>NW_016807378.1:2230457-2380363 GCF_001698545.2 Rhinopithecus bieti | reverse complement strand
ATCCCTGTGACATCAGCTGGAAGCCAGGGTTCTGTCATCTAAATCTGGTCAATTGAGATTGACAAGATGAGGCTCTTTAGGAGTGGTTTTGTCAGTATAGTTCCTCAAGTATAGTTCCTCAAGAACTGATCTGTGAACTAAAGCAACGAGTTACATACACCCATTATAAATGATGGTAAGCATAGGAAATGGCTTTAGACAGTTTTATTCAAAAAGAGAGAAATTGGGAGACACCCAGCAAACACTGGTCTATAACATTTCTGAATTCCAGTCAGATATATGTTGATGATTTCTTGATTAGGAGCTCAGTCTTATTCTCTGGGAGTTCTCTGAGGTTCTTGCCTCTGCCCTCTGAGTCATCCTTCTTTATGCATAAAAACTGGCCTGTGGGCTCTGTGTGCAGCCAAGTAGCCTTCTTATCCTGCTTCCTGCCCATGAAAGGTTAGGGGATCAGGGCAGGAACTGGCAAGCTTTCCTGGTAAATTAGGGCCATATAGTAAATATTTTAAGTTTAGCAGGACATTTGGTTTTTGTTGAAGCTACTCATCTTTGCTGTTAAAAATGAAAGCAGCTGTAGACAATAGGTAAATGAATGAACATGACTGTGTCCCAGTAAAACTTTATTTACAAAAACAGTTGGTGGACTGGATTTGGTATATAGGCCCTGGTTTGCTGACCGTTGATATAGCAGTTTCTTCATTTTTTTCTTTGTTTTTTTTTTTGTCTATCCCTTTACATGTAATCTGACATGATTGCTTAAAAATTGTGTGGGTTTCCGGTGTATCTGTTTTCAAGGAATCCAATCCATTAGACTAAAGCCATACCCATAAATCTCTTTGACACAAGCCCTTCTCTATCTTGGGTCCTCTAAAAGTGGGAGAACACTTTTAGATCTTAGATCCTTGCCTCTTAGATCCTGATTTTGAACAGTAAGAGTTTCTGTTACACATTTCTTTAAGATTTGGAGAGTGCCTTTTGTTTGTCTGAAAGTTCTAAAAGGCACTACGTAGGTCTTTCCAAAGTCTTAGCAAAGGATTCATCTTCCCCTACCCTGCTACGCTCAGAAACCATTTCTTAAAGAATTCCTGGCTGACATTTTACATTTCCTCCAAATTTCCACTCAAATAATTCATTTTTTAAAGATCATCTTTGTCCTCTTTTGCCCTCTTTCAGCAAATTTTGGCTAGATCATTGAGTTTATTAGGTACACTTTCTATATTCCATATAACCGGAAGTGACAGTTTGTTGTCCTTACTTCAAGCCCTCACCAACAGCTTTCTTAAAACCCTTTAAGGCTTCCATTAATAATGTTTCCCTGGTCCTTTCACATTTCACTACTGATCATCTAACAGGCCTTACACATTTTGTTTACCACTTGACCCTGAAGCCAATACCACATGTTTTAGGTTTTTACTATAGCAGACCCTCTTAGTATTGAGATCTGTGTTGAGATTTGTTAATCTGTTGTACATAACAAGTCACCTCAAACTTAGTGTCTTAAAGCAATCATTTTATTTGTGTGTCACAATTTCTGTGGGTCAGGAATTCTAGTAGGGGTAGCTTGATGGTAATGGCTCAGGATCTTTCAAATGATTGTAATCAGACAGGGACTGGAGTAGCTTTGCTGTGGAGGGAGTGGTAAAGAGGGGAAGGGGACAGTAGCTGGGGTGGCTGGGCATCTCTCTCTCTCCAATAGTGTCAGACCCTCTCCATGTGGCCTCTCCATATGGACTAGTTTGAGCTTCCTCGCAGCATGGCAGCCTCAGGGAGAGTTGGACAGCGTACAAGGTGACTGAAGGCTTCAAGGGTGAGTATTCAGTGAGCAAGACAGAAAGCTCTATACCTTTTCTGACCTAGCCTCGGAAGTCACATCATGTCACCTCCACCTCATTCTGTTGGTTCTAAGTTATTTTCAACTCTCATTGAGAAGACAATCAAGGTGACATTGTATTGTAAGTGGGCATGTAGGATGGGAGATCGTATCATAGGCACCTTTGGAAATTAATCTTTCCTAAATAGGAAACATTAAGTAAACAATCTTCTTACCTGAGGTTTGTGCTGTGTGAGGCTTTCTAAGTATCAAAGCAGGACAGATCCTTGACTTCTGGGAGCTTATAGTCTGAAGGCAACAAGGAATGCAAAGGTTTTTTTACTTAGACAATTTTATAAATGTTAAATACAAAGTCTTATAATTTATATTATTTCATTTGTTCAGAAATTTATTGAGCACAGTAATCGACTTTACACCTTATATGGGAGCCTTACTATAATGCCTAATTCTACATTAAACTGATGTCAGTCATGTCATTCATTTCATCCAGTTTACTCGTTTACGTAATTCTGAATGTGAGCTAGGTAGGCATCTGACCTGACATTTTTTAAAAAATGGCTCCATGATCTTATGTTTTGGTTAACTAGCATAACTTTATCTAGCTTAACTTCTCTAAACCAGATATCTATTTTTAATCTGTATACTTCTCAACTGGAGACATTTGACAATGTTTGCAGGTATTTTTAGTTATCACAACTGGGGGAGGGCTGCTGTCAGCACCTAGAGGCCAGGGATGGTGACAAAGCATCTTAGAGCATGCAAGATAGCCCTCCACAAGAAAGAATAATCAGACCCACAATATTTATAGTGCCAAGGTTGAGAAACCCTGGACTAGAGAATCATTAAGATCTTGCCTTAGTCTAAAGGATTGTGATTATTATTTTTAAGTTGCCGTAATAAAAAATAAATACATATTCAGAACATACCTGGCAATGTAGTCATAAACATCTGTTCTATGGTATGTTTAACCAAGGAGTGAGGGTGCAAAGTTTTACATTTCTTCTTCTTCCTCAATAGTTTTCAATCCAGTATTTTTGTTGCATAATAAATATTCTATAAATTTCACACACAAATATATGGCCTTCCAAATATCTTCCCCCTCCCCAATTTTTATTGCAATTATTTTTTGAATGGCTGAATTACTGATTGATGTTAGGGTTGATTGTGTCACTTGAATGAATCTGAAGATAAGATTAGGTGAGAGAATTATCAGTGAAAAAAAGTTAAAAAGAAAAAACTTTTATTAAGATATATATATAGGAAAACCATGTTAGCTGTGTGTGAGAGAGAGATTTAAGTATGCTAAACTGGCACGAGAGTATGTATTGATTTAGTGACAAATTTGTTGTATCTTTTTGTTTTTTAGAAAAAAATAATCACCTAACCTTTTCTAAGAGCAACATGTGTTTTCCCCTCAGATGCTTTTATCTACAGAACTATCCCTGTTCAAAACTGCCTTTGATGCTTGATAATTCATTTTGTGTTTGAGATTTTATTTTGAAATTACTTTATTGAATGAAATATAGTTTTTCTTTACCTAGTTTATAATGCTTCATTTTCTTCCAGTATTCTGGATTCATAGCTTATTTCTAAATGTATTGAATGTGTTATCAGAATTGCTTAGCTAATGATACTTTCTTGTTTTTTTCTCCTCATTTCTAATGTAATTTTCCTCCATGCCCCTCCTATTTCTAAAGCCCCTAATTTTGAGACTGTCTAAACTGTTTGATACATATAATGCTAATTGTTATTATAATATAAATGAAATCTTTAAAAGTACTTCTCCACAAATTATTTTCTATTCACAGAAGTTGGGAGTTTTTTGGTGTTTGTTTTGTTTCAAAAAGTTCTTTCTTCCCTTTCCCTACTTATCATAAATATTATTGTATAGCTGTTACTGCTTAAGTTAGTGTTATGATATCAGTGACTTACAGTGAGCCATGATATATGAAACGACAGATTTGAAGATTAAAGTTCCTTGTACTTTCAAAAACAGTCACACTCTTTCTTTAAAGACACACTTTTAAAAGGGTGTCACACTCCTTTATTTCTATAAGGATGAGTATTGGTGGGGTATGCGGAGGTGAGTGGATATCTGTTTCAGATAGTTTTCAGCATGAGTCATTGATTTCACAGCACATCCAGATGATCAAGAGTGGTGCCAATCATTGTTAAAGAAAAGTTGTTTTGTTTTTTTAAATGAATAGAGTTGACTATGTGGCAAACGAACATTTCTGTATTCTTTGCTTCAGCAGTGCTGAAGAGTTGGAATTATAAATATAACACAGTATGTTATGAATTCACAGGAAATCTTAGGAAATGCAGCTGTGAATTAAAATGTAGTTTAAGGAATAGAAAGCAACGAAATATTAATTGAATTCATTCATTTGCTTAGTATTTTGTGTAGAAAATTTAAGAGTATTGTATATCCTTTGAGAATTAATTTTATGTATCAGCAGAACTCTGTTTAGGTAGTATTAAATGCATTTGCTGCTGCTTTCAAAAAGCGTTTAGTTTCCTTTTGGATTTATAAGTTGTTCGTTCAAGATGCAGGTATATTCTTATTCCCTGCTGATTTGGTACACTTAATGATTGAATGTTATAATTTTAATATTAATGTCTATATTGGGGGAAACTTGCACCCTGGGTGGTGATAGGATTTTTCCTAATCTATACAAAATATAAATCTGTCAATTTTCTTATCAATACAGGATGATGAAAACAATAACTCGTCTTCACAAAGCTATGGTGTCTTGAATATTTCACAAGTAATTCTGGGTTTGAATACTGACAATGTCAATATGTAATGGAATCAACTAAACCCTGAAGATAAAAAGGCAAGCAAGTATTTTCTGTTTATTTTCTGTTTTATATTAGAAAATAAGTAGCATACTAATTACAGAACCATTAGCAACCTGAGAAATATTTTCCACAGCTACTATACAACAAGAAAGCCATTATTTATAGTCTCTCATAAAGCTTTAGTCGTAATTGTTAGTGGTGAAATAAAATTGCTGTATCTTAACATTTCTAATGTAAATATTTTAGAGTGGCAAAGATATTTTCAAAGCATGATTGAAATGTTGATTCTTTTTTCCCTTAATGTTGCTTTCAGAGAGGATTTTATCTTTATGTGTTTTTCTTTCAAACACTTTGTTTTCTTTGAGATTTGAGAAAACGCTTCTCGAAGAAATTGTTTTTTATAAACTCTTGTACTTTTTGTTATTCCATATTTTGCCCTTTGTTAGTTTGGAACTTAAATTCTTTGTGTATGTTCTTTTTGAGCTTACTCTAGATGTTTTAACATGTATATCTAACACAGACTAAATTAAGCAATATTTATAGCTTCCTTCTTAATATTATTTAGAACCTTAAAATGTTTTAGTTGTGATTACCACTCCCACTCACTTAAAATGGTTGTATTAATACATTACTTCAGTTCTCTAAATTTTTTTTTTCTTTTTGAGATGGAGTTTCACTCTGTGCTTAGGCTGGAGTGCAATGGCACAATCTCGGCTCACTGCAACCTCTGCCTCCCAGGTTCAAGTGATTCTCCTGCCTCAGCCTCCCTAGTAGCTGGGATTACAGGCACACGCCACCACACCCAGCTAATTTTTGTATTTTTAGTAGAGATGGGGTTTCACCATGTTAGCCAGGCTGGTCTTGAACTCCTGACCTCGGGTGATCTGCCCTCCTCAGCCTCCCCAAGTGCTGGGATTATAGGCGTGAGCTACCACACCCAGCCCAGTTCTCTGTTTAAACCCCATGATGAGATACTATTTTGTTCATTTAGTTTTTATTTAGATTTCTCCCTCTATATGTATATATGTGTGTGTGTGTGTGTAATATGTATATATGTATACCAATGTCTGTGCTCTCAGATTTTCTCCTTATGATCTTTTTTCTGCCTGAAATATATTCCGCATACCAAAAATATGTTTTAGTAGGGAGTCTGTTTTATAGTGAATTACCAGTTTTTGATTGTCTGATATGTGTGTTGTTTCACCCTTGGTTTTGGAACATGATTTCAGCACGTTAAAGAACTTTTTTACTGGGCATAGTAGCTCATGCCTGTAATCGCAATACTTTGGAGGCTGAGGTGGAAGGATGGCTTGAGGCCAGGAGTTCGAGACCAGCCTGAGCAACATAGCGAGACCCTTCTCCACAAAAATAAAAAAATGAGACAGGCGTGGTGACATGTGCCTGTAGTCCCAGCTACACAGGAGTCTGAGGTGGGAGAATCAGTTGAGCCTAGGAGGTCAAGGGTGCAGTGAGATGTGATCACGTCATTGCACTCTAGCTTGAACAATAGAGTGAAAGTCTCTCAAAAAAAAAAAAAAAAAAAAAAACCTGTTTATTTATATTCTGTCTTACGTTGTTGCTATTGAAAAGTCAGTAGTTGACTCTTCCTTTATAGGTGATCTTTTATTCTTGTCTCCTCTTCCGTTTTCTCTTTATGTCTGCCACTTGGCAGTATCACTATGAAAGTGGGTGTAATTTTGAAAAATTTACCTTGATTGGATTGGGCTTTCTGAATCTGAGGTTTGGTGTCTTTCAGCAATTCAGAGAAATACTTAGCCAGTGTTTCTTCAAATATTGCCTCTTCACTATTCTTATATCTTCTTCCAAAATTCCTAGTGTATGTTAGATTATTCTATCCTCCAAATCTTTTAACCTTAATTTCCTATTTTGTATCTCTGTGTTTCTGGGCTAAACTCTAGATAATTTAAGATTCTGTGGCAGTCTGCCAGCTGTGTCTAAACTATCCAATTGAATGTAGAGTTTTAGTTGTCTTATTTGCAGTTTTAGAAAGTATAATTTATTTTTCAGATCTTATAAATGTTTCTTAAATAGTCTCTAGAATTTTTTCTTGAAACATATTAAATATAATTGTTTTGCATTTTGCTTCTGATAATTTAGACTTCCAGATGATTTGCAGCATCTGATTCTGCCATCTATTGATTGAGCTGGGGGTCATCCATGGCACCTACTTTTTTAAAAAAAAATTTGTTTGACTATAAATTTATATTCTTTGAGGATTTCTGTGAGAATTTTTTTGAGACCAGGATTGAAATTACAGTTTTCTGATAAGGATTTGCCTTTGCTTCTACCAGTAGCCTAGTTAATTAGCTAACTGGCATTTATAAGCCAGGGCCCCTTTAAAGTATCTGATTAGGTTTTTAGCACAACTCAGATTAATGTAGGTCTTATATAGACAGTAGGGGCCAGGCATGGTGGCTCACACCTGTAATCCCAGCACTTTGGGAGGCCAGCGGATAACTTGAGCTCAGGAGTTCAAGACCAGCCTGGGCAACAAAGTGAGACCCTCTCTACAAAAAATACAAAAATTAGCCAGGCGTGGTGGCGCATGCCTGTAGTCCCAGCTACTTGGGAGGCTGAGGCGGGAGGATGACTTGAGCCTAGGAGGCAGAGGTTGCAGTGAGCCGAGATTGTGCCACTGCACTACAGCCGGGGTGACAGAGTGAGACCCTGTCTCCAAGAAAGAAAAAAGACTGTAGATTTGGTTCATTACAGTTTCTCAAGAGTTTCTTTTTTCATACAGTACTAACTTCCTTTCTCTTCCCACTTTTTTTAAATTTTAATAATGTTTTATTTAACCCAATATATAATCAAAATATTGTTTGAACATATCAAAATCTAAAAGTTATTTAAAGGATATTTTACTTTCTATTTTTTCATACTGAGCCTTCAAAACCCAGAGTGCATTTTATACTCCATAGCATGTCTCAATTTGGACTAGCCATATTAAAAGTGCCCAAGAGGCACAGGTGGGTACAGAAACAGAAGTCTATACAACCTGCAGAACCATGAGCCAGTTAAACCTTTTTATCTTTACAGATTACCCATTCTCAGGTAGTTCTTTGTAGGGATGTGAGAATGGACTAATGCACCTAATCACTATCTCCTTTGTCTTCTTCCCAAAGGGAACAGCTCTTGAATTCTAGCACTAAATACTAGTTTTACCTATTTTTGACTTTACATAAATGATATTATACAATATTTTTTCATTCTTCTGTTGATGGACATTTGAGTTATTTCCAGTTTCTGGCTATTAGGAATAATTATCATATGAGCATTCTTTACGTTTATATGTACACATTTGTGTAGGGTATATACCTAGAAATAGGATAGCATAGGGCATTCATATGTTCAGTTTAGCAGGTAATGGCAGTTTTCCAAAGTGGTTGTATCAGTTTACAGTCCAAAGGACAGTGTATGAGAGTTCCTGTTAATCCACATCCTCCATAACACTTGGCCTTTTAATTTTGATTTTTAGTCACTTAGTTGATACGTAGTGGTATAACAAAATGATTTTAGTATATATTCCCTAGTACATACAATGCTTATATAAAATTGTAAAAAAAAAAAAAAAAAAAAAAGTAATTAATCCTGTCAGAAAATAGATTAGAGAGATGAATAGTTTACAGAAAATGATTCACAAGTTTGAAAAGATACTCAGCTTTACTCAGTGTAAATGCAGACTAAAGTTAGACTGGAATATTATTTACTATTTATCAAATTTGCAAAAATTAAAACTTGGACAATGTACTCTGGTGAGTCCCTGGACAAATCAGCATCCTTATACATTGCTGGTAGAACTATATGGTGTATGTTTCTCCATTCTTTTATTTTCAGTCATTTTGTGTCTTATCGTTTGGATATGTCTTTTGTAAGCAGCATATAGTTAGTTGTAAGCAGCATATAGTTCTTAGTTTTTGTTTTCAGTCTCACAATTTTTGGCCTTTAATTGGACAACTTAACTCCTATGTAATTTATATCATTTTAGATTTAGCCTGACTTGTGCTTTGTATTTGTCACGCTGGTTTTAAGTTCTTTTTTCTTTTCTTTTCTTTTCTTTTTTTTCTTTTTTTTTTTTTTTTGCTGCCCTTTAGATTATATTTTGAATAATTTTATTTTTTCCCGTCTATGTGTGTTGCATAGAATTATGTTCCTTTTTGGTTTAGTAGGTTACTCTAGAGATTATAGTATCCTTTAATTTAGCAAGGTCTAATATAAATTGATACTTTTACCCCTTATCTGATAGTGAAGGATCAGCATGTATCTGTTATTGTTGTTATTAGGTTGGTGCAAAAGTAATTTCGGTTTTGGCCATAATGCATGTTTTAATTCTATATATATATATATATTAAGCCACACAAGCCGGTATATTGCAGTTTATGCAGTAAATATTCATACAGATTTACCAGCGTTAATTGTCCTTTTTTTTGCTCTTTATTTCTTCCTCCATCCCCAGACTTAAATCTAGAATCATTCTCCTTCTGCCTAAAGAATATCCTTGAGTTTACTTTCTCTAGCATGGGTTTTCTGCTGATGTCAGATTGTCTCAGGTTTTATTCTCTAGAAATATCTTTATTTCACCTTTATTTTTCAAGGATGTTTACACTGACATAGAGTTTTACCTTAGCACTTATTTTCATTGAGTACTTGGAAAACATCTCTCAGTCTTTTGGCTTTCATTGCTTCTATTGAGAAGTCAACTTACAGTCTAATAGTTATTCTTTTGGAAGTAATCTATAGGACCTTTTTCTGATTCTCATATGCCTAGATGTGTGTTGGGGCAGGGATGGGGGAGTGGGAGTTGTATTTGTGTTTTGAATTCGTGACTTGGTTTCTTACCATTTTTGGAAAATTTCCAGGCATTGTCTTCTCAGATACTGCTTCTCTTCCATTTTTTTAAAGAACTGTTCTTATGGGATTCCCAATAACATACACGTATACCTTCTCAAAATGTCTCCTAAGTTAAGTCTTCATTTTAATGCAGAGTTATTGCATTTTTATATTTTACTAATTTTTTATGGTAGCTTTTCCCTTCCTAGAATTGGCTATTTTTAGATAAGTGATGGTATATACTAAATAACATCTTTGTAACTCCAAAAAATTATCTGATTGTATGCTAAGGAGCACTGAGCAGTGCATAGCCCTCTTACTTTGCCGTAACATTTCTGAAGGCTTTCTTTTCTGGATTTACCTATCATTTTCACAAATAGTCGAATTACTGTTATCCAAACTCCTTCGCCAGCTTTCATAACATATCTTGATGTCAGATGTTGTTTTCATAACGTCTGTTGATGTCAGAAATATTCTCCAGGAAAATTGGTCTGTTCAGTAGGCATGATGTACAGGAAGAGAGAAGAGACTGCAGATAGAAAAGAACTGGAAATGTATCAGTACATGCATAAAGTAGTGAGGAATACATAGATCTATTTGGACAATAGAATTTTGTCTTTTTTTTCTTTGTTTAGCAAAATGGTACAGGCTTTTTTCTTCTTACATTTAACCTACTTCTCTTTAAATGCTGACATTAGTTTCCAGATTATCTTCTCAAATGTTTCCATGTTTAATGAATGGTATGAACTAGGAATAAGAATTTTTCTGTGACTAGCAGTAAGATTTCGGAAGTTAATTCTGTATTTAAGAATTTTGTAATTATGTCAGTTGGAACTGGCCTTCAGAAAAGTATGAATTTCTGACTGGTTGTGAGAAAAATTAGTCAAAATAATCAGTAATTTTTTTGTTAACGTAGACCTTCAATATTGATGTACGGCAGTTACATTGGGCAGAATATATAGAGAACTACTGCTTGGGAACTAAGAAGTACGTATTGAATGAAGAAATGTCTGGCCTCCCTGCAGCCAGAAAACATCTGAACAAGTGAGTTTGATGCATGGATTTGATTGCTTCTTGTCTTCCTTATGAAATATTCCACAATTTTTTTGGTAAACTGGTATATTGAATAAAAGATATTGCTAATCTGTTATATTAAGGAAAAGTACTTACCTTGGGACTGGAACTATGGTAGTATTACTTTAGCCTAAGATTGTTGAAACTTACTGTCTTCAGTTTATATCTTTCTTAGTATGAAGTTCAGGTGGAATTGAGTTTCAGAAATTACTATTATCTTTCTTTATATTGCTACTTAAAAAGTAAAGATATTAGAAGAAAGATAATGTAGATAATCTATTTTAAAGGTTTGTTTTTTTATTTTAATAATCTTTGGAGGAAGAGAATACATTATTCAACATAGAATATTTTTTCTTACATAAAATAGCGCTATATCTTTATCTCTTTATACAAGTAACACATACTGTTTTTTTTTTAATACTCAGAAAATAGAAGAGGAAAATCACTGGTAATCTATCATTCAAAGATGCAGATAATTTTAATGGTAATCTCTTATATTTGTAGTGCTTTTAATATGATTTTATGACACTTTTAAGACTTTCACATTTTATCCCTCTCATGCCTCATAACTCTGTGAGACTTTGCAGGGCAGCCAGTTCAATAGATGAAGAAATTGAGGCTTAGGAAAGTTGTATTTGCCTAGGCCATATTGTATTGAGTGGCAAAGCAAACTAGAATATTGATCTTTGACTCCTTATTCGAAGCTCTTTTCTCTACATCGTTTTTCTGACATTGCAGTCCTGTCTTGCACTGCCTGCTGAAGTGAGTATAATTTATGTAGCATTATTACATATCTAAAGGTTTGTATTTCTTTGAAACACCATCAGAAACATCAAAATTTGTTGAAACATGAGCTGAGTAATATGTTGTTACTCTTTGAGAAAAGGGAAGATCCTCCTTTATCAAGTTAATGCCATGTTTTATACTTGGATGAGGGCTTGTCCGGTTGGCCTGTGATCTTATGACTGTCAGCTGTAACTGAAGGAGTAAGTTACTTGTCTGACAACTTGTAAGCAACCAAAGATGTCAAAAAAAAAAACTTTGCTCTGTACTGTGATGTATGTAATGAATGAACCTTTTTAGATTAGATGGGAAGCTCTAGAAATTCAAGGAACATATCTGTTTTATTTACAGTATACTTAATGTCTAGCATAAGTTTCAAATTAATATGGATTTGAGCTTTGATTTAAAAATTCAGGATTAATTAGCTGCCATCTAACAATACTTTATTCTAGAAAATACTGTCTAACATACCTCTTGATTTGCTTTCCAGGTTGCGGAATATACGTTACGGTTTTAATACTATCCTTGTGATCCTCATCTGGCGCATTTTTATTGCAAGATCACAAATGGCAAGAAACATCTGGTACTTTGTGGTTAGTCTGTGTTACAAGTTTCTGTCATACTTCCGAGCATCCAGCACTATGAGATATTGAAGACCAAGAATGCAGCATTAGAACATCTATACATGTGGTGATCTAAATGCACAAAATGTAAAATGTACTTAAGTCATCTCACCTTTTGTCAAGACATTAAACCATCTTAGATCAGAGTGTGAAGTAAATTATGGTACATTTTATGTCACATTTTAATGTTTATACTCATAAAACTTAGTGAACACACTGTGTTATGCCAGCTCAAATCTACAATAGCCACCAAAACCATGACTTAATATTTTGAGCCCTAGAAGAAAGGAATGGGCTGAGGGCAAGAGTGGGGAAATAGGAACACTGACCAGTATAACTGTGCAATTCTGGAACATATTAATTAAAATATGCCTTAACATATAGTGAATTTCTAATTCTAATGTTCAGTGCAATGGAAGACATTTATTTGGACAGTAATACTAGCTAAGTTGGTAGATACTTGATTCTTCATTGTTTGATTTTTTTCATTAGTTGAAGTGGGTTTTAGTTTTGTTAAAATTATAACCAACCTATTTTCACATCATTCTGTAAGTTAAATGATATCAAACATGAAAGACATGTCTTCATTTTCTTTTTCTGATTAAATGTCTGATGCATATCGTTTTTCAATTAGCAATCAGTTGCTTTTAAAATCAGAAGGCTATATTATTCTAATGACCCTATTGCATCTAAATGGGTTTGAGAATCCATATCAACAACATATGCTATGTGTTTTTTGACAGAAAGTGAAAACAAATTCAGTAAAACTGTTAGTATCAAAAAGAATAGGAATACAGTTTTCTTGTCTGCATTATGATCAAATAAAAATCCTGTGAGATTGCGTTTATGTTTTGAAGCAGGAGGATTTCTTGAGACTTTGTTGGAAGTGGGAGTTGGGAGGGATTCACCATACTTGTGTTCTCCTCCCTTTATAAATTTTATTCGTAGGACTTTTAAAAGGCTTGTGCTATCTTTCCAATGAAAACTGAAAGTGCATTATTATGGAAGAATGTATTTGCAGGTAGTAATAATGTTAAGAAAATGTCCTCGTGTGTAAACACATACTAATTTTGACCTTGAAAGTTGAATTCCTTCACGAAAAATAAAATAATGCTTCAGATAATGTGTATGAAGTTAAATAAAGGACTTTATTTATATACCACATAAGGCAGCAAACTGTTGAATGAGTTTGAAGGTATCATTTATTTTTTATGCATGTGGTTTTAGCTTTAGAAAGAAATGCATTATAGAAACAAGTAATAGCAAGAAAATTGATGTATATTTTAATGATACATTAAAATTCCCTTTTAATCATAATAGTTAACTCTACTTAACTGTTTTAACATACATTTGATTTAACAAATTGTTCAGCATAACACTTCTAATTAAGTTGATCAAGTTGTACTATATTAAATAATCAGCAGTGTATCTGGAGTATGTTTAAAGACAACAGTTCACAATACAAAAAGTTACGTGGAGCTTTACATCTTAACTTTCTTTGTCAATTTAAATGCAATGTATAAGAAGTTTATTTTGCTATTATGAAAACTAAATGTAAAGGAAATCACCTACTTTCATGCAGGTGTATAATCTTGTAAAGGAAAAATGCTTCCATGTTGAAGCCAGACTTTCTGTAGTAAAACTCTTAAATATTACTTTAAAAGAAATATGTGTATATATATATCTCTATATTCTTTGGAATGATACTAAAGTATCTGGCCTTGGACCTACCTTATATAAAGGTATAACATACCATGACAATGTCTGAAAATGGAATAAATAATGATGCCTTTTATTTAAAGTGGTCCACATAATATACATTGAGTACTCCATCTCTCCAAATGTATTTCCATAATGTGTTGAAAACATGCTGACGTTTGGATGATTTTTATACTTTTGCTGAATAGACTTAGAGTCAGATGAATTGTCTTTGTGTCTTGCAAAAGAGTTGGGGACAACTTGGGCAGGCCTGTGAAGTGCATAGGGAGTGTATGTCTTCTGAACTGTTTTATTGTTCTTGTAATCTAGCTTAAAGAAATGTTAACTGGGAGGGTGCTGAGGCCACTGCATTAATTTTATGTGTTTAGAATTCTGTTGTCAAAAGAAAACTAATGAATAAATTGGTTTGTCATTCTAGAATTTAAAGTTCTAAGATTAGTATAAAGAGTATATAGATTGTTAATCCCCACCAACTAGACTTTGAACTTAAGTCAGACTTAAAGATTTGAGAAGTCATTTGTGTCATTTACTAGATGTGATTTTTAGTTCTGTTTGATTATGTTTCCTACACAAACTTGTTATTTAATAGGATAGCCTACTAAATTAAATGTTTCTTATTTCATTTAACTCATTTGATTAAACTGTATTCTAAAACATTTGGGGTTTTTCCCCCTATTCAGTTTTAATCCTGGAATACGCATTTGTAAATTGTGATGTCATTGAGACTGTATTTAAATTTGACTTGGCAACATTAACATGTCCTAAGATTCAGTGCAGAGAAGCATGGGCACTACGTTCTTTGACTTAAGGATGGCATAAAATAATCATTTTGAACCTGTGTAATAAAGCTTGAAAGCAGGGAAAAGAATTTCCTTTTCCCCCTTTTTTATGTTGTAGGAATTAACTTGGGATTTTTTGTTTTGTGGGGTTTTTTTTAATGTAAATTGATAATCTTTTATAAGAAGGAAATAGAAGCATTATTGTGTGCCTTTGTTTGTAAACCAAAAAGTAATAAATGAATCCCTATATTTCCATTATAGTATTTATTGTATTTTTATGTTCTGAAAATTATCCATGAAACAATATGGTTAAGATTACAGGAAGCAGTCCTTACTTACACTTCTTGTCTGTTTTAGGTGTACTTGTTAATTCTTATGTCCTAATTTTATTTAATTCTGAGTTGCTCACACGGCATTTTAGGGGAAGCGTACAGGCAGGATGAACACTTTGTGTTAAAGTGTTATTTTTATGTATTACCTGGAATGAGGCAGGTTTTTTTCGATTTTCTAAAAAGAGTAACCAAGAGACCTCCAGGGTGTCCTTAGGTTCCAGCTGCTCTCCTCCATGCTGAATGACATCCTGTTAATTTATAGGTACATTTGTAGTAATGTATATGTCTATTAAGTATAAGAGATAATTCATTAGTAATAGAAATTAATTGAACCCTTTTGGATCGGGGAGAGCATCAGGCTGGGGTCAGGTAAGTGTAAATGGCCTTCTGAGCATGCTCTTCTAGGCTGACTCCCAGCCCTGACTTGAAACCATTAGTGGTGACTTGCTCTGTTTTGAGAAAAATTTTCCAACCTTTTGCATGAGAAACTAGAAAAAGGAATGTATGCCACGTAACTGGATTACAGAAATGAGTTAATTTAATAGTCTCTGTGATAAAAAAAATGAAATATTTTCTTATTGAATTAATATTTTTGTCTTGAAGCGTTTTCTAGTGATAGAATGTATTTGTCTTTTTTCCTGGTGGTACCCTCTTAGCTTATATCTTTGCTATCCTTAAGATCCTAAACAAATCATCTTTGTCAGTTAAGTATAGTTGTGCAAAAATTGTTAAATAATTCCTTTGTCTTTATTAAAGAAAAATTTGAGTAACAGTAAGTTTGATGTGCTCCTTTGCAAGTTGATGTCTCTAAAGTTCATGTATTAAAACATGAAATGGTAAGTTTAATGTCTTTACCGTGGGCCTGAACTCAGAGAAATAAGGATATAATTGTTTTTTGGCCAGAGATCACAGATGATAGCTATAATACCTATAATTTTATACAAGGGGCAAGAGAGACAATCAAGATTTTTCTGAATTCATTTATTTAAAACAAAGTTAACATTCCTAGTTATTGTCTTCAAAATACTTTTTCTCTTCTAGACATTTAATTTTCATTTTTAAAGTTCCATGAAGTTGAATTAGGTGTCTTCCAAAGATGCTTTGGAGGCAGAATTCCTTTATTTTCTGCTGTTCTACAGTAAACCTAATTCTTTCTCTCTCATATAAATCTAGAGAGCGTTACCTTCACTTGTCTTGAGCAAGGTGTAACTGGAAAGTGTTAGATTGAGCCATATAAAAATGCTGATATGTCTTTGACCTATAAGAAATTTCATATGGCTCAGTCTAGTGTTATAGCTGCCTTTTGTTCTTTTATTTTCTAACAAACACCTGAGCCTAAACAGATGGGTGTAGTTTTATTAGTCATCCAGATTGTTTAACAGTATTTAGTTGTTTGACATTTATTACCTAACTTTCTGCTTTATGTCACATCTTTAACAGGTTCTTGTCATTTCCCCTAACTTCTCCCAAGTTGGTTGTTGGTTTCTTGAGAGCGAAACCAGCATTGCACGTTGTATGTTATAAAAACAACGCTAATGACATTTGTTAAGTTCTTACAATGTGCCAAGCACTACTCTAAGCATTTTACATGTAATAATCCACTTACGCCCTCTGTGTTTGTAAGTGTGATAACTAAGGTATATGATGTTAATAAAGTACCCCAGGTTACACCACTAGTAGCAGAGCCGAGACTTGAACTCAAGACTAGTTCCAAAGCCCACGGTCCAGTCCATTATACTGTACTGCCTTTCACCATAGGAATACAGATATTTCTGGACTATTCAGAGGTTCCCTGACTTGTACTAAATGTCTGTTGACTTCATTTCAAAAACCCAACATTCATTCAACAAATTTTGAGTGCCTGGTATGATTTAGGCACTGTCTTATATTGCAGTTATCTGTATCACATAAATTAAGCTCTCAGTGGCCCAGACCTGAACATGGCTCACTGCCTTCCCTTAGGATTTTATGATTTGATATAGATAAATAAGCAGATAATTTTAATATGTAAAGACAGATAAGAACAAAATACTAAAAGCACAGAGGAGCAATTTCTTGTTTATTTCAAGAAAGCTCATGCAAACAGAACTTTTGAATTGTGGTTTTATGTCCGATTGGTGGAATGCTGGGGTAGGGAAGCATCCAGGTTTCAGGAAGAGCATTTGCAAAGGCTGGGAGGTGTAAGGAACCGAGAGGAAATGTTTTGGTGCTAAAGGAGAGGATGGCTAAAGAAAGATGAGGCTGTAGAGATTGTTGGGCCATCTGAAGGTCTTCATACGCTCAGAATGCACTATAGGCTGTTGAATGGCTGTTACAAAAACACTAAGAAGGTTTTGCTAGCTAAAGCACATCTGTTACTGGAAAAGAGGTCCCAATCCAGACCCCAAGAGAGGGTTCTTGGATCTCGTGCAAGAAAGAATTCTCAATAAATCCATAAAGTGAAAGCAAGTTTATTAAGTAAGTAAAGGAATGAAGAATGGCTACTCCATAGGTAGAGCAGCCCCGAGGGCTGGTGGTTGCCCATTTTTATGGTTATTTCTTGATTATATGCTAAACAAGGAATGGATTATCCATGCCTCCCTTTTTCAGACCGTTTGGTAACTTCCTGATGTTGCCATGGCATTTGTAAACTGTCATGGCGCTGGTGGGAGCATAGCAATGAGGATGACCAGAGATCACTCACATTGCCATCTTGGTTTTGGTGGGTTTTAGCCTACTTCTTTACCGCAACCAGTTTTATCAGCAAGGTCTTTATGGCCTGTATCTTGTTCCGACCGCCTATCTCATCCTGTGACTTAGAGTACCTAATTTGGGAATGCAGCCCAGCAGGTCTCAGCCTTAATTTTACCTAGCCCCTCTACAAGACGGGGTTGCTCTGTTCAGGTGCCTCTGACATACCCAATTTCTATTAAATATGAGTAGATTTTGTACTTTAAGTGAACAGACTTTTAAATATATTTTCTAAATGAAAATTTAAGAGAAAAAAGTACTGGTATGGTGTCACTTGTTTTTTGAGAATACAGACCATACCAGTGTTTAAACAACCAGTCTCTTTTTCAGTTTTCTATGATTCTCAAAGTGCAATCCGAGACCAGAGGAGTCAGCATGGGCATCACATGGGAATTCATTGGAAGTGCAAATTTCAGACCCCACCGCAGACCTATTGAGTCAGAAACTCTGGGGTAGGGCTCAGCAATTTATTTTAACAAGTCCTCCAGGTATTTCTGATGCACACGAAGATTGGAGAAACACTGGTCTAAGTCAGTCTTCATGCCATACCAACACGATCTAAGTAGAGTACTTTTCTGGGATTTTGGGACAGGGTCAAGTAAGCACCATTTAAAAATCGATGATTAATGCCAGGTACGGTGGCTCAAGCCTGTAATCCCAGCACTTTGGGAGGCCAAGGTGGGCGGATCATGAGATAAGGAGTTTGAGACCAGCTTGGCCAACATGTTGAAACCCCATCTCTACTAAAAATACAAAAAGCCAGGTGTGGTGTACACCTGTAATCCCAGCTACTTAGGAGGCTGAGGCAGACTTGCTTGAATCTGGCAGGCAGAGGTCGCAGTGAGCTAAGATGGCACAACTGGACTTCAGCCTGGGTGACAAACCGAGACTCCATCTCAAAAAAAAAAAAAAAAAAAATGTGTAAAACATGATACAAAAGGTGTGTACATAGAAAAAGGTCAACTGGTAAGAGTAAGGCCGAAATATTAAAGAAGTTAGTGCTATGTGGTGGTTATGGACCCCTTGTTCTTTTATATTAGTTTTCTGCAGTGACCCTGAATGAGTTTTTAACCAAAGCAAAGTTTTTATTTTAAAGTAATGTAAGGATGAAGATGATTGGATCTAGAAAATAAAATGTAAAAAATGTCTTATCTCCAATAAAGGGTGAGGGTTCATTCATTCTGAATTTTAGCTTGAGACAATTTTCTTGTGAGTAGGGAACAACAATTTATTAGGCTGCTATGGCCCGTCAAATTGTCCAGGTTTTTTTTTTTTTCTGTGGGTTTGGGGACTTGGTAAATACTTCCACCCTTACCAGTTTCTAACTTGATCTTTCTCTGATGACCTTGCCAACTCCTGAGTATACATCTTGTCCATGTAATAAGTAATCACTCCTTCAGCTAACTTGGTTTTCCTTTGTTATTCCCATTATAATGCTATGTTGGCATTCTCATTTATAAATCAAGTAACTGAATTTATAGAGAATCAGCTCCCACAGAGACTGCTCAACTCATAGTAGACTGAGAAGGTCCTTAAAGCTGAGTTCTAGAGCCTGTGCCATGGGAACGTCTAACTACCATAGCATGGAACCAACAGTTGAAAGTATTGCTCATTTTCAAATGTCTTATTAGAAGAAATCTGAAATAATCAAGATTCTTTGGCCTTAACCTCTACGAAAACAGGGCCTAACCTACACCATTACATGAAAGATGCCTATTTACATTGTTTTCTCTATTTGATGTATGAGCATTCTTACAAGGCAGGGCCTTTTTTCAAGGTACCTGGCACAGAAGTTAATGAATATTTCAACTGTAGAATGAAGTTTGTCCTTCCTTCCATCAGTCACAGGATTCTTAAGCTTCCTGCTTATATATAAGATTTTGCAATCAAGAAGACTTTGCTAAGAAGGGTATAACAGTTACCACCACTAACTTTTTTGTTATTGGTCACCTAGAGATGTTAACGCAACATGTAATGCAAATATCCCATGTTAGAAACTCCACAGTTGACAGACTTTACTGTCTTTTAATCAATAAGCATTGATTAGCTGTTTGTGGTCCACTAATGTAAAATCATGCTAAGCGCTCTTTTCTAAATTGTTAACAGATCATAACCAAAGTACTAAAGGATGCCTTTATACCTCCAGGGTTTTTCTTTGAAGACATTTTTCCAAATACACCTAATTGTCTAGATTGAGGGGCACCTTGATTTCTGGTTTATGGGTAGGTTTGATGACTGCTGAGCTCAGTAATGCTGAAGTGGTTAGGAGGGTGGGCTGTACATGTGACACCTGACAGAGCACAGTAGATGGAACATTGCCCTGCCTATATCATCTGCCTTCTGCAATATGCCAGAATCCATCTTATAGACCTGCATTACAATTTTTATTTTTCCCCCATCTGGTACAAGAGACAGTTCTCAGTGCACTGTAAGAACTGCCTACCTTGCTCTTGAGATCCACCAGACTTCAAGCCTTAGTTCCCTCAGTGTTCAATATTGTTCTCATACCACATTATAAACACCCTTCTGCCTCTCGTGTATTGTCAGATATACTTTACCTACAAGCACATTGTATATATCCATACTCTGTTAGTTTTACTAGACCACTGGATTCTGAGTCATCACAGAGGAAATGGATAGTTCTTAAATAAATGTCAGTACTTGGGTCCTGGAGTACCCAGAAATCCTCCTTGGCACTAGGTAGACATGTTAGTATCAAAAACACACACAAAAACTATCCTGTAGGAGGAAAATGGAAGAGCCCCTTAGAGCAGAAAGGAAACATTTTTTTCACTTAGTGGAGAAAAATGCAAGGGGAAAATGTTGGCTTTGAGGCATTCTAAAACTCCACAGGCTTTCTAAAAGTTCACAGGCTTTTTTACAAAGCCTGAGTATATTGTATAAACCTAGCTTCATCTCTTTGAAAGCCACTTACGCTTGTTTGCCTACCCTGGTCTCATTTGCTATTCTTCTTTTTGTCACATAGTTGCTTGACAGCTCCTGTCTGCTTCTGCCTTCCCCATCTCCCATTTGAAAGCTCCCTTGCCAGCTGTAATGAGCCTTCCAGGATCAGTTGGCATTCTCCTTCCAGGGGACTGGGCTCCTGTAGGGTCCACATACAAGAAGAATGACACTTTTGGAAATAACCAAGCAGTTAAAGATTAGTGTTGAAAGGGATTCTTAAAGAGCATTGAATATTGCTAACTTACTAAACTGACTCCAATTTTACCATTGACCTTTGAGGGGTCAGTGGTGTATATATATATTTTGTATGTGTTTTATATATATTATATGTGTTTTATATATATAATGTATATATAATGTTTATATACTAATCTTTTTATGTCACATAACTCAGCCAATAAAAGATGCTGTCAGAGAAAGAATATTGGTTTGTGGGGGGAGACCTTTTATGAAACATAATAGTTTTTAAAAAGCAGAAAAGGTTTGTCAAACATTATGCTTATTTAATTCTTCTTTAATTCAGATGATTTCCCTGAGCCCACTCTCTTCACATTATTGCTAGGGTTCTTGAAGAATCAGATCATAAGTTTATAAAGCCCCAAACTGAAAATGCCATCTCCTTGGATGATGCCAATCACTTTTCTATCCACAGAAAACACAAGCTCAGAGTTCATTCTAGCTAACCCCCAAACCCGGATCTCATATCTGGCCAGGTCAAAATTACTGGCTAACTTTTTGAACATAAAGGTTCCGTGGACTGACCCCTGGAGTTTTGTTTTTTTTTTTTAAAACAGAGTCTCACTCCATCGCTCAGGCTGGAGGGCAGTGGCGCGATCTCAACTCACTGCAACCTCTGCCTCCTGGGTTCAAGTAATTCTCCTGCCTCTGCCTCCCAAGTAGCTGAGACTACAGGCCAGCGCCACTGCACCTAGCTAATTATATTTTTTCTAGAGACAGGGTTTCACCACGTTGACCATGTTGGTCTCGAACACCTGAATCTCAAGTGATCCACCCACCTTGGCCTCCCAAAGTGCTGGGAATACAGGTGTGAGCCACCATGACTGGCCTGATCCCTAGAGTTTCTGATTAGAGAAAAGCCCAGGGATCTGAATTTTAAAATTCTCTCCCAGTGACTCTGATGATCCAGATTTGATTGTCCCTGCCCTAAGCCAGTGATATGCAGCAGGATCATCTGAAGAGCTCCATATACATAGAGGTGTCTAGGCCCTACCTAGGAGCCATGTATCCCAGACAACTGGGATGGAGACATTTATAATAATCCTTGTAGGTGATTTGACATACTTAGGGTATTTAAGAGTCACCCAAACCTTTTCAAGAAATGTTTTGGCACTCTTAGGAAAAAAATTCCAGCATTTTTTCCAAATAAGACGAAAGTAGATGACAACAATGTTTACAATTTCAGTTCTTTAGCATTTTTCAGCAAATTCCACTGCCATTTTAGTATAAACATTCTGCTGTTTTTGTAAATAAATGTACCATATCTGCATTTCTAACATACTACTCCATGTTAACTCCAGAGCAGAAGTACCTAGTCACTTCTAAAATTAAAAAAAAATAATGTAATACCAGCCTGGGCAATATAGTGAGACCCTGTCTCTACCAAAAAATAAAGAATTAGCCTGGCATAGTGGTATGTGCCTGTTGTCCCAGTTACTAGAGGCGGGAGTGGGTAGGGTTGGGGACTGAACACAGGAAATCGAGGCCTGATCGCAACACTGCACTCTGGCCTGGACGACAGAGAGAAACCCTGTCTAAAAAAACAAAAAACTTTGATGACAAAACTCTTCCATAAGGATAGAGAAGCAGAACTGTATTGTGGAAAGAGAGAGACTGACTAGGTATAAATTCACTGCCACTTACCAGCTGTGTGGTCATGAATGTCATTTAGCCTCTCAGCTTCAGTTTCCACATCTGTAAAATACCTACCTTGGGAAGGTGGTTGTAAGGATTTAAATGATACAGTGAACATAAAGTGTGTAGTACATAGTAAGTATCCAGTAACTCTTCCTCAGAATCACCAAAAAAAGTCCGAAACTATAAAAGGAATTATATTAATGCAACCTAATTTATATTCTCCACTTTTACGCTATGGTTTACCGATTTCTAACATTTTATTTCTTTTTTTTTTTTTTTTTGAGATGGAGTTTTTCTTTGTCGCCCAGGCTGGGGTGCAGTGGCCCGATCTCAGCTCCCTGCAAGCTCCGCCTCCCGGGTTCAGACCATTCTCCTGCCTCAGCCTCCCAAGTAGCTGGGACTACAGGCGCCCGCCACCTTGCCCGGCTAGTTTTTTTGTATTTTTTAGTAGAGACGGGGTTTCACCATGTTAGCCAGGATGGTCTCGATCTCCTGACCTCGTGATCTGCCCGTCTCGGCCTCCCAAAGTGCTGGGATTACAGGCTTGAGCCACCGCGCCCAGCTAACATTTTATTTCTGTCACATTTTCTTTTTTTAAACTATTTTTAAGGATTACAGATTCTGAAAATTTTGAGTAAAAATATAAAACATTAGTTCCCTTTTCTCTTTGTGGTGTTAATATCTCTTTCCTTGAGCACCTCCCCCACTGTGGCTTTTCTGCAGCCAGCAGTTCTTGGCCATGGAGATAGAGAAGATCCTTCCAATCTTTCCCACCCAACGACACAATTCCTACTTACTTCTCCCAAAGGCAGAAGAATTCCTCAGTTTGCAGCTTCCAAATTATCATCCCATGGTTTCTTGCTGTTGTCATTGTTAGCCAGACCTCGAGACAACTCACCCTCTCTACCACCTCCAGTGGTCTGTAGGCAGCCAATTTTCAAGCAAACAAGGGTTTGTCTTCCCTTCTGGGGTTGAGAAGTTTATACCATGTAACTTGGGCCCTATTTGTTTCCCAAGAACATTTTGGGAGTTTCCCTCCTTTTGCGTGTATTTAAAAGAGATAAACCTGAAACACAAAATAATTTGATTTTTCTAATTGTGAAACTTGGCTCCCAAGAACATGTCACATTCCACTAGCCTTGTAGTCCTCCATGCTGAAAAATTATAGGCACAGGGCGAGCAGTGGCTTATAATTCATAAAAACTTTAAACTGTCCAGAAACAAGCTCCCAGTTAACTGAAACAGGAAGGAAATCATCCACTTAGCCACATATGCATTCAAAATCTTGCAATTGAACTAGGTTCCTTCCTCAGAACCAAACGTCTATGCCAGAATAGTTTCACTTACAACTAGAAATTGCAAAACACATGTGTTTAGAAATTGCTAAATCACAGGTTCTTAGCTCTAGTTTTGGGTCTTCTTTTTCTTTGAGACAGAGTCTTGATTTGTTGCCCAGGCTGGAGTGCAATGGCATGATCTTGGCTCACTGCAATCTCGGCCTCCTGGGTTCAAACAATTCTCATGCCTCAGTTTCTTGAGTAGCTGGGACTATAGGTGTCTGCCACCACACCCAGCTAACTTTTGTATTTTTAGTAGAGATGGGGTTTCGCCATGTTGCTCAGGCTGGTCTTGAACTCCTGACCTGAAGTGATCCACCTTCCTTGGTCTCCCAAAGTGCTGGGATTACAGGCATGAGCCACTACGCCTGGCATGGTCATGATTTGGGTCTTGTTGCTCCAGGCATTCCATCAGCTTTCTCAGCCATTCTCATTTTCAAAGGAGTGTGTACGATGTTTCCACGGTCAGTTGCCAGGGTTTTCTTCTAGGCTTATTCTTTTTTTCCATTACAGTTTAAATGAATACATTCACAAAATAAATCTGGTTATCTTTTATCTTTTTTCCTTGGCTAGAACTTCCTAGTTATTTCAACTGAGGTAAGTTTCTAATTCTGATTCAATCCCCACCCTAACTTCCTTCCCCTAAGAGGAGGGTTCCTATGCTCAGTGTTACCCCTTCACTCCTGCAGAGCCCTCTTCTCTCTTTTCCACACTGCTCTTTGCCACAGCAAGCTGACCTTTGTGGGTGACACATTTGGGTTCCCTTGCCCTCCGGCTTCCGGTGGGGTTCAGCCAATGAGGGGTATTGGCAGGAGTAGAGGACCGGAGAGAGGACCGAGGGGTTATTCCTCAGTCACTCCCTATGGGCTCTGGCTTAGCAGTGGTTGCCGTCCTCTACCAAATGCCAGTGCTTCCATAGGGTGGCCCTGCTCTTAAGGCTATATATTTCTCAGAGTTTCAATAACTGCCACCTCCCTTTGCCCTAACATTCTCCTCACTGTGTTTCACCATCTCTTGTTGGGTGCCATGACCCTGCTTACACGTTTGTAAATAGTCCTTTCCTTAAAATCTGTTACTTTTCTGAGGATGCTGCTTCCTGCTGGACTCGGTTACAGCTCCTCATTTGCATTTTGGTAGTGCTGTGACACCAAATATGACGGAATAAAGCCTGTTGACCAGTCTTGACAAAAATTGTCACTGCCTTTTTCTATTTTTCAAATTGGTGAGTACTTTCCCTGTCAGTGCCTGATGTACCATGGGGACACATAATTACATGGGAATCATGAATCGTGTGTGCTGTTTCACATGTCACTATATGGCAGAGTGCTGAGACCACAGATTTGGTCAGTCCACCAATGTCCAGAAACCAAATTCTTTACCTTCACAAACTTCCTTTCTACCCAGTCTGAAAGTCATAGCACTTCAGTAGAGTGCCCTTCATCCATTCCCTGAGATCCACTCCACTCTGGAAGAGGAAGAGATTGCTCAAGGTTCCCCAACGTGGAAGTATCTTTTTTTTTTTTTTTTTTTTTGAGATGGAATCTCGCTCTGTCTCCCAGGCTAGAGTGCAGTGGTGCGATCTCGGCTTATTGCACCTCTGCCTCCCGGGTTCAAGTGAGTCTCCTGACTCAGTTTCCCAAGTAGCTGGGACTACAGGCACCCGCCACCATGCCTAGCTAATTTTTGTATTTTTAGTAGAGATGGGGTTTCACCATGTTGGTCAGGCTGGTCTCGAACTACTGACCTCAAATAATCTGCCTGCCTTGGCCTCCCAAAGTGCTGGGATTACAGGTGTGAGCCACCGTGCCCAGCCGGGAATCACTCTCATATCTTCTCTCTCCTTATACTAAATATTGCATAAGTCACCCCATGTTTTCCACCCTAGTCCCTTAACTTTCTTACATCTTCACCACTATTACTGTGATCCAGAAGACCAACACTTCTCTTACATGGATTATATCTTTGTAACTGGTCTTTGTGTCTCTAGCTTGGTTGCTTTCCAAAGAATGCTCTTTTCAGCAGCCAGAATAATCTTTCTAAATCACAAATCTGATCATCCCTTTTGTATACTGGCCCCAGGATCAAGTCCATACTTCATAACAATTTCTAAGCTCATTACGGTCTGGACAGTAGCTTCTCATGTCTCACATTTTTCCTACTTCTCACACCCCAAGCACTTTTTGTTCCACCAAAATTCCAGTTTCTTTCTTGCCTTCATCATTATGTCCTTCTACCTGCAAAGTTCTGTCTACTTTCACCTGTCTTTCAAGTTTCAATGTGGGCATCATGTCTGTATCAGGAATTATTATTTAGTTGATAGGGACCCCATTAGCTGTTTCTTGACAGGCCTGTGGTCTATTGCTCTGTGCATCTCCTGCTTAGCACTTGGCCAAAGACTCAAGGGGGCCCATATGCAGATTTCAGGACCTCCTTCCCTGTGTAACTCCCTCCATCTGGCACCCTGACCCTCAATTTCCAACCATTTCAGCAGCTCCAGCCTCTGATATCTGTTTCCTCCATGCAGGTAGACCATTGCTCTCCATTAGTCTCCACTTTTCTCCTTACATACATAATCAGGTCCATTTAGATTTCATTTTAAGGGATCTGGGGAGTCACTCAGTTCACAGCCTGGCCTCACTGGCTGGGCCCAGAGAACTTCCTGTTGGCTCCCTGCCAGACAGAGAATGGTCCAAAGGAACCAGGAAACCACCCTGCCATGTGAGACGTTGCTTTGCTATTTGTCCCCTGCCAACATCATCCTGTCTAGCCTGACTCACACTTCCCCTGGATTCTAAGCAGCCTTGTCCAAGCTGACAGTTGTGTTACTACGTAGAGAACACTTTTCCTTCCTCATCTTTTGACCCGCAATCCAATCTTGGTAGTGTTTCTGGCTGTCTGAGTAAGGAAGTGCCTAATGTCTAGAAAGAAACCTGAAGCTTTCTTTGACTCACTAGGCAAGGGCAACAAGCTCCCTGTTGCTGACATACCCTTTGCTAAGTTCACCTGCACCCTTAGGACTTTCAAACCAGAGAGCCCCACCAGAGGTCAGTATTAGTGAAAAGGGGAGACTGGAGGGAGTTTTAGCCTCTTCGTAATCTCCACTAACATCCCCAAGCCTTCCCTTGTTATTCTTTGATAGGGATATTTTTTCTGTCATAAAAAGCTTGCATATAAGCATTTTAGAAAATGTTGCTATTTATATTTATCTGTAAGTTAAATAATGTGGAGTTGGGGTTCTTCAGAATGGACTCTGGGTTGGGTTGAAATTTGGGCTCAAGATCTGTATGAGGGATCAATAGCTGTGAAAAGAAGGTGGTGAAAGCTGGATTGGGCAAAGAAAGAAATCAAACTCTGTTTCAGGCCTGATAAAGTCTCAGTCCCACAGTGGGGAGTGCAGGAGTCAGTATTGCCTGTTAAATTGTGGTGCATCAAGCTGCAATGGCTAAGCCTTGATACCCCACCTCTCTCAGGCACCAGATAAAGACTGATGACTTTGGGCTTGGCAACTCTGTAGGTGAGGTAGACCTGTAGGGAGCTGACATTGAAGACTGTCTGCTGGCTACATCCCCTGCAGTTGTGCAGCAAGTCCTTCTTCAAAGAGGAGTGTGGTGGTACGTCTCTATTTCTACCACACAAAAAAATGGTGCTTGCAATGGAAATGCACATTTAAGACAGATCTCACTGACCTTTCCAACCTGCTTACTACTCCTAAGAGCCTCCTATTTAGAAATTCTGGAGCCAACTGAACTCATCTTTTGAAACACCAGGAGGCAGTAAGGACTAGACTTATCACGGACCCTCACTGAGAGGCAGTCAGGGAAGGGGTCACATGGCAGGCTCCAGCAGTGGTCAGTGCATGCATCTGCAGATCTACCCATCTGTCTATCTTTCCACATGTCCACAAATGGACCATGTGTCAGACTCTTGGTTTGGGGCTGATGAGGTGACTGTGGCTCCAACACCTTCTCTGTCTTCAAGGAACTCATAGTGAGGGTGACATCACTCAGAGCACAGCAACCCTCAGGTGACTGCACCCTCAGCAAGAGGGCTTCAGCTAGTCAGATATTCACATTGCCTCTGGGCCCAGAAACCACTGTCAGGCATTGAGAAGTCACCCCATGGGAGAAAGTACTAGTCATGAGGCCCCGGGCAAGGCTGGGCAAGCAATAACTGCCAAAGTAAGAGTCCAGGCCTGGTCTCAGGAGGCATGGGTGGGGCACAGAAGAGCTAGGCCTCGGGCTCCATGGGAATCTTGCTGGTCCCAAAGCCTGAAGTGTCTGGGCACAGGATGCAGCTGAGCTTTCAGGAACTGGGGAAGCTACAGTAAATCGAGAAATGAGGGGTGATGATGATGTAGGGATGATGTATGAGGGGAGTGAGGTCAGGAGCACCAGCAGTGAGTGTCTATGACAGGTGGGAGGGCCACAGTCTCAGAAAGCTTAAGCTTTCACAAGACACTTTTCTTTTGGAGAAAAGTGAAAGGAAAAAGGAGATCAACATAAACTTTTAGGTTGTTTTCTGCTGGGGCGAATTCTCTTGCACACAGGCAGTAGGGAAAGAAAACCAAAACCAAAGCACAGCCTGTCTGAGCAACCCTGGTGGGCCGCCTTGCCCACTCCCTGCAGTGGCCATTTTGTGCCTTCTCCACAAGTTCATAATCAGTCCAGATTCTTTCTCTCAAATAACAGAGGACATCGGTCATGAAACCCCTCTAACTTACAGACTCTGAGTACTGCCACCCTCCTGGGTCTCAGCCACATCCCTTCTCCTTCAAAGCCAGGCCCCGACCTTTGCTCATGTGCCCTTTTCCCCTTGGCCATTCCAGGACATCTATCTATGAATTATTCCTTCTAGCCTTTTGCTGTCCACTTCCTTCCCTTTACCCTGGCAGCCTGCTCAGACATACTCCATGGAAAGACAGGCATTCCTCCTTACCTGAATGCCTCGTTTTTCTCTCCTTCCACTTCTAAACTTCAAAGAATTGTCTATACTTTCTCAACTCCCTCCCTTGCCACCCACACTTCAGCACATTGCAATCTGGCTAGGCACATCTGATGCAGCACCATTTGGTACTGTTGACCAATTCATTTTCCTTGAGTTTCTCCATTCCTGTACCTATCACAATGATATCCTGGTTTTCCCAATCTACTTGGTCAACTTTTTTTTTTTTTCTTTTTGGCTGCTCTTTACTTATCAATGTCCTGCAAAGCTCTGCCCTCAGCACTCTTCTGTCCTTTAGATGCTCTCCGGCAATAACCCATCCACGAAAGAAAGCTCCCCTCTGATGATCCCAAATCTATATCCTCAGCTCAGACACCTCTCCTGAGCTTCAGATGCATACTTCCACAGGTCTACCTATCAACTCCCGAAAGGTATCATAGACATCGTCAGAAAAGAACTTCCCACCTTCTAATTCTCCCTTCTGTGTTAACTTAGTCAGTGACTTCAATACATGTGGTTATTTAGCCACAAACCTGAGAGCTGTCCTTCTCCTCTCTACTTATGAACCTGCCCCAGTCCTCCTCCTTCTCCTCCTCCTGCTTCTCCTCTTCCTCCTCTTCCTTTTCTTCCTTCTGCTCTCCTTAACCACTGCTCAGCCCTGTTCCTTATAACCTCTTACCCCAATCTTTCCAACAGCCTCCCTGGTAGTTCCATTCCTCCTCTTTGAAACTGTTCAAATTTATTCTAGGTGACCAGAACGATCTTTCTAAAGCACACAGCTAATCATCCTCTCCTCTGCTAAACACCTTCAATGGCCTCCCCACTGCCTGAAAGTACAATCTCCTCAATGTCATCTATAAAACCATCTTTCATTTGGCTTCTGTTGACTCCTCCAACTTCCCCTCTCCTTCCCTGCCCTGCATTTTACACACCAGCAACACCAAGCTGATGTATCTGCAACTTTGCTTATGCTGTTCCCCCTGTCAGGAATGTCATCCCTTCAACTTTTCCTCTCATCCAAGATATACTTGTCTAGTTTACATGCCCTTTTCCTGTCTTGCAACTAGATAGCTTTTGTCACTGCTACATTGTAGTTACATATGCACAATGGTGTTCTAGTTGAACCCAAACTGGGAGTCAGAACTGGTGGACCAGGCACCTTCTTGTACTCTATTTACATGAGCTGATATGCATGAAGGTATGTACTGTTAGTCCCCATGGATAATATATAGTACTGTAATTGCTTAAACAGTAAGTGTGGGATGGAAGACTGAGAGAAGAGGGAGATAAAAGGACAATTTTTGGGGGGTGTATATTTTCTGCCAAGCCCCTTGAAATGTTTGTGAGTCCTGATGGAGAGGTGAGTTACAGATGTTGTGAGACTCTGGGCTCAAGCAGAAAGGGAACAGCCATTTCTGGGTGTGTGGAGGCTCCCTTATGCAGATGTGACAATAGAGGACATTGACAAGGGAGGACCAGTACAAGCTGGAGGGTGAGGCCAAATGTTGGTTTAAACTGATGGATTGGTTCATGATTCTATGCCAAATATTCCTTGGGAACTTCAAGAAGTATCTGAGACATGGCAGACTGGAGGCAGGACTAGATTGCAGCTCTGACTTGGACGGACAGAGCAGTGTGAGGAGGCTTGCATCATGAAATTTTGCTCCAGAATGACTGCAGGAATAAATCAGGAAATCTGAGAGGACCCACAGACCCCCTAAAGGAAGCAGGTTGCTCCTGCAGGACCTGGGAGACACCTCAAATACTGTACTGGTATCCAGAGCTGAGAGACCCACAGATGGTTCATGTCACAGGACTCTGTGCAGACAACTCCCAGTAACTTCCAGGAGCCTGGTAGACTTGCTGGGTGGTTAGATCCAGAAGAGAGATAACAATCACTACAGCTCAGCTCCCAGGAAGCCACATCCATAAGAAAAGGGGGGAGAATACTACATCAAGGGAACACCCTATGGGACAAAAGAATCTGAACAACAGCCTTCAGCCCTAGATCTTCCCATCTGGCCTACCCAAATGAGAAGGAACCAGAAAACCAACCCTGGTAATATGACAAAATCAGGTTATTTAACACACCCCCAAAATCACACTAGCTCACCAGCAATGGACCCAAACCAAGAAGAAATCCCAGATTTACCTGAAAAAGAATTCAGAAGTTTAGTTATTAAGTTCATCAGGGATGCACCAGAGAAAGGTGAAGCTCAATGTAAGGAAATCCAAACAATCATATAAGAGTGAAGGTAGAAACATTCAAGGAAATAGATAACATAAATAATTAACAGTCAAAACTTCAGGAAATGATGGACACACTTAAGAAATGCAAAACCCTCTGGAAAGTCACAACAATATAATTGAAAAAGTAGAAGAAAGAAATTCAGAGCTGGAAGACAAGGTCTTCAAATTAACCCAATCCAACAAAGACAAAGGAAAAGGAATACAAAAATATGAGCAAAGCCTATAAGAAGTCTGGGATTATGTTAAACAACCAAACTTAAGAATAATCATAATTCCTGAGGAAGAAGAGAAATCTAAAAGTTTGGAAAACATTTGGGGGAATAATTGAGGAAAACTTCCCTGGCCTTGCTAGAGACCTAGACATCCAAACACAAGAAGCACAAAGAACACCTGGAAAATTCGTAGCAAAAACAGCATCACCTAGGCATATTGTCATCAGGTGATCTGAAGTTAAGATGAAGGAAATAATCTTTTCTTTTTTTTTTTTCAGACAAAGTCTCACTCTGTCACCTAAGCTGGAGTGCAGTGGCATGATCTCAGCTCACTGCAATCTTCACCTTCCGAATTCAAGTGATTCTCCTGCCTCAGCCTCCTGAGTAGCTGGGACTACAGGCACACACCACCATGCCCAGCTAATTTTCATAATTTGAGTAGAGACGGGGTTTCACCATGTTGGCCAGGCTAGTCTCAAACTCCTGACCTCTTGATCCACCCACCTCAGCCTCCCAAAGTGCTGAGATTACAGGAGTGAGCCACCGTGCCTGGCCTGAAGGAAAGAATCTTAAGCGCTATGAGACAAAAGCAACAGGTAACCTATAAAGGAAAACCTATCAGATTAACAGCAAGATTTCTCAGCACAAACCCTACAGGCTAGATGGAATTAGGGCCCTATCTTAAGCCTCCTCAAACAAAACAACTATCAGCCAAGAATTTTATATCCAGTGAAACTAAGCTTCATCTATGAAGGAAAGAGGCAGTCTTTTTCAGACAAACACTGAGAGAATTTGCCGCTACCAAGCCACTACTACAACTCCTAAAAGGAGCTCTAAATCTTGAAAGAAATCCTGAAAACACATCAAAACAGAACCTCTTTAAAGCATAAATCTCACAGGACCTATAAAACAAAAATACAATTTTAAAAAACAGAAACAAAAAACAAAAAAAACCACAATGTATATAGGCAACAAATAGCATGATGAATGGAGTGGTACCTCACATCTCAATACTAACATCTAATGTAAATGGCCTAAATGCTCCACTTAAAAGATACAGAATTGCAGAATATATACAAATTCACCAACCAACTATCTGCTGCCTCCAAGAGACCCACCAAATGTATAAGGACTCAAACAAACCCAAGGTAAAGGGTATAAAAAGACATTTCATGCAAATAAACACCAAAAGCAAGCAAAAGTAGCTATTCTTATATCAGACAAAACAAACTTTAAAGCAGCAGCAGTTAAAAGGTAAAGAGGGGCATTATATAATGATAAAAGGCCTTGTCCAACAGGAAAATATCACAATCCTAAACATATATGCACCTAACACTGGAGCTCCCAAATTTATGAAACAATTACTAATAGACCTAATAAATGAGATAGACAGCAACACAATAATAGTAGGGGGGTTCAATACTCCACTGACAGCACTAGATAGGTCATCAAGACAGAACATCAACAAAGGAAAAATGGATTTAAACTATATGCTGGAACAAATGAACTTAACAGATATATACAGAATATTCCATCCAACAACTGTAGAATATACATTCTACTTAACAGCATATGGAAATTCTCCAAGATAGACCACATGATAGGCCACAAAATGAGACTCAATAAATATAAGAAAATAGAAATTATATCAAGCATCTCTCAGACCACAGTGGAATAAAACTGGAAGTCAACTCCAGAAGCAACCTCCAAAAGCATGCAAATAAATGGAAATTAAATAACCTGCTCCTGAATGAGCATTGGGTCAAAAACAAAATCAAGATGAAAATTTAAAAATTCTTTGAAATGAACAACAATAGTGACACAACCTATCAAAATCTCTAAGACACAACAAAGGCAGTGCTAAAAGAAAAGTTCATAGCCCTAAACACTGACATCAAAAAGTCTGTAAGACCATAAACAGACAATCTAAGGTCACACCTCAAAGAACTAGAGAAACAAGAATGAACCAAACCCAAACCCAGCAGAAGAAGGGAAATAACCAAGATCAGAGCAGAACTAAATGAAACTGAAACAAAACACATACAAAAGATAAATAAAACAAAAAGCTGGTTCTTTGAAAAGATAAGTAAAATTGATAAACCGTTAGCAAGATTAACCAAGAAAAGAAGAGAGAAAATCCAAATAAACTCAATAAAAAATGAAAAAGGAGACATTACAACTGACACCACAGAAATACAAAAGATCATTCAAGGCTACCACAAACACCTTTATGCTCATAAACCAGAAAACCTAGAAGACATGGATAAATTCTTGGAAAGATATTTCCAGGACTCTAACCCGTCATAGCTTAAATCAGGAAGAATTAGATACTCTGAACTGACCAATAATAAGCAGTGATATTGAAATGGTAATTTAAAAATTACCAACAAAAAAAAGCCCAGGACCATACAGATTCACAGCAGAATTCTACCAGACATTCAAAGAAGAATTGGTGCCAATCCTATTGACACTATTTCACAAGATAGAGAAAGAATGAACCCTCCCTAAATCATTCTATGAAGCCAGTGTCACCCTAATACCAAAACCAGGAAAGGACGTAACCACAAAAGAAACTACAGACCAATATCCTTGATGAACATAGACTAAAATCCTTAATAAAATACCAGCTAACTGAATCCAACAACATACCAAAAAGATAATTCACCATGATCAAATGGGTTTCATACCAGGGATGCAGGGATGGTTTAACATACACAAGGCAATAAATGTGATATACCACATAAACAGAATTAAAAACAAAAATCACGTGACATCTCAGTAGAGACAGAAAAAGCATTAGACAAAACACAGCATCACTTTGTGATTAAAACTATCAGCAGAACTGGCATACAAGGGACATATCTCAATATAATAAAAGCCATCTATGACAAACCCACAGCCAACATAACACTGAAAGGGGAAAAGTTGAAAGCCTTCCCCCTGAGACTTGGACCAAGACAAGGATGTCCACTCTCACCACTCCTCTTCAACATAGTACTGGAAATTCTAGCCAGAGCAACCAGATAAGAGAAATAAAGGGCATCCATATCGGTAAGGAGGAAGTCAAACTGCTGCTGTTTGCTGATGATATGGTCATTTACCTAGAAAACCCTAAAGACTCCTCCAGGAAGCTCCTAGAACTGATAAAATAATTCAGTAAAGTTTCCAGATAATATATTATCTGGAAAAATACAACTTAATAATACACATGGTGTACAAACTAATCTACGCAAACCAGTATCTCTTCTACAGACCAACAGTGACCAAGCTGAGAAACAAATCAAGAACTCAACTCCCTTACAATCGCTGAAAAAAAATAAATAAAATAAAATACTTAGGAATATACCTAACCAATGAGGTGAAAGACCTCTACAAGGAAAACTACAAAACATTGCTGAAAGAAATCATAGACGACACAAACAAATGGAAACACATCCCGTGCTCATGAATGGGTAGAATCAATATTGTGAAAATGACCATAATGCCAAAAGCAATCTACAAATTCAACATAATTCCCATCAAAATACCACCATCATTCTTCACAGAATTAGAAAAAACAATCCTAAAATTCATGTGGAACCAAAGAAGAGCCCACATAGCCAAAGCAAGACTAAGCAAAAAGCACAAATCTGGAGGCATCACATTACTGATTTCAAACTATAAGGCCATAGTCACCAAAACAACATGGTACTGGCATAAAAACAAGCACATAGACCAATGGAACAGAATAGAGAACCCAGAAATAAATCCACATACTTATAGCCAACTGATCTTAGACAAAGCAAACAAAAACATAAACTGGGGGAAGGACACCCTTTTCAACAAATGGTGCTGGGATAATTGGTTAGCCACATGTAGGAGAATGAAACAGGATCCTCATCTCTCACTTTATACAAAAATCAATGCAAGATGGATTAAGGATTTAAATCTAAGACCTGAAACTGTGAAAATTCTAGAAAATATCATTGGAAAAACTCTTCTAGACATTGGCTTAGGCAAGGATTTCATGACCAAGAACCCCAAAAGCAAATGTAATAAAAACAAAGTTAAATTGCTGGGACTTAATAAAACTAAAGAGCTTTTTCACAGCAAAAGGAACAGTCAGCAGAGTAAACAGATGACCCAGAGTGGGAGAAAATCTTCACAATCTATACATCTGACAAAGGACTAATATCCAGAATCTACAATGAACTCAAATCAGTAAGAATAAAACAATTCCATCAAAAAGTGGGCTAAGGACATGAATAGACAATTCTCGAAAGAAGATATACAAATGGCTAACAAACATGAAAAATGCTCAACATCACTGATGATCAGGGAAATGCAAATCAAAACCACAATGCGATACCCCACTTTACTCCTGCAAGAATGACCATAATAAAAAAATAAAAATAAAAAAATGGTAGATGTTGGCATGGATGCAGTGAACAGGGAACACTTCTACTACACTGCTGGTGGGAATGTAAACTAGTACAGCTGCTGTGGAAAACACTGTGGAGATTCCTTAAATAACTAGAAGTAGAACTATCATTTGTCCAACAATCCCACTACCTGGTTATCTACCCAGAGGAAAAGAAGTCATTTTACGAAAAAGATACTTGCACATGCATGTTTATAGCAACACAATTCACAATTGAAAAAACGTGGAACCAGCCCATCAATCACCCAGCAGATAAAGAAACTGTGGTATATATATACCATGGAATACTACTCAGTCACAAAAAGGAATTAATTAATGGCATTTGCAGTGACCTGGGTGAGACTGGAGACTACTATTCTAAGTGAAGTAAATCAGGAATGGAAAATCAAACATTGTATGTTCTCACTCATAAGTGGGAGCTAAGCTATGAGGATGCAAAGGCATAAAAATGACACAATAGACTTTGGGGACTCAGGGGGAAAGGACAGGAAGGGGGGTGAGGGATAAAAGACTACAAATAGGACGCAGTGTATACTGCTTGGGTGATGGGTGCACCAAAATCTCACAAATCACCACTAAAGAACTTACTCATGTAACCAAACACCACCTGCTCCCCAATAACCTATGGAAATAAAAAATGTTTTAAAAAGTAAGTATTTGAGAGACACATTGTTGGGAATTAAATGGTTCTGAAGGAGTTATTTGATTCATGGACTACTGTTTATATTCGTAGGCTGATGAGGACTGGGGACATTGAGTTTGTTATTTTCAGTCTTTCCACAACTGCACTACAAGCTTTGAGGACTAGATCTATTCTCACACTTTTGTTGCTGTTGTTGCTACCTGCAGCAGTATCTGCACCTTGCAGATTTTGGATGGATGGAAATATGATTATGTAAGTAAAGTACCCAGGACAGTACCTGACTCAAACTAGCTGCTTAATAAATGCTAGCTCTTATAACCAGGCAAGCCTGGCAGAGCAAGTTCTTTGGTCCCCTCCTGGGATGAAGACCTTTATACAGACTCGGAACAAAGATTCAGACAATCCATTGGTGGCACCTTTACGCAATCTAAACACACACGAGCCACACAGAACAGGGTTTGCTTTCACTGAACTGGGGGACTAGGTCTTGGAAGTGAATTCAATTTGGCAAATGTTATGGGCCTGTTTGCATCCACACTTAGTCTGGAGTTTCAAAGACAGGAAGGCAGCATTCTGGGGCCAGGGACAGAATGACTAAGAATCCAAGGAAGAACGCTGGGGAGAGGGGCAAGCCCTGGGAAGCAGAGCTGGGTATCATATGAATGCATCCGCCACCACCTAAGTCTCCCTCCAGAGCTCTGCAGGGACACCTGCTGGGTTTTAGAAATGGGAGCCATTTCTCTGCCGTTGTGGAGGAATTTCACCTGCAAGAGGGACCAAGGTCCACAGTGAGGCTGTGAGATCCTCCTCAAACTGCTGCCAGTTCATCTTTCCACTTACATCTCACACTGAAGTGTCCCCTTCCCCATCCCGATTATCAGTTTCTCAGTAGAGCTGCTACTGCCATGTCAGGCAAGACACCCCTTCATTGTACAGGACTGTCCTGCTCATTTCTGGACATTTGGATTCACTGGCCTCCACCCAATAAATGCCTGGAACACCCACCCCCTCATCATGTCTAAATGCCCATAAATGTTTCCAAATGAGCCATGTGTATTTTGCACTTGCTTATTCCTCTCCCTGTAACCTCCTCTACTCTTCTCAACCAAGTGAAGGTGTCCTTCATAAAACTCCAGCTCAAATGTCACATCTCAGGGAGCTCCTCCTGTTCCCACAGCCTCCCAAGGGCTCCCACAGTGGCCGTCCTCCCTCTGATCTAGCTGGGATCTCCTCTATTGGATGGGTTGTTTGGGGGTCAATTTCCTTTGTTACACTTGTCAAAAGACAACATTACAACAAATGTATAGATCTAATTGGCTTTCATTCATGATTGAGTGAGGGCAGCCTCTATTCAACAAGATAGAATAAGAGTTCCCACTAGGCAATGGCAGAAGAGGTGGGGATGAAGAAACAGTATCAGAGGGGGAAACAAGTCTGATTAGTTTACGTCAGGTTACTTCAGGCTACCTTTTTGTAAGGATTAAAGCAGAGGGGACTTTCTTATTTTGCTTATTTGGGTAGACTGGAATCTCCTGTTTTCGGGGTGGGGGGCGGGGGAGTCTGTTTTGGGATCTGTTGCTTCCCTTAAAGTTTCAGTTTGATTATGTGGCATTTACTACGAGTGACTCCATTTTGGTTTGGTCTGGTCTGTTGGGCCTAGCGCAGGAGCTCAGTCCAAAACAACAGCCTGGATCATTTTTGTTTAACACACTGCAGCTCCTGAAGAGCTGGACCATGCCTTACAAAATTTTTTTGTATTCCTCACAGTGCCTAGCAGCAAAAGGTGCTTCACCCGGGAGTCCTCAGGGAACTAACTTGTCTTCCTGAACAGGGTGGGACTGCACTTCAGGGGACCTGGCAGGACTGCAGCGTGGCTTTCACTGCCACCTGGCGGCAGACCCTTGTGCAGGTTTTTATGCAAATGAAAAAGCTGCTGCGCCCTGGGCCAGACGGCCAGAGCAGCTGAGCTAAGGCCCAGTTACCGCATTGCTCCTGCCAGGAGCCAGGATGTTACAGTGGCCGCCATGATTATTAGTACTAGGAAAACCGCTGTCTACGCAGCTATTCACACTTCAAAGAGCTTTTATTTCCCTCAAACCACCCTCAATCTTGTGAAGTCAGTGGAACAGCAATTATTATTCTTATTTTACAGATGGATAAGCAGAGGTGAATAATACCAGTAACAACATCATCTACTACCACAAAAATAACAACCACCTCTCCTCCTCTTCTTCCACCTCCAGCCTCTCCCTTATCCTAATGATTGCATGCTTCATGTGTGCCAGGCAGTGGGCTAAGGGATTTACAAATGTCATATAACAGACTCCTAAGTTTTGGTCCAGGCCTTAAAGGCAAGTGCCCATACATTTTAAGGCAGCGCCTATAGAAATATAAGGTAAGCCATGTATGCAGTTTAAAATTTTCTAGTGGCCACACCTTTTCTTTAAAAAAAGACATGAAATCAATTTTGAGATATTTTTTATTCTAATATGTGAAAATATTATTTCAACAACTAATGAATATAAAAAAAATAAGATATTTTACATTATTTTATTTATACAAAGTCTTTGAAAGCTGCTGTGTCTTTTACACTTAGTACAATCCCAGTTTGGATCAGCCATACGTCACATGCTCAGTAGCCATATTTATGTAGCTAGTGGCCGCCATATGGGGATGGTATAGTTCTAAAGAAAGGAATTTAGCCATCTAGGCAGGCCTTGCCAAATGGAAGTCTCCAACATGATTATGAGCCTTATCCCAACATTCTGACCATTTGTAAGAGGAAGTAGGGGCTGAAGAAAGAGAGTTGGGGAATGAGGATTTCTTTGAGAAGAGTTGTTGGAGTGCTGTGTAATTTCCTTCCCCTGCCCATAGAGGAGAGGAGGGTGGTGCCCTTTCTCCAATTTCAGACAAGTAAGGGAGGCTTCATGAGTATATACAGTACAGAAGCTGATGCCTGACTCATGCCTGGAGAAGCCAAGAGGTGAGCCTGGCTGGAGTTGACTCTGATGTCAGAACAAGGAAAGAGGACTACAGAGTGAATGAGGTGGATTGTGCTGACAGCTGGGCAAGGGCCATGCCCTCCATGGGACATTAATCAGCTTGAGGGATCCAACCCAGGGACCTCATGTCACTACAGAGAAGCTTCCTGGAACGTATCAAAGGATCAGGGGCTTGAGCATGGGAGCAATTGCATCACCCACAGCTGTGGATGGTATAGTAAGGAAGCCCCAGATAGGGGGTCTCTGAGAAACCCATGAAAGTATTCCATGAAAGAAAGAGCTACTACTTTGGCATCTGCTACCTACAGGGATCTAAAGCTGGATTACAATACTATGTATGGAAGGCCTTGCTCTTTTCTTCAAATCTTCTGTTTCTCCCCGTATGTGACCCAAGAGAAGGCCTAACATCACAGCTTGAGCAAGGGGAAAGCAGTGGAGCAAGGAAGGGACAACGCTGACCATGGCCCTCCTTTCCTTCTGTGGCTTCTCCAGTAGTGCAGATGTTATATGATGGCTGGGGCAGGAAAGCACTGAAATTCCTAGAAAAGGATCTGAGACTATGTGACCTCAGCTGGGCCTTACCCTGTTGTTTGACACAGCTTTCATTTACTTTGGTGACAGTCATTTATCTCATGAACATTTACTGAGCACTCAGCAATAGTAGCTGCTGTCTTTACTATTCTAACCTTTATTATTTGGGTTAAAATGTATTTTAATAAATTTTGATGGCACTATGAGGTTAATATTGGAAGATGTATAATACAGGTAGATTAATCAGACATCTCTGCTGTGAACAAAAGAAATCTAACTCAAGCTAACAAAAGTGAAAAAGTTAATAGAGTAGCTCATATAACTGAGAAATTTAGAGGGGATTAACATCAGTAACAGTTTTATCCAGGAACTCAGACAATATTATTAGAATTATTTTTCTTCAATAGATATTTTTTTCCTTACTTCTCTTTGTGTGAGGATCATGAACTCTCTTACCATAAATGGCTTCTCCTGCTGAGCTGGGGAAGATGGCGTCCATTGTTCCAGACTTGCATCTTTTCAGTACTGTAACCCAAGGGCAAGATAATACCTTTCTGGCTAGTGGCTGCAGGAATGTTGGCCTGACTCATTCTGGGGTCCATTCTTTGGAGTTGGGGATTAGGAGAAGATGCGGTATGGCAATTGACCACATCTGAAACAGAAGGACTGTTCCCTGGAAAATATGAAGGTGCTATTGCCAGAAGTGAGATGGAGGTGCAGGTTGAAGTAAAAAAACTCCACTGTCTACCACTGCAGGGAATGAATGCAATGTGCCGTTGGAGCACAGATGAGGCTGTGACCAATATTGCTTTCTTATTTAGCACTTTTAGTTATAGTACAATGATAAAAACAGTAACAAATCTTATTTTTGATTTCTATAAGTGGGTACTTTCTATAAACAGCTTTATATCACATCAATGACATGTGCTTTGTTCAACCAGATATGCGTATCTAGCATACATTTCTTCACTTTTTCCTCAAGGAATTCCTGGCATTCCTTGTCAAATACCTCACTTGTGTCCAGATACATTTAGAATATTTGATTTCCATAATAGTCTTCAACTGGAAATCTTCTATTGGCCCCTGCAGACCTGCTCTCCACCCTGTCCACCCTGCTCTGTGCCCCAGGAGCTGACTGCATGGATTACATCAATGACTTTTTGGCCCTCTAGTTGGATTTTCAGTTGGGTTTGGTTAATGGAGACAAAGGACATTGGAAGGAAAGAGAAGGATGAGTTGGGAATTTGGGGTATCTCCAAATTCCCTTAATGCAGGGTCACTTCTGGCTGGGCAAGTGTCTCTGCATTTAGTCCCTCTGTTTGCACGCTGCTAGTTCCAGGGTTCAGGCTGCCCCCACACCTTCATGCTCAGAGGAAGCAACATCCCCACTGTTACTAGCCCAGGATTCTGTACTACTCCCTGTGATTTTTGTACTTCGTGTTCATCTTTGTATGTAGTCCCTTTATACAACTTTCTGTTAATGTCATCCTAATTTGAGTACACAATCTGTTACCTGCCAAGACCCTGTCGTAAAACCTGTCTGGAAAGCAAATGAAAATTTGTTGGCTGTGATTGTCCTTGGTGAACTGCACTGATTACTTATGATTGTTGCTTTCTTTTCTACAGGCTCACAAACCTTTCTTTTTACCTATTCCATCTGGACTCTTGTAGAGAACAAAAGTCAAGCTTGGCAGCCTGTAGTTTCTGGAATACCCTTAAAAAAAATACCTGTGTTTGCTGGTCTCAGTTCTTCAAGATCCTCTATTCTCTAAAGCGCCCTAGAGGTTTGTCCATTTCGCCCTGTTAGTGTTTCTCAGAATAACCCAGGTTACGCTGTGATAGCAAACAATCTCCGACACTGAATGGCTTAAAACAAAAACAGGTTTCTTTCTCATTCCTGCTATGTATCTATCACGCATTAGGAGGGAGCTCTGCTCACAGCAAACACCCGGGGACCCAAAATGATAGCACTGACACAATTCAAATGTTGCTGATTGCTGTGCCAGAGGAAAAGAGAGCTCTGGAAGGTCTTGAATAGACAATTAAATGCTTGGCCTGAAAGTGACACCAAATGTGTCATATGGCTTCATTCCCTAACAGGGGGCTATGAAGGTAGTCTACTGAGTGCCTGTCTCTTTGGGGGGAATGTAGTTATTTCAGGAATATCTCTCATCTTTCCAACCAGGATATAAGCTCTTTGGGGGGCAAGGAATTTTTGGTACTGCTTCCTCTTAACTTATGTCTACATGCAGATCATGGGATTACCACTTGAGGGGCAGCTTGTCCAACTATGATTTTTCAAAGTGAATGACATGTGAAAGCAGGAAAGCGTGCTATATGTTATGCTGTTTAGCCAGCAGTTCCTAAGGTTTTGTTGTGTGTGTGTTTTATGTCATAGTAAATACCAGTTTTTCTTATAGTAAAATCTCATACAAGAGGTAAAAGCATAATACAAAACAAAATGTATTTTGTAGATGTACCAGTTGTACTATCACGTTTATTTTGAAATAAATATACATTTTTTTTTGGAATCAACACAATGCCTAGCACATATTAGGCTAAATATTTGTTGAATGAATGAGTAAATATCATTATCTCTGCTTATTCTCTTAACCTCATATATCAGCTTTTTCTTATGTTGCCAGGCAACAGAGAATATATGTTCACTTTATGGTTAGTATAATATGGAGGAGCTGAGCTATGTGCAAGATGATGCCAATAAGGTGAAGTAAAGAGGGTTCTTACTGAAATACAAAACAGTGGACTCTGGACCAGAAGGACCTTTTATTATAAAGGGGGTTAAGTGGGAAGCGGAAAGCCGCGTAAGTCACACTTACTATTTGTTGGCCTTTGCTAGCCTTACCTGTGTTACCTCAAGTCCCCTGGCTTCCTCAGCCTGAGAGTATAAAATATTATTAACTTAACATTGAATCTCACATCATGAGAGTTATGAGTCCCATCTGCTCACAGAGGAGTTTCAGATGCTCTCATAGTGACCCCCAGGAATTTCTGCCTGCCTCACACTCAGGTATGAGTCCATTCAGGCTTCTCCACTCCTGCCTGCAGGCTGCTGCTGGAAGCCATCCCATCCCTGCTGATGGTGCCCTTGCTTTACTGTACTGCTCTGTCAGGTGCAGCTGTCTGTCCTCTGTTGGTGGCCCCCTAAGCCTTCCGTGGTGTGAATACCCTCTCTTCAACCTTCAGTCACATTGGGTCACCTGGCTCTTGAAGCAGCAGCACAGATGCCTTCATGAACAGAGTATCCTCAGCCTCTGACTCCATGTCCTGACCTTCCCCATCTTCTGACCCACTCCCCAGCTAAGCTAACTCTATTCCCCTTCACCTCTGGCACACCCTACCCCCACTCTCCACCCCTGGCCCTGATTGGGGATGGCCCAAAATCAGTCCCTCAAACTAGGCCAGAGATCTATCAGCCTTTTCTTCTCCCCACCGTGGTTCTCATCATCCCGTTTGCCCCACCAAGGGCCTCTCTACCCCATCCACACTCTCACTAACTCTCAGGAGTCTTAACTCCAGCCAGTGGATCCTTGGGCAGTGTTAGCTAATTTTACTTGCTAAGGAGCAGTCACAGACCCAGCGAAGAATCCTGTGCACGTTCAGTATTCCATTTAGCCCTGCAAATTAGGCAGTTGTTATACCAAGAGGTCACTAACATTGCTCGTCGTCAAACAAGTAGTGGGTGGTAGAGGATTTAAACCCCTGCCTGCCTTTGCCTTTTCCCCTAACAGCACATGCTGCTACTGCAGAGCCACTCCTGACCTTATTAAGATAAAAATCAAATAGAGCAATTTGCTAATTCAAGTCAAGACTCTTTAGAAGCCCCCCTTCCCAAATCCAGTCCTTTCCGTGTATTCCTTATCTCAGTAAATGGCACCACCATGCACCCAGCTTACTCATGCTGGAAATCTAGGAATTATTCTCAATCCTGCTTTTCCCTCACCCCTCAGCAAGTCCTATCAGTGTTACTTACAAAATGCAGCTCAGATTCATACAGCCACCACGTTGCCACTGCCCCCATCCAAGTCTTAACCACTGTTCTCCCTGATCTACTGTTAATTATCTCCTTACTGGTCTCCTTGCCTTCATGATGGGCCCCTTCCACTTAGTTCCCTGTAAACTACACCCCCTCTATTAGGTCTCAAACACCATGCCAGCCTCCCGTGTGTTTGTTGATCACATTTCCAAATGTTCTTGAGTGTGTTTTCCCCACCCCACCCACCCTGTGCTCTGTAACTTCCTTTATACTGGATCAGGAAGGCATCTTCCCTCCGGGTCGGAGCAGCTACACAGACATCCCCCACTGTGGAAGTAGAAGAAAAGTCTGCAGATATTCAACTGGAAGCAAGCAAGCAAGCAAGAAAATGTTGCTAGTCTAAGCACAAGACTGAATATTCCAGGGCAAACTTGCAGAGTGAGTGTTTTTTTTTTTTCTTTCTCTTCAAGAGATTAGTTAAAAAGAGGCCAAGTCCTGCCCTGGGGAGAAGACAAGGCAGGGACAGACGGAAAACTCATCAGCCCCTGTGGACATGCCCCCTTTCTGTTGCCCCGCATGCTCAGTTACCCCTCAGAACGTGACATGGCGGCAGGGGGCTTGATACCTTGACAGGTGCAGGGGGCAAGAAGGGAAACTATTTCCCATTCAACAGCGGCCTGAGTAGAACAAATTGATAATTTCCCTTGAGCTGGAAAAGGAGTGAAACAGCTGTATCACATTTGTGAGACTAATGTCTGTCTCCCCAGCTAGACACTGTGCTCCTGAGGACAGGACTGGGGTCTGATTTGTGCTGTTTGTGTGATTCAACAATGTCAGATACATGGTAGACACTTGATACATATCTCTTGCATGAATAAATTGTAAATATATATACACACCCATAGGTGTGTGTATATAAACATACATGTAACATACGTGTATGTGTTTATATGTATGTGTGTATATGTTGAGTTGTAAAGGATTGAGGCTTCAGTTTGGTTAATGTCCACTCTGAAAGAAAAAATGCAATGATTCTTGTTAAAGCATGGTAGGGAAGATTTTATTCAGGAGACAGGTACAGGAATTGCTGTGTGGGGAAGAGAGATTGGGCTCAACTCCAATTACAGCATGGAGTGGGAATTTACAGCCAAAGAGCAGGTTGGGGGTCAGTGGATGGAAAATTACTAAGAGAGGAAACATCGGGGCTAAGGAGTAATTGGCTAAACAGATCTAACAAGATTCTTGCTAAAGACTGGCCAGTGTCATCAGACGTCACCTGGGAGATAGTGGCAGATGAGGAATCCGATCAGATATCCAAGGTGTTAGATATGATTCGGGGATGTTCTTGCTAAACTGACTTAGCAGGGCACTTTGCTAAAACGAGATTTTACAACGAAGTACACAGATAGGCCTAGGAGAAGGTTCAGAAGCCTGACTAAAGTTTGGCCAAGCAAAGAATCTTTGTCACCACTTTGCTTTTCAAATTTAACATTCCTCAGCAAAATTTAATAAAGGGCAGAAAGGAATAAAAAGGGTAGTGAATTCTACAAACCTTTATGTGCTACTATATGAAGTCCCTGTTTTTTTATTTTTATTTTTTTAATCCTGGCTAAGCAATAATTGTCTATGGGGCTGAGCTGTGTCCCCATCTATTGAGGTTTCATCAGAATCTTTTTGGGGAGTGGGTGTGATGTAAAAGTATCATTGCTTTAATTTTCAGCCAAAATAGTTTGACTATTTCAAATTACCTTAGAAGGCTGGGTGCAGTGGTTCATGCCTGTAATCCCAACACTTTAGAAGGCCAAGGCGAACAGAACACTTGAGGCCAGGAGTTCGAGACCAGCCTGGCCAACATGGAGAAACTATCTCTACTAAAATATAAAAACTAGCCTGGTGTGGTGGTGGGCGCCTGTAGTCTCAGCTATTGGGGAGGCTAAGGCATGAGAATTGCTTGATCTCTGGGAGTGGGGTTAGCAAGTCCAGGTGGAGCCATGGATGTCAGACATGAAAAAACATGAAAATATCTCTGAAAAGGCCAATCTGCAATAGTGATGTTATCCACAGGACATATCTTGTGACCAGTCTGCACTTCAGCAGTATTTGGGTTCCTCTCCTTTCCCTAGCCTGATGGCCTTTCATTAGCTTTACAAGAGCAGTTGGGTTTGGGGGCCTATTATCATTTAAACTATAAACTAAATGTCTCCCAAAGTTAGCCTAGCCTAAGCCCAGGAATGATTAAGAGAAGGGCAAGTTGTGCTGTGGGTGGATTGGGGGTTATATCTGATCTTTTTTAACTGCTGTAATTTTCTCACCATTATAATTTTTGCAAATGTGGCTTCATTTGGAGTCTCTAGTAGGTGCTCAGCATCCATGTCCTCTCTTGGTCCTCAGTTGTAGTATTCCAATTCCCCCCATTTCAGGGAAGACACATGTGACTGGCCAATTAGAATACTGTATCTTATGACTTTAGTGGTTGGCTTAGTAATTGACATATACTCTACTGAAAGCCAATTAGGTTTTCGGGGGTGGAGTCTGCGACAGCTGCTGGGGGCCATTACATGGCTCCTGACAATGAAACCAACAGAGGGAAACACGATGTTGAAAGATGGATAGAATTTGTTTTCATGGTATCTTTTTGGATCACTGGATCAACCCATACCTGAAGGTTAGTTACTCTTGGACTTTCCAGTAAAGTAAACCAAAAAATTACCCAACTCCTTTTGTCGTTCTTCTTCCTTAAGCCTGTTTGGCTGTGTTTTCGGTAACATGCAATACAAAGAATCCTAACAGATAATGAGTCCTGTCCCACTGGAGGACTTTGTGTTAGGCAAAGGTCATGGACATTGATGAATCCAGCATCTCTCCTCTATTGTTCAAGTCTCAAAGAATGTAATTCTTTTCTGAGTGTTTTCCCTCTTTGTCAGCTCTTGGAATACTTTCCACTCGGGAACAATCCAGCTCTATAGGTTCTATGTGACTAGGCCTTTGAAAACAAAAGCCTGTTAATTCTCCCATAAGGCAAAGGTCACTTAGGTCTCTAAGACACAAATGTTTTACTGTTCTTCCAGTAATGGGGGAGGGAAATTTTACCTTTTTATTCGCCTACAGCTGGGGGAGTAAGCTAGAATAAATATCTCAATAAATTACCTGTTAATTAACTTTAAATATGTAGAGCTAAGGCAGCCATGTCTTGATAATAGAGTACCTGTCCATTGACTCAGCTTCAGGCAAGCCAGAAACACCATAAGACTAGGACAGCACAGCAAGACAGAAGGAACCTGGCTCAGCCCTCCCTCACCACAGAACACTTGCCAGCTGCTGACTGAAGAGGTGTGTGGCCAGAGTTAAACTCACAGGGCAGATTGCAAACTTAAATGCTTCCACCGCCAGGTAGCTAAGAGTGAAGGAGGCTGGAGGATCATAGGGCATAGTGCGGACTATTGCAGACAGGAGAGGCTGGTTCAATAAAGAGGCAGCTGTGACTTCACACAAACTACTGCTGCCATGTGGAAAAACAAGCCCAGTGTGACTCCAGTTTAAGGAAAGCCCTAAAATGTGCAAATTCTAAATGTTGACAACTAATTTTAACAATAAAAACAAAAAACAAAAAATGGTACTATTGAACTAAACAAAACACACAAGAAGGCCAGGGCAGCTTGAAGACTTTAAACCTCTGCTAGATAGTCCATAATTATTTATATACTTCCATAGTAGATCTACTTATAAATTCATGGTGTGTTGAGATACTATTCTTTTAAATCCAAGATAAATAGTCTCCTTCAGATAGCATATTCATCAGAAACCAGATTTCCTTGTCAGGTGCCTGGCTTGGACCACAATGAGTGATGGGTGACTGAGTTGATCTGTTCCCCTTTCCAGGCACTGCACCTGTCTTCCTTTTGGAGAGAGACATCTCCCTCTCTTTGTACATGTGGTTTGGGTGGGGCTGAATCAATCCCTGAATCCAAGGGTCAGCCTACACCCTGGCTTGGCCAATCAGAGACCATGGTTGGACCACAGCAGACCAGGTCAAGGTTGGGGAGCATGTACAACAAATAATGTCAATGAGATAGTTCCTGTTTTTTTGTCTTTTTGGCAAAAATTGGGAAAGAAAAGTTCATTTTCCTCTAGGGTTGCTAGTTCTGAGGATTATGAATCTGGAGAATCCAGGTGCCATCTGTGGGTGAGGGCTTGGGAAAAAGAGTGACACCTCCCACCAGCAAGGGAAGCAGATAAGAGGGGAGGGGGAGGTAGGAGAGAGAGAGAGAGGCACAAGGACCAAATTTTCATCCCTGATTCCAGCTAAGCCTGAAGCCACATCACATCTGAAATTTTTATTAGGTTAACCAAGCTTTTCTCCCTTTCTTAGGACAGTTTTAGTTGGCAGTCTCTCACTTGTAACCAAAATAACCTTGTCAAATACATACTGTCGTGCTAACTAGTATAGCACATCATAGGAGCCTTGGAGCCCAGAGCCATGATTGACCCCATTTGGCTGGCACATGGGGACATGTGTGAACCCGACATTGAGGCATAGGGAGACAGGCCGAAAGGGAAGCAGGGCTGACAGAATTCATCCTTTTAGCAGGGGTTAGTATTAAGATGTATGCTAGAGAAGCATCCCATGCTCATTCTGTTTTGCTATAACACTTACGTGTGTGTGATTTTAACATAAATTAGCTCAAATGTGGTTAATGTATGGTGAAACGATGTCAGTAAAATGGGATATTACACTGGTTCATCTGTGATGTTCCTAGTCAGTCAGCGTTTTGCACAGGCGAATGTCAGAAGACAAAGGCGGAGGGCACAAATAGCTGAATGCAGCAGGCTGATGAGGGAAGCAGTATGGTCCACAGTTTTCATTTGCTTCAAATCTCTCTTTGACCTTAGGCGAGTCATAATCTCTGGCTTAGGAGTGCCCATGGCTCAGTTCTCCCTGATCCTGTGCAGTTTTTTTTTCTTATTTTCATGACTCAGAAGACTACAAGTTCTCTTACATTGCCTTTCATCAAATTACCCAATCTTTCTTTCTTTTTCTTTTTTGAGACAGTCTTGCTCTGTCACCCAGGCTGGAGTGCAGTGGCATGATCTCAGCTCACTGCAACCTCTGCCTCCTGGTTTCAAGTGATTCTCCTGCCTCAGCCTCCAGAGTGGCTGAGATTACAGGCATGCACAACCACGCCTGGCTAGTTTCTGTATTTTCAGTAGAGATGGGGTTTTGGCATGTTGGCCAAGCTGGTCTTGAACTCCTGACCTCAAGAGATCTGCCCGCCTAACCCTCCCAAAGTGCTGGGATTACAGACATGAGCCACTATGCCTGGGCTTTCTTCTTTTTTAAGGCAAAAATCCTTTATTTCCTGTAGAATTTATTTATTAGGCACTGAGTGAGCATACTCTTTAAACCGTGCTGGTATTTTAATTAAGATTGTTACTACTTTTGTTAATGTTCTGGTTGCAAAGTTGCATGTGAACTGTCTTCCTCAATCCTATTTTCCCTACAAGTCTTAATGTTTTTAGTTTGCAATTTTATAGAAAGGATGTTTCTCTTTTCCTCATCAGAAATATATATATTTAATTATTGCAGAAGTATCTGCATTTTTTTTTATAGGCAGAGTGATAGCCATAGATGTGCTGACTCTGGACCAGGCTGCTTTGGTTTTCAATCATTTCTTTGCTTTTATAGAGTATCTATAAAGTTCAACCTGCCTTCTTATAACTTTCTTGTCTAATATTTCAATATCAAGAACATGTACCTGATTGCCGGGTCCTAAGCTAAACCCAGAAGCCTGTCTGGAATCCTGAATCAGATTTTCAACCTGGGAGACCTAGCACATGCCATGCCCTTCAGCATCCAGGAGGGGCCTGTTAAGCAACACCACATACACCAACAATGCAGCATAAGCAGATGCTACACACTGTAAAGGAGGTGGGATGCAAGCAGCTGGAAAATCATGGTACAGAAATAAACACCCAATGTCTGCAAATTGGGTAACTCTCATTAGCCCTAAAAAGCTCATTTTCATGGTTAACTAGTTAAGCAGTTGATTAAAGGCACAAGACTAAGCTCCTGCTTATTTGTTCATTTTCTTTTAAACCTTGGACAGGAGATGGCGCACTTGAATGTAATTTGGCAGAGGATCACTCAGCACTAGCGCTAGCTACAAGGACAAATTCAGCACCTGCAAATACTTCCTTCTTAAACTGAGAAAATGATTTGGATTTTCTGAGGGGGAGAGGAATGCAATTTTAAAACCAGCTAGAAGTTGAGTGGCTAAGAACATAATAACACCACCTGTCATTTTTAATTTGGATTTACAAATTCAATTAATTCTGATTAGTGGTGGGGACAGGTGCAGCCCCAATGCTGCCATGTTAAATTGGGAAGTAATAATATTTTGAAGTTGAAAAAGTCATTTGAGGAGGAACTAGTTTTAGAGCTTACCATAATGGAATAAAGACAGGTTGGCCCACTGGAGTGTGGTAGACCTGGATTTAAATCTTGGAGACAAATGCCAAATATATCGGTTCACATCTTCCAGATGTGCCTTAGCATGTTATTTGAGCCCCTTAAAAAGTCATTATGACCAGAACTGAGTAATGAGGGAGGAGATCTTAAAAACCAAAGAAGATTTTACATCTTCAAATACTGCATTTTAGGCAGTTTCCACCTATATTTGAAGAGCTAGTTCTAGAATGCAGTGGCTTGAGGTCTGGATATTACATGGAGGTGTGGGGGCCAAGAGAGTGGAATCCTAAAATAGAATCATAGCACTTATTGATGGTTCACAGCATGCCAGGCTCCACGGGAGGTGCTCTGAATGTGTTCTCTTTTTTAATCTTTACAGCAACATCAGGAGGTGGTTACTTTTATTATCCTGTTTTACAGATGAGGTAACAGGTTTAAAAGGGCTAAATAACATGCCCAAGGTCAGCGAGGTAGTAAATATTAGAGCTAATAAATTATTCATCTGGGTATAGAACCCATACCATTAATTACTGTGCTGTACTTAAAACCTTCTGAGGGCTTTGAAAGCCCATGGGATAAAGGCCAGACCCCTTAGCCTGACACTCAAGGTCTTTTATGAATAAATTTCAAGCAAAAGCAGATCAGAGAAATGGCAGTACTATTATCTGAGGCCATGTCTAAGGCAGTGACCACTGATCATCATTATTGAAATTGTTCTGGAGCAATCACCCACAATATGTGAATGTTTATTCATAAATTAATTACAGGTTCTGTTGTCAATCCATACATTAAAAATTATTAAACCTTAATTTATTTCTAATTTTAAGTACATTCTAAATAATGTCTAATAGTTCCCTCCTTCACTCCAGTGGAAGGTCTTGCTTATCTGTTGCTGTGTACACTCTGGAAATCACTGGTTTAAGGTAAGGCCAGCTCTATCTAGTTCTCTGCTCAGAGGACAGAAATTCTTCTCTCTTGTCAATGTTCACGAAAGAATAGCCAAAGCATCCCAAGCAAAAAGAGCAAAGCCAGAGGCATTAGGTTGCCCAACCTCAAACTATACTATAAGGCTACAGTAACCAAAACAGCATGGTACTGATACAAAAGCAGACACATAGATAAATGGAACAGAATATAGAATCCAGAAATACAGCCACCTGATCTTTGACCATGTCAACAAAAATAAGCAATAAGGAAAGGACTCCCTATTCAATAAATGGTGCTGGGATAACTGGCTAATCATATGCAGAAGAATGAAACTGGATCCCTGTCTCTTACCATAAGCCAAAAGTTAACTCAAGATGGGTTAAAGACTTACATAAATCTTAGAATCTTAGAAGAAAACATTATTCTGGACATCAGCTTTGGGAAAGAATTTATGACTAAGTCTTCAAAAGCAATTGCAACAAAAACAAAAATTTACCTCTAGTTAAACCAAAGAGATTCTGCACAGCAAAAGAAACTATCAACAGAGTAAAGAGACAACCTACAGAATGGGAGAAAATATTTGCAAACTATGCATCTGACAAAAATCTAATATCCAGGATCTATAAGGAACTTAAACAACTCAACAAGAAAAAATGGCTATTATTAGAAAGTCAAAATACAACCGATGTTGGCAAGGCTTCAGAGAAATGAGAATGCTTACACACTGTTTATAGGAATGTAAATTAGTTCACCCATCATGAAAAGCAGCTTAAAGATTTCTCAAAGAACTTAAGACAGAACTACCATTTGACTCAGTAATCCCATTACTGGCTATATACCCAAAAGAAAACAAATTATTCTACCAAAAAGACATATGCACTTGCATGTTCATTGCAGCACTATTCACAATAGCAAAGACATGGAATCAACCTAGGTGCCCATCAATGGTAGATTGGATAAAGAAAATGTGGTATGTATATCCTATGGAATGCTATGCAATCATTAAAAAGAATGAAATCGTGTCTTTGTAGCAACATGAAGGAAACTGGAGGCCATTATCCTAAGCAAATTAACACAAGAACAGAAAACCAAATACTGCACATTCTCATTTTTAGGTGGAAGCTAAACATTGGGTAATCATGGACATAAAAAATGGCGACAAGAGAAACTGGGGACTACTGTGGGAGAGAAGCAAGGGCTGAAAAATAAACTACTGGGTACTATGCCTAGTACCTGGGTGATGAAATCATTTGTACCCCAAACCTCAGCATCATGCAATATGCCCAGGTAACAAAACTGTACATGTACACCCTGGATCTAAAATAAAAGTTGAAAATAAAATGTTCTGGAGAACTCAGGCCCTGAGAGGTATCGGGCTGGCACACTTATGCTGAACAGTCAGAACATTCTTACCCTGGTGTGGGTAGGTAATGAGAATCATAATTTGGTAAGCCTGGAAACAGAACCAAGGAAAGCTCAAGGACTGAATGATGCTTATGCCCAGGGGGCCCAGGATGGGCAAAGTCTATTGGCCAACGCGTCACCTCCCATAAACAGTGTATCAGATGTATTAGTCTCTAGGGCTGCGATAACAATGTAAAACACTGGGTGCCTTAAACAGCAGCAGAAGTTTATTGCCTAAGAGTTTTGAATGCTGAAGACCTAGATCAAGGTGTCCCAGGGGCTGGTTCCTTCTTAGGGCTGTGAGGGAGAATCTGTTTCATGCCCCTCTCTTAGCTTCTGGTGGTTTGCTGGCAATCTTTGGCTTGTAGACACATCACCCTGATGTCTGCCTTCATGTTTACATGGTATTCTCCCTGTCTGCATGGTTCTTCACAAGGCATTATTTTTACAAGGACACCAATCATATGGGATTGGAGCCCACCTTCCTCCAGTATGACTTCATCTTAACTAAATATATCTGCAATGACTATTTCCAAATAAGGTCACATTCAAAATACTGGGGTTAGGACTTCAACATATCTTTTCTGGGTACACAATTCTGAAGTTGGTTTCTGTGACTCTCCCTTTTCTAAACTTATCTGTGGCTGATTGTTCCCTGCTGATTAATGTTTATCTGCTTTAGATCAGGTTTTCTGATTCTCAGCACTATTGACATTTTGGACCAGATAATTCTTTGTTGTTGGCAAGCTGTCCTTTGCACTGTAGGATGTGGAGCAGTATCACTAGCCTGTACCCACTAGATGCCAGTAGCACTCCACCCCTTGAGCTGTGACGATCAAAAGTGTCTTCAGACATTTTGAAATTTCCCCCGGATGGTAAATTCATCAGTGTAGAGAACCACAGCTTTAGATGCAACCATACATTGACATGAGCTCCAGCTGAACCCTGGGATCAGGGACCCATTCTGCTCCTGGAGACTTTGCATTCCTCTGATCTCCTACATACATCTATTTCCAGTTTCACTCCCAGAAGGTAATCTTACATGACTCCCAGGAGCTCCTAAGACCCTGTGCTCCCCAAAGACTGATCTTGCAGTTGCCTGAGCTCCTCTTGCGCTCTAACAGGACTGTGACCAGCCTGAGGGCAGATGCAGCATCTGACCCACTTCTCTATCACTCTCTCTCCCTGCCTGGGGCCTGGCACCCCACCCTTGACCCAGTATATTTTTCAAATGAAAGAATCCTAGTGTCTTCTCATTCTGATGGTTTCCTATTTGTTACCAACGTATCTCTTTTTTAAATAGGAAAACGACTTGATTGAGATATAATTCATATACAATTTCCCATGTACAGTATACAGTTCAATACTTTTAGTATATTCAGAGTTCTGCAATCATTGCCACAATTTTAGAACAACTTCATTACTCCCAAAAGAACCACCATACCTATTCTCAGTCACTCTCCATTCTGCCCAATGGTGCCCGACTGAGCAACTATGAACTTACTTTCTGTCTCTATACATTTGCCTATTCTGGATCTTTCATAGAAATAAAATTGCATATTATGTGTGATTGACTTCTTAGCATGGCTTTTTTTTTTTTTCAGATTTCCTCCATGTTGTAGCAGGTAGCCGTCATTTGTTTCTTTTTATTTCCAGATAATATTTTAGTTTATGGATAAAACACATTGTATTTATCTAATAGTTGGTGGAAATTTGTGTTGTTTCCACTATTTGGCTATATAAATATTAGTTTTTGAATATGAATGTTCATATGCTATGAATATTTGTATAAGTTTTTGTGTACCCCCAAACTGGGTGATACGGTAACTCCTGTTTAACCTTTTGAAGAACTGCCAAACTGTTTTAGAAAGCGGCGGCGCGGCCATTTAACATTCCCACCAGCAGGGTACATGGGTTCCAATTTCTCTGCATCCTCACTATCACTTGTAGTGTCTGTCTTTTTGATTATGGCCATCCTACAGGGAATGAGGTGGTATCTCATTGTGGTTTTGATTCACATTTCTTTGATGGCTAAGGATGGTAAGCGTCTTTTTACGTGCTTATTGGGCCATTTGTATACTTATTTGGAAAAATGACTATTCAGCTCCTTTGCCTATTTTTAATTGAGTTGTCTTTTTATCATTGGGCTATCTGAACTCTTTATAGAAGAGTTCCTTATACATTCTAGATAGGAGTTCTAGAGATATGATTTGCAAAATTTTTTCTCACATTCCATGGATTGTCTTTTCACTTTCTTGACAGTATTATTGGAAGCACAAAAGTGTTAAATTTTGATGAATTAATTGATTTCTCTTGTTACTTGTGCTTTTGATATCCCCAGTGTATCCTGAATAATACATACACTACAGGAGCCCCTCCCAGACAGTACTGAGATATCACTGCCTTGACTCTTCCTGATTAAGACAGACCAAGCTCTTTAGGGGAGTGGGAACAGGGAATAATCCTGCTTTATTAAATTTGTATCCTGAATAGTTCCTGGTGGTTGTCCTTGTTCTAGTAAAGTGGTTGAAGACATAGGCTCTCCAAATGGGTACCTAGGCTAGAATCCTCTCTGCCCTGATTCCTGTTACCTTGAGCAAATTACTTAGACTCACCAAGCCTCAGCGATCTCATCTATAAAATGGGGGAAATGGTAATCAGCATTGTCGTGAGGATTAATTGGGTAATGCATATAAGGTGGTTCACACAGATCTTGCACATAATAAACATGTTAGCTGTGCCATTAATATCCTTAGGACCTGGGACAGAGAAGGCTGTCTGTGACTGCTGAATCAATGACCGAAAGAAGTAGTATTATGGAGAACAACCCAATCTCCTACTGATAGTCACAATCTTGGTGCTCAGAATGGGCAAACAGAAACATTCGCTCCCTTAGAAAGAAGGTAGGAGAAACTTCTTCAGTTTTATGAGGGAAGGGCAGAAAAATCCCTGTGGGAGTTGACATCAAAAGGATTTTCCTGCCATACCAAAGGAGTTTGACAGAAACTCCACTGGAGGCGTCCCTCAACCTCAGCATTTCCCTTATCTGGAGAGGTCTGTGCACATTACTTACCCTGTAAGGGTCCTGGGGACAGCATCTTCTGCTTCTCTTGCTTAATTGTCTCCTAAAAATCCAAAGAAAGTAGATAATTGTTCCAGGAGGAAATACTGAGGAAATACTGGTAGGCTTTGATTCTTAAAGCTGGCATTAAAGCAGTGTCAGCATTTGTTACAAAGTCCCCTTACACATGCTTTGTACCAGCGCTCCTTGCCTTAGGTCATTATTTCATGACGTTTGTTAAGAAATATGCTTTCTTTTTCACCGTCAGAAGTTTCTTTCCCCAGGCCTGCGTCTCTCCTTGGTTTGCTTCAGTCTGTGTTGGTGGGATTGAAGCTGAGTTCACAGGACACTGAACTCATGTCAGGTTTTTTTTGTTTTGTTTTGTTTTGTTTGTTTTTTGTTTTTTGTTTTTGAGTTGGAGTTTCATTCTTGTTACCTGGACTGGAGTACAGTGCCGTGATCCTGGCTCACCGCAACCTCCACCTCCCGGGTTCAAGCAATTCTCCTGTCTCGGCCTCCTGAGCAGCTGGGATTACAGGCATATGCCACCAAGCCTGGCTAATTTTGTGTTTTTAGTAGAAACAGGGTTTCTCCATGTTGGTCAGGCTGGTCTCAAACTCCCAACCTCAGGTGATCCACCCGCCTTGGCCTCCCAAAGTGCTGGTATTACAGGCATGAGCCACGGTGCCCGGATTCTAATGTCAATTTTTAATTAATAGATGCTCCTGAGTAAAGGCAGATTCTGGTTCTGGGGTGTTACTAATGATAACAGGGCAAATAATTTTCGAATCTAGATGAGTTAAAGGATCATCACAACAAAGAAAAAATGTAAAATGAAATTAGTTATATTATCAAAAAATGCAGATTAAGACTACTTTAAATTCAGTTTTTCCCACTATTTGGGAAGCTCAAAAAGTATTTTCCATCATTCCCCAAAAGAGGAAAGAAAGATGACTACTTTGGTGGCATTGGCATTTATTAGACTTCCCCAGTGTGTCTCCTTAACAGTCTGAAGGTGCTGGGGTGATAGCTTCCACAGAACGTCTAGAGCTGGGGTGCTGGGGCTCACCTGCATGAGCTATGTAGTATGTTCCATGAGCAAGAAAGAAATAGGGGCTTAGAGATCCTTGAAATGGAAGGGAATATGTCAAAGCAGCAAGGGTGAAGCTTTCCATATTGATGGATGCTGCCCAGGAACCCAGTTGGGGTGAGGAGGAGCATAGAAAACAGCAGCATAAAAGGTTACTTTCAAAATTAAGAAAAAAAAGTAACATCAGAAAACAGTTATGGCAGTTCCTCAAAAATTAAACCTGGAATTACCATTTGATCCAGCATTTTCATATATAGATATATACCCAAAATGACTGAAATCAGAGTCTCAAAGAAATATTTGTATACCCATGTGCATTGCAGCACTATTCAAAATAGCCAAAAGATGGAAGCAACTCCAGTATTTATCGTTGCATGAAAGGGTTAACAAAATGTTGTATCTACAGTCATCCCTTAGTATTTATGGGCGATTGGTTCCATGACCCTCATCAGATAACAAAATCCATGGATGCTCAAGTACCTTCTATAAAATGATATTGTATTTGCACATAACCCATGCATATCCTCTTGTATACTTTAAATCATCTCTAGATTACTTATAATACCCAATAGAATGTAAATGCAATGTAAAAAGTTGTTATATTGTTTAGGAAGTAATAAGAAAAATGTCTGTACATGTTCAATACAGATGTAACCACCTTTCTTGGTCTTTTTGATCCAAGGTTGGTTGAATCCATAGATGCAGAACCCATGAATACAGAGGGATAACTGCACATATAATGGAATATTATTCAGCCATAAACAGGAGTCAAATTCTGACACGTGCTATAACATGAATGAACCTTGAAGAGTCTTGAATGATGTATAAGTGGTTTGGATACTATTGAACAAGCATTTTCACTTCCATTGTAATATGATTATGACCTATGGCTCCCAGGCCACAGAGCTGAGAGGAACTGAGACTAATATCAGGATAATGGTCACAAATCACACCCTACCCTAGATGCAGCACCCTTGGGAACTCTTCCACCAGCTGCATATTCATAGTTCCTTATACTCTTCTGTCAGTGTCTTGTTTCTGAGTATGCCATGGAAACAATGTGTGGGAGGGCAGTGTAGGGTATTTCATCTTTTATTTTTCTTAGATTGCAGCATCTTGGCCTTTGGATTCAGCATGAGTTCAATGGAACAAGGGACAATCCATGTAACAGTCGCCATGCTGTCTTAGCTCCACTTGCCTCCCCAACCGGCCCGCCATCTCTGAATCTAACTTATGCTCTTTGACTTTAGGGTGAATTCCTTCCCAGAAGACTCTTGGGCTCTTATTGCAAATACATTCTCAGTAGACTGGCGCCTCTAAGTCTACTCATACCTAGTTCCTACGGTAAGTACAGAGAGGCCTCCAGCCGGGACTCGCAGCCATGTTTGCTTTCTGTTCAGCTGTGCCCTCTCAGAAATGGGTTCATTACTCACACTGAATGCATTTTCCACCAGATGTATCATAAAGACCAATTAGATGATTTATTGTATGAGTCATCTTAAGGCCACACATTCTCATGGCAATATCATCCTCATCAAGGTGAAAATTCATTCTTAGTTACGTAGTTTACGTATAAAGTGCAGACATACATACCGTATATAAACAGATATATAGTATATCTGTGATGTTAAAATTTCATAGGGAGGGTAATTAGGGGAAAAATGTCTAAAAAGGCTACTGAAGGAGACCATCAAAAAAGTTTGAGAAACATTCTGAAGGTCCCAAGATAAAGGAATATTTGTAGAAATTAGAAATATACTGCCTATATAATTATCTTTATGTCCACACTTAAGATTTCCATTTAAAAGAAATATTTGTAAACAAATGTTGAGATTTCTGTTTTAGAATGTGTCTACAGATGTCATACATTCCAAGGAAGTCTCTTATATAGGCTATATTTTGGGTACTTCATATATTTGGAACTTTAGCTTCTTTTTTCATGAAAACATAGAAATTCCCCAAATGGTTTTATTGGCACTGGTTACCGTCACTGAATTTTAACCAAAAGTCCTTTAGGCAGCTGTGATCAATTAGATTTTGATTATTGGCTAATTATATGCATTTAAAATATATCCAAGAGACAGATAATATAGTTAAGTATAATAATTAAACTAATATTATGATTAAAAATATTTTAATCTTTCATCAATTCAGAAGAAATGGAAGAAACATGTTTTATTTTATATGTACAATCTACAAAGAGCTTTCCTATAAGCTCCACTTGATAACTGTGTAGCTAATTTGATCCTCATAATAGTCCCATGATGTAGGGTTATTATTTTACCATGATTTTAGAGATAAGGAAACTGAGGATCAGTCGGCTTCTTTGGTTTGTTCAAGATGACTTAGCTTCAGTGGTGTTTATTAGACAGCTTAGGCTGCCATAACCAAATGCCACAGAGTGAGCAGCTTAAACAACATAAGTTTATTTTCTCACAAGTTTGGAGGCTGAAGTCCAAGATCAGGTGTTCCCAGGGTTGGTGTTCTCTCTTCCTGGCTTGCAGAAGGCTGCCTTCCTCACATGACCTATCTTCGGGGCAAGAACTGAGAGAAAGAGAGAGATCTCTGGTGTCTCTTCCTCTTCTTAGAATACCAGTCCTGTCAGATTAGGGCCCCACCCTCATGACCTCATATAACCTTAATTGCCTCCAGAAAGCCCTCTGAGTACTGTCACATTGATGGTTAGAGCTTCAACATATGGGTTTCAGAGGGACACAGTTCAGTTTGTAACTGAGATTTGAATTCCTCTCCTCTGATTCCCAAGCCTACTCTTTCTGTCCCATCCCACAACCCCTTCACAAGTTCGCATCCATCCCGAGAAAGGGCCAGACCCCTGGCAGCAAGCCTAGAGCAGGCAGGCAGCTGTCTGATCCTGGGGTGATAGCTAGAGTTTGAGAGGAAGGCATGCATCATCTGCATCAGGGGAAGGAAGGGCAGAGAAGCAGACAAGCCAGGCATTGATCCCTCTCACATGGCCACTGCCTTAGTTGAGGTGCTCATTATCTCTCGCCTTGATGGCTGGAAGAGTCCCCTACTTACTTTCTCTACCCCAGCCTTTCTCCACTCCATTCCATCCCCCAAACAGACAACAGCATCCTTTTTCTAAAATACAAGTCTTACCACCTCGTTACTGTGCTTAGAACTATTCCTTGTTTCTCACCATCTAGGCAAAGCCTAATTCCTTAACTCTTTGTTAAGAGGCTTAATATGTCCTCGGCCAGGGCCATATTTCCAACATGAGCTCCTCACGCTTCTCTCCTCACATTGAGCATTCCAGCCACACAACACTCTTTGTTCTCTTTAACACACTGAGAAAATGCCCGCTTTTATTTAAAAACTCAGCTCAGAAGGCACCACTTCTAGGAAGCTTTCCTAGAAATCCTCCCTAAAAACATAAGCAATTCTTGCTTTTCTGAAGCCATAATTTGATTACAAAGGTGGTATCTTAGTGCACGTGCCACTTATAAACAACAGAAATGTATTTCTTACAGTTCTGGAGGCTGGGAAGTATAAGATCCAGGAGATGGCAGATTTGGTGTCTGGTGAGGCCCTCTTTCTGGTTCATAAAAGTACTTTCTCACCTAACATGGTGGAAGAACGAAGGCAATTCTTGGAGCCTCTCTTTTTTTTGGAGATGGAGTCTCGCTCTGTCATCCAGGCTAGAGTGTAGTGGTGTGATCTCAGCTCACTGTGCAACCTCCACCTCCTGGTTTCAAGCACTTCTCCTGCCTCAGCTCCTGAGTAGCTGGGACTACAGGTGCATGACGCCATGCCCGGCTAAGTTTTTGTATTTTATTAGAGACAGGGTTTCACCGTGTTGCCCAGGTTGGTCTCGAACTCCCGAGCTCAGGCAATCTGCCCGCCTCGGCCTCCCAAAGTGCTAGGATTACAGGTGTGAGTCACTGTGCCTGGCTGGGGCCGCTCTTATAAGGACAATAATCCCATTTACATTGGCTCCACTTTTGTGACCTAATCACCTCCCCAGAGGCTCCATGTCCTAACACCATCACATTGGGAGTTAGGTTTCAGCATAGGAGTTTTTAGGGCATGGAGAGGCACAAACATCCAGACAAGCATTTACCTTCCGCTGAAATTGTCTCAGTGTTTGCCTCTCCTAATGGAATGTGGGCCACATGTATAGCAGGGGTTCAGCAAATGCTTGCTGAACATACAAGTTTGGGGCAGGATTTCTAACTCAGGTAGACGGTTTCATCCTCTTCATCCCCCAGCAACCAAGAAAACCAGCCCATTGCCATGGGGTCCTTCAACCCTGGCTATTCTCCGTTGCTAAAGACTGACAGATAATCTCAATTACCAAATTGATGCTCATGGATTTTCTGCACTCATAGCAAATATCATCAGGAAAACTGAATTTCTCTCCGTACCTGGTAACCACAACTTCATTCCCTCCTCCATTTAGAATAACTTCTTGTATGACTTATACAGTAGCCAAACTCCACATAGCTTTTAGAACCCTGGGGGTCACTAAGGCTTATAGGAAGTCAGTCCTCCAAGCTTTTTTACAGCAAGCCAAAGCCCCTGGAAGGTCAAGCACCAAGTGCCGGTAAGACCCCTTTGGTCAGAGGCCAGGCTTGGCTCTTAACTTACTACCTGCAGCCAATTGTCTCTTGAACTAATTGGTTGGCCAATGCATATGGCTTTTTTCCACTGGCCAGCTGTTTAACTCAGTGGTCTATCACTTCCTTCCCTCTTTGAGATATACTAAATCTTCCAGACAAGCTTGCTCCAGCTTGTGATGTAGATCATAAGAGCCAGAGGGGGAGAGGGGATGGCTCTTACTCCCCATATCGTGGGGGATGCCTCACCCCCCTGTGTTCTGTGTCCATTATTACCATTCTCTTTTTTTTCTGGTATCAGTGACAATTTCACAGGGTGTGGGCAAACAGCCTGTGATATGAAAACTAATAGCATCCTCTGCACCTCCACAGATTAGGAACCATATCACACCATGGGTGTACACTTTTTGTGAGATTTGGGGTAATGTCATCCTTGGTTTCCCTGAATATTCAGGGAAATATCACAGGGTGGGTGTCCACCCGCTACTCTGTTGGGAGGCACATCCTACGTTAGCTACTGGCAATTAGGAGCTATATCACAGATGGGGTGTAGAGCCACTGTCATATCTCAAGTACTATCATGCTCTCCCCCACGAGTTGTGAGGAACAATATCACACGGGGGGTGTATACCTTCTGCAGTATTGGGAGTAATATCATCATCTCTTCCTTTAGATGATAGGAACAATATCACAGAGCGGGTGTACACCCGGTGTATTTTGGAAGCAATGTCATTCACTCTTCTTCTCGATTCTACAATTCATATCACACTCGGGGTGTACACCCCTTGCTATATTGGGAGTAATATCACCTCTCCCCATGTGGTTATTAAGGACAAAAAATCACAGGGTGGTGTACACTTCCTCCATTATTGGGAGTAATATCATCCACTCACCCCCTGGATATCAGGAACCACATCAAAGAAGAGTTGTACACCCCCTTCAATATCGTCAGCAATATCATCATCCTCTTCACACCTAGATATTAGGAACAATACCACGGGGGTTTGGGGGTGTACACCCACTGTGAGATCCAGAGTAATCACCTCTTTCCCGCTGGATATTAGGAACTGTATCACAGGTGTGTGTGCACCTTCTGCGATATTGGGAGTAATATTAGCCTCTACCCTGCTGCCTATTAGGAACAATATACGGGGGGGAAGGGGGGTTACACTCCCTGTGATATTGAGCGTAATATTATTCTCTTTTCTCTGTACCTTAGGAACTATATCACAGGGGTCTGTACACCTTCTGCGATATTGGGATCAATGTTATCCTCTTCCCCCCTTGAATATCAAAAAGAATATCACAGCAGCGTGTACACCCCCTGCGATATGGCCAGTAATGTCATTGTCTCTACCTTTGGATACAAGGAACAACATCACAGAGGGTGTGTACATGCCTGCGATATTGGGCATAGTGTTATCCTCTCTTCCCCTGGATATGAGGAACAATATCCCTGGTAGGGGGAGGTGGAGTACCTTAAGAACAGTATCACTGGGTGGGTGTACACCTGCTGCAATATTGGGTGTAGTATCATCCTCCCTTCCCTAGGATACTCAGAACAATATCACAGGAGGGCTGTACAGCCCCTGCCATATTGGGAGTAATACCATCCTCTCCCCCTCTCGGCATAAGGAACAATATCCCAGGATGGGTGCACATCCCCTGCAATATTTGGCGTAATGTCATCGTCTCCCAACGTGGATATTGGGAATAAATGGCACAGGGGGGTGTACACCTTCTTCGATATTGGGAGTAGTATCATCCTCTCCCCTCAGGATTGTAGACAAAATATTGAAGGGGTTTTACAACTTGTGCGATATGGGCAGTAATATCATCCTCTCCCCACCTAGGTATTAGGAACTATATCACTGGCGGCTGTACACTTCTCGCAATATTGGGAGTAATATCATCCTCTCCCATCATGGATATTAAGAACAATATTACAAGGGAGGTCCCCTGCCCCGCGATATTGAGAGTAATATTATGCTCTCCCTTTCGAGATATTAGGAACAACATCGCAGGAGGTGTGTACAACCCCTGTGATATTGGGAGTAATATCATCCTCTCCCCCTGAACGTAAGAAACAATATCACAGGAGGATGTACACCACCTGCAATATTGGGAGTAACATCGTTTTCTCCCCCCCTGGATATTCGGAACAATATCACAGTGGGTGTGTACACACCCTGCGATATTGCCACTGGTATCATTCTCTCCCTCCTGGGATATAAGGAACAATGTCACAAGGGGGTGTACACCCCCTGCGATATTGGGGGTAATATCTTCCTCTCTCCAGCTGGCTATTAGGAACAATGTCACAGAAGGGGTGTACACCCCCTGCTATATTGAGACTAATAGCATCCTCTCGCCCTCTGGATATTAGGAACAATATCACAGGGGTGGTGTACACGCCCTGTGACATTGGAAGAAATAGCATCCTCTCCACCTTTGGATGTTAGGGAGGTCTGTACCCCCTGCAATATTGGGAGTCTTATCATCCTCTCCCACTCAGGATATGAGGAACAAGATGACTGAAGGGATGTACACCCACTGCGATATTTTCAATAATGTCATCCTATACCCCCTGGCTATTAGGAATAACATCATAGAGGGGTGTACCCTTTCTGGGATATTGTGAGTAATATCATCCTCTCCACCCCGGATATCAGGAACAATTATATTAATTATTAGTATTAATAAATATAAGCACAATAAATAGTAATCATCAATATTAATAATTATAATAAAGAGAGTAAAAGTTAATACTGATTAAAATATTGACAATCAATCACTATTAATAATTAACAGTAATATCACTATTAATAATAGAATAATCATATCAGTAATTAATTTTACTTAATTAAATCAGTAATAAGAGATGTCGGTAATAAAATAATAATTAATATTAAGATCAATAACTAATATTATTGATAAATGATATTAATAGTCATAATTCAACCATGCATAATCATATATTTATATTTATTAAAATTAATAACATTATACTATTAATTAATATTAACATTGATAATTATTAATAAAACTGATATTTGATAATTAATAATATTATTACTCCTAATACCACAGGGGGTGTACACCTACCTGTGATATTGTTCCTAATATCCAGGGATGGAGAGCATGATATTAGCTTTAATATCACAGTAGGTGTACACTCACCCTGTGACATTGATCCTAATATCCAGGGGCTAGAGTATGACACGACTCCCAACAGAGCAATGAATGTACAGCCACCTGGTGATATTGCTCCTAATATTCACAGAAGAAGAAGCCTATGATATTATGTCCAATATCGCAGGGAGTGTACACCTCTTCTGTGATATTGTTCCTCGTATCCGGAGGGGGAGAGGATGATAACAATTCCAGTATTGCAGGCTGTGTTCACCCACCCTGTGATACTGTTTTTAATATCCTGGAAGGGAGAGGATGATATTAGTCCCCACAGAGCAGGAAGTGCACACCCACCCTGGGATATTGTTCCTAATATTCAAGGACAGGAGAGGCTGATATCACTCCCAATATGCTAGGGGGTGTACATCCACCCTGTGATATTGATCTTAATATTCAAAGGTTGAGAGGTTGATATTACTTGAAATATTGCAGAAAGTGTACACCCCTGTGTGATACTGTTCCTGATATCCAGCAGGGGAGAAGATGATATTACTCCCCATATCGCAGGAGGTGAACACCCACTCTGTGATAGCTTTCCTAATATGCAGGGGGAGAGAGGATAATATTATTCCCAATATTGCAGAAGGTGTACACCCCCCCACCGCTGTGATATTGTCCTTAATATTCCAAGCCAGAGAAGATATTACTCCCAATATCACAGAAAGTGTACACCCCTCAGTGTTAGAGTTCCTGTGATCCAGGAGGGAAAAGGATGATATTACTTTCAAGATCGCAGGGGTGGGAGAGGATGATATTACTCCCACTATCGCAGGGGTCATAAACACTCCTTTGATGTTGTTCCTAATATCCAGGGCGGGGGAGAGGATGATATTCCTCCCTATATTGCAGAGGGTGTTCACCAGTCTTTGACATTGTTCGCAATCTCTGGGGGGGAGATGATATTATTCACAAAATCGTAAACATGCTGTGTGTCCACCGTGGATCCCAATATCCAGGGAGGGATATTACTCCCCTTATCGCGGGGGGTGTTCACCCCACATGTCATATAGTTTATTTTATCCAGGGAGGAGAGGAAGATATTGCTACCAATATCGAAGAAGTGTACACGCCCCCTGTGATATGGTTCCTAATACCCACGTTGGGAGAGGATGATATTACTCTCAATATCACAGAAGGTGTACACGCCCCCAGTGATACTGTTTCTAATTTCAATGTGGGAGAGGAGGACATGATACCCAATATCACAGGGAGTAGAAACACTCTTGTGATACTGTTCTTAATATTCAGGGAGGAAGAGGATATTACTGCCAATACACATGGGTGTACACATTCTGTACACTAAGGGTGTACACCTGTCTGTGAAATAGTTCATAATTTCCAGAGGGAGAGATGTTATTACTCACAACATTGTAAGCAGGCTGTGAGTCCACTGTAGATCGTAATAGCCAGCGGGGGAGAGGGGATGGCTCTTATTCCCCATATCGCGGGGGGGTGCCTCATCCGCCTGTGAAGTGGATCGTAAGAGCCAGGTGGGGGGGGGGGGGACTCTTACTCCCCTATCCTATATAGTTCTATATTTGTATTACATTTGTATTAGGGTTCACCTGAGAAACAGAACCAACAGGATATATACATAGAGATTTATTATGAAGGATTCACTCACAGGATTATAATAGAGACTGAGAAGTCCCACAATTTGCCATCCACAAATAGGGGCCCACGAAAGCCAGTGGTACAGTTCTAGTCCAAACCTAAAGGCCCTAGAATCAAGAACACTAATGTCCAAGGGCAGGAGAAGATGGATGTCTCTACTCAGGAAGAAAGAGTGAATTTGTCCTTTTCTGCCTTTTGTTTTATTGAGGACCTCAGTGGACTGGAAGATACTTAGCCACATTGGTGAGGATAATCTTTAGTCAGTCTACTGATTCAAATGCTAGTGTCTTCTGGAAACACCCTCACACATACACCCAGAACTAATGTTTTACCAGTTATCTGGGCATCATTTAGCCCAGTCAAGTTGACATGTAAAATTAATCATCACAACATTCCAGTAGGCAGAGGAGAGAAAGAAAATAGAAAGGAAGCAATATTTGAAATGCAGTAGCTGAGAATTTTCAAAATTAGCAAATAAATTAAATAAATATATCCAGTGTTTTAAGATTTTTCTGCAAACCTCTTACAGGATAAATAAATATTCCACATCTAGCACACCATAATAAAGATGCTAAGAAACAAGGAAAGGAAATAATCTTAAAATCAGCCACAGAGCAGGCATGTTACCTTTAAAGGCACAACAATAAAACCAACAACTGACACATTAACAGAAAGAATGGAAGCCAAAAGACAGTGGAATAAGAACTTCAAAGTGCTAAAAGAAAATAATTGTGAACCTTAGAATTCAAAACATCCATTGTATTAGTCTGTTCTCATGCTGCTAATACATATCCAAGATTGGGTAATTTATAATGGAAAGAGATTTAATGGACTCACAGTTCCACATGGCTGGGGAGACCTCATAATCATGGCAGAAAGCAAAGGAGAAGCAAAGGCACATCTTACATGGTGACAGACAAGAGTGTTTGTGCAGGGGACCTCCCATTTATAAACACATCAGATCTCATGAGACTTATTCACTACCAAGAGAACAGTATGGGGGAGACCACCCCCTTGATTTAATTATCTACACCTAGCCTTGCCTTGAACAAGTGGGGATTATTACAATTCCAGGTGAGACGTGGGTGGGGACACAGCTAAACCACATCATCCATCAAAAACATTCTTCAAGAATAAATGTGAAATACATTTTCTAATATAAATGGAGAAAGTTCATAACCAGTAGATCTAAACTAAAGGAAATATTAAAAACCAGAAAGAAATAATACCAGGTTGGTAATATAGGAAGGAATGAAGAGACATAAAAATGAATAAATATAATTATTGTATAAAACTACCTAAAATAAATTTATAAATTGTATGACAAAGATCTCATGAGTCAGAAGGAGAAACAGTGTTGTAAAGTCTTTACATTGTCCAAAAGAAGGTAAAAATGCCACTTAAAACTGAATTAGATAAGTTGATAAGCCATGATGCAATCTATAGGGTAATCACTAAAAGAATTATAAAACAGCATTTGGTGTCCCAGCTAACATAAAAGAAAACTTGGATGATTTTAAAAACTTCAGGAGAAAGTAGGAAAAGAGAATAAAATATGTGGGACAAAGAGAAATCATAAAATCATAAAATTAAACCCCAAATATATCAGTTATTATAATGAAAATGAATTAAATGCTCTGATTAAAAATAAAAGATTACTAGGTACTACTAAAAAACTTGATTTATGCTTTATACAAGATATAGATAAAACATAAATATATGGAAAAAAGAAATAAGATATTATGCAAATACTCATCAAAAGAAAGCTGGTATAGCTATATCATCACAGTTAAAGACTTTAATACCTTACAAAAGATAAAGGGGGACCCTTTATAATAATTAAATATTTGATTAACAAGGGTGGTCCTAACAAGGTATGTTAGTGGAAAATTTACACGTTGAAATGCATATATTAGAAAAGTAAAAAGACTAAAAAACCAATAATCTGAGAATCCAATTTAAATAGGAAAACCACCAAATTAAATTTATAAAAATAGAAGAAAGGAGCTGGGCATGGTGGCTCACACCTGTAATCTCAGCACTTTAAGAGCCCAAGGCAGGCAACTCACTTGAGTCCAGGAGTTTGAGACCAGCCTTGGCAATAGGGTGAAACCATCTCTACAAAAAATACAAAAAAAATTGTTTGGTGTGATGACACATGCCTGTAGCCCCACCTAGTTAGAAGCTGAAGTGGAGGATCAACTGAGCCTGGGAAGGTCAAGGCTGCAGTGGGCTGTGATCATGCCACTGCATTCCAGCCTGGACAACAGAACAAGACCCTATCTCAAAATAATAATAATAATAATAATAATAATAATGAAATAATAAACTAAAATGGAAATCAACAAAGCCAAATATTGCTCTTTTGAAGAGGTTAAAATAATTCTATAAAACCCTAGTGAGACTCATCAAAACATGAAAGAAAACAATGTAATGAATGAAAATGTAATCACTTTATATCATTCAAATGTTAAAAGAATAGAGGGTATTAAGAAATTTAATGTTCTTAAAATGTCATTAATCTGAAAACTGATCAAATTTTAGAAACTGTTATCAAACTTATCAAAACTGTCACAAAAAGAAGTAGAATATCCAGATGGTCCTACAACTGTTAAGTAGAATACATAGTTTAAAATCTTACATGAAGAAAACTGCGGCTCCGGATGGTTTCACTGGTAGATTCTGTAAAGGTCTAATGGGAACATAACATCAATCTTAAACTCTTCTAGAGACTATAAAAAGAGAAAATATCCTCCAACCTGTTTCATTAAGCAATTATAATTTTGATACCTGAATCTAACAAGGACATTACAGAAAATAGGGTTAATTTCATTCCTAAAATACATGCAAAATCTTTTTTAAAATGTTAGCAAACTGAATCTAGTGTTAAATAAAAAGGTGATAAAATATCACAACCAAAGATAATTTAACCAGGAATGCATTACTGGTTTAACATTCAAAAATTAGTTAATGTAATTTGCCACATGCTATGGTTTGAATGTTTGTATCCTCCCAAAATTCATACGTGGAATCCTAATCTCCAGTGTGAAGATCTTTGAAGGTGGGGCCTTTGGGAGGTAATTAGATCATGAGGGTAAAGCCCTCATGAATGGGTTTAGCGCCCTTACAGAAGAGTGCCCAGAGAGATCTCTCCCCCACCCCACCTGCCACCATGTGAGGTTACAGTGAGTAGATGGTTGTCTATAAGGAAGCAGGCCCTTGCTGGACACCGAATTGATCTGGATTTTCCAGGCTCTAGAACTGTGAGAAATAAATTTTTATTGTTTATAAGCCATCCAGTATATGGTATTTTGTTACAGCAGCCTAAAAGGACCAAGATGCCACATTAACAGAATAAAGGAGGAAAAAATTATGAGACAATTTCTGTAAATGTAGTAGGACCAATTGATAAAATTTAACTCCCATTTATGATAAAAACGCTAAGCAAAATAGGATCCAGAGAGAACCTCTTAATCAGATAATAAGTACCTAGAAAATGCCGCAAACATACTTCATGTATAATACTGAAAACCTTTCCCGTGAAGTCAGGAATAAGACATGGAACAATAGGGCGTGGAAGTCAACTGTTACTACTTCTATTTTACATTAAATTGAAGGATCTAGTCAACGCATTAGGGCAAGAAAAAATTAGAAATTAAAAGTATAAGATTGTAATGGAAGAAAAACTGTAATTATTCACGGATAATATAATTATATGCCCAAAGAAGTCTAAAAGAAATTATTAGTTAATAAATGAATTGAACGAAGTGCTATTATGTGAATATAAAATATCAATTGCATTATATATGAAAATGTAACTGTTAAGATGAAATTAAAAAGATATTTGGATTAACATCAAAATATTAAATATCTGTGATAAAAATGTCTAAGACCTTCACTGAGAATATTAATCACTGTAGAGACAAACTAAAGAAATATATGGAGGAATATGTCATGTTTATGGATTTTAAGACTCAATTTAAAAAATATATTACCCACCCTCCGACTAATCTATAGTTCCAATGCAATCCTAATCAAAATCTCAATGTATTATTTTTCAAAATTTATTTTAGGTTCAGGGGTACACATGCAGGTTTGCTATATAGGTAAACTGTGTGTCACGGGTTTGTTGTACAGATTATGAACATTAACAGTCTGATTCTAAAAAGTTTCATGGAAATGCAAAAGGCCAAAGATAACCAAATTAATCTTGAAGGAGAAAAAGGTGGGAAGACTTGTGTTATTGGATATCAAAACTTATAAAACTGCAGTAATTAAGACATTGTTGACATAAAGATATTCAAATAGTTTACTCAAATACAATATCCCACAAAATAGCTCTCTGGACATAGAAACAATGTGACAAATGTGGCTCTGAAAAACTGGGGAAAGGCAACCTTTTCAATAAATGGTGCTGTGTCAACCGGCTGTCCACGTGGAAAAAGTAAATCTCAACTCCTGCCTCGCTATGTACAAAAAATGAATTCCAAGTGAATAGTAGATAGAAAGGAAAGACAGTACAGCTTCTACAAGAAAACCTGTGAGAACATCTTCCTAACTTTGAGGTAGGAATGACTTTTTAAACAGCATACATAAAGCAAAGCCATAAAGGGAAAGATTGATAGATTGATAACTTGGACATATTAAAATTAAGAATTTCTGTTTATCAAGGGGCACTACTAAAAGAATGAGACTATTTAGAACACACATAATGAGTAAGGGGCTCATATTCAGAATATGTGTATGTGTGTGTGTGTGTGTGTGTGTGTGTGTATGTGCGTGTATATATATATGTGTATATATATATGCAATAAGAAAAGACAATCCAATGGAAAAACAAGTGAGATAGTTGAGCAGGCACTTCACAATAGCATATCCCAAATGACCCATAAATATATGAAAAGGCCCCCATCCCTGTTTTACCAGGATCCAAGCCCCCATTCTTTCTGTAACCTAAAGATGATATGTAAGTTTCTGCATCTCACTGGGAAGTCGGGTCTTCATTCTGAAGCTTCCTATGTATACACATTAAATACATTTGTATGCCTTTGGTCCCCACAGTTATGGCATGTGAGCATAAATCACCAAAGCCGCTCTATTCTTCTGTAAGTTGCAGTGAAGAGAACCTAGGAACCTGACGAGCCAGTACAAGGATACAGGGCCTTGCTATGTTGCCCAGGCTGGTGTCAAACTCCTGGGCTCAGGCAATCATCCTGAGTGGCTGCAGATGTGAGCTACTGCACCCAGCTTGGATTCAATTTTAGATTGGAAAAAACACAACAGCTCTTTTGGGGAAACAATTGGAGAAAGTAGACTTTGGACCATATATTGGATGACATGACTGAAACAATGTTGAAAATGCGTAACTACAACCTAAAACTAACGTAAATGATATTGACAGAAGAAAATAGGGGAGAGAGCTTCATGATATTGGATTTGGCAATGATTCCTTGGATATGACACAAAAAGCACAGGCAACAAATGCAAAAATAGATAAATTGGACTACATCAAACTTAAAAACTTTTATTCATCAAAGGAAACAACAGAGTAAAAAGATAACCTATGGAATAGGAGAAAGTATTTGATGTATATGTGGTAAGAGTTTAACATCTAGAGATATTTGAGAGAGATATATATATATTTAACATCCAGAATAAAAAGAACTTCTACAACCAAACAACAACAAAAACCACATTACCCAATTTTAAATTGGGCAAAGAACTTGAACAGACTTTTCTTCAAAGAAGGTATACAAATGGCTAACAAACATGAAAAGATGTTCAACATCACTAATCACTAGAGAAATGCAAATCAGAACTACATTAGATATCACCTCACACCAATTAGGATGGCCACTAAAAAAAAAAAGCACTTGGCAAGGACATGGAAAAATTAGAACCCTTCTTTTAAAGACATTCAGTCTTTAAAAGAAGAAAGGTCAGGCATGGTGGCTCATGCCTATAGTCCCAGCACTTTGGGAGGTTGAGGTAGATTACTAGAGCCCTGGAGTTTGAGACCAACTGGGGTAACATAGTGAAACTCTGTCTCCACAAAAAATTAGTTGAATGTGGTGGTGCACACTTGTAGTCCTGGCTTCTGAGGCAGTGAGGCTGGGACTGGGGCAGGGGTCTTGCTGGAACCCAGAAGTTCGAGGTTACAGTGAGCTGTGATCACACAACTGCACTCCAGCCTGGGCAACAGAGTGAGACCCTGTCTCTAAAATTAAAAGAAGAAAATCTTGCCACATGCTACAACACGGATGGACCTGGAGGACACTATGTATACTGAATGAAGTAAACTGTTCCAGAGGACAAATACGTCTGATTCCACTTACGTGAAATATGTAGGGTGGTCAAAATCATCAGAACAGAAAGTAGCAATAGCCAGGTGGTTTCTGGGGTGAGGAAGTGGGAGGGAGTAATGTGAAGTTGTGTTTGACGGATATAGGGTTTCAGTTTTGCAAGATGAAAAGTTCTAGAGATCTGTTACACAACAGTATGAATATAGTGAATGATATTGTACACTTAAAACAGTAGAGAGGGTAAAATTTATATAGTGCAGTTTTACCACAATGAAAATAAATAATTTTTTATTGAAAAAAGTATGTGAAAAGGCACATTCTCATTAGGAATCAGGAAAAATGCTAAACAAAACCATAATTGGGTGCCACTATATACCCATCAAAATGGCTAAAACTAAAACGATGGATAATGTCAAGTTTTGGTAAAGATATGGAACAACAGGAATTTTTATTCATTGGTGGGAGTGGAAATTGTAATTGTTTGGAAAACTCTCTGGAATTGCCTATAAAATTTTAATATAGGTATGCCTTAGAAACCAGCAATTTCACTCCTGGGTATACACTTGTGTTAGTTTGCTAGGGATGCCACAACTAAGTACCATATACTGGGTGACTTAACACAACAGAAATGTATTCTCTTACAGTTCTGGAGGCTAGCAATCTGAAATCAAGGTGTTGGCAGTGTCTTGCTCTTTCAGAAACTCTAGGGGTAGATTCTTCCTTGCCTCTTCTAGGGTTTGGGTCCTTGGCTTGCGGCAGCTTAACTCCAGTCTCTGCCTGTGTCTTTGTGTGGCTGTGTTATTTCTCTCTCTGTGTGTCTTGTGTTCAACTTTCCCTCTCTCATAAGGACATGGGTCATCCTCGATTATGGGTCCATCCTAATTAATTACATCTGCAAAGGTCCTATTTCCAAATAAGATCACACTCACAATTACTAGGGGTGAGGATTTCAATATATCATTTTTGGACACACATTTCAACTCACAATAATACTCAAGAGAAATGCATGCATATGTGCACCTTGAGACATGTATAAGCATGTGAAATTACATGACAGCATTATTTGTAATAATCCCAAACTGGAAACAACTTATGTTATTAATGAATTATGTCATAGTCATATACTATACAAGAATTTCAATGAGTAAATTATAGCTATACACAACAATGTGTGTTGCACAATCTATTAAGCTAAGAAACTAGACACATGAGAACACATATTGTATCATTCCATTCATTACAAGTTTTTAAAAAAAGATGTAACTATGCTTTTTAGGGATGCATGCATAGCTGGTTAAACTAAAAGAAATTCTAGAAAATGATTACCATAAGTCAGGATAGCAGCTACCTTAGAGGGAAAGAAGGGGCTACTTCGGGACCAGGCATGAAAGGGGCTCGTGGGTGGTGCCAGTGTTCTAGTTCTTGACCCGGATATTAAAAATGAAGTGTTTACTTTGTGATAAATAATTGAATCACATACTTACTTTGTTTACTTTTATCTGTGTGTTTTATTTCTCAAGTTTGTATGCACACAAACACAACTTTTTTTATAAAAAGGAATAAAGCAAAGGGTGACTCCAGAAAGTTAGTGGAGTTGAGGCCATCTGGGCTACATTTACAATCAAATGAGCCAAACCAAAGCAAGGTATCATTAAATTTGTTAGAAACAACATGTTGTTCTCAGTTCTGTTCTGTTGAATAACTTGGATGGGTGGTGTTGCCTGAAATATCTCCTGAATACAGTTTTGAAGGTGTTAATTCAGTAATATGTTTTTGAGACCCCACAACGTGCTGGACATTGTGATGTGTTTTTCCTCTGAGTTGTGTTTTGTGAAGTTCAGAGGAAATACAGTCGATTTTGGTTTTGAAGGGCTTCTGCTCTCAAACTTCTGCATGGTGAGCATCTCCTCCCTCACACCGCCCCCACCTTGGCCCACACTCCGGTGTGAACAGTGAAAACTTGTGAAATACTATGTGTTAAAACACATGGGACGCACATATTAAAAAAAATATGGCCATCTGAGAACAGGGTGAGCAAGGCTGCTGGAAAAATCTGTGGCAGCCTGAGGTGGGGAATGCATGTGCATGTTCTCTGAATATTTAAGTTTAGGTAAAGAATCTAAATGTTATTGCTTGAAAGCTACCCAAAAGCCCAACATGTCAGTCCCCCGGCCCCTCCTTTCTCTAGAAATATAGATGTCATCAAATCTCAATTATTACAGCTATTAACAGAGAATAGCAGACTTAGAAGGCACTTGAGGAAACAGGTTTTGTTTCTTAAACTTATATTATCTTCCATGCCTAGCCTGAAATTAATTGCATATGATGTTGGTGTCTTCTTTAATCGTGTATGTTGGCACTAATCCATCTGTGGGATATGGAAAGAGTAGATTTCCAGGAACTGGGTTTGCCTCGTCCTAAGTAAATCCATGTCAGCTGGCTCCAATCAACTTGCCTTCATAGTCTTTGTCTCTTTTTAGAAATCTTGAGCTTCGGGAGAGTCAGTACCCTGTTTCTTTCCATCACCAATGTGTACCTACTGAGTAGAGTGTTAGGGATGCAGTAAACTCCAAAGCTTGCTGATTTGTTGGTTGAGAAAATGAATGAGCTAATACTTGACAAAACACACCTAGAATGAACAATGATATTTCAGAAGGATTCTGACTTAAGTTGTATTTAAATCAAAACAAAAACAAGAACAAAAGCCTCTGACTTTTGGACATTCATTCAATCAACCAATTTTTATTGAACACCTACATAGACCCTAGTGATATATAGTACTTTTGATGACAAGAAATAGAGGAAAATAAAAGAGTAGGCAGTGTTGGGAGGACAATTTTAAATAGAATGATCAAGGAAATCCTCACTGAGAAAATGATGTTTCAGTAAAGACCCAAAGGAGGTGAGGGAGCTGGCAGAACAGCATTTTAAGCAAGAGAATAACATATACAATGTCCATAAGGCAGAGAATCCAAGAGATTTTAAGGAAGAGTAAGGAGCTGGGCAAACTGAAAGGAGAGAGCAGCAGATGAGGTCAGAGAGGTAACTGGTCTGGATGGGTAGGGCCCTATAAGACATTGGTTCCTACTAACAGTGGGGTAAGAATCCATTGAATGGTTTTCAGCAAAACATTTACATGATAGGATTTGTTTTTTAACAGGATCACTTTAATGCTTGTGATGGAAATAGAGCAGAAACATATGGAGGCAGAACTAGTCTATGGAGTATTCTGCTAATCATCAGATGTATAAAATTGTAAGCAGAGCATTCCGTTTGCACTGAGGCCAAGTCAAAATGGTAGTTCTCTCCTTTTAGGAATATATTGGACGATAGAGTAGATGTAATTATAATTACACAATAAATATCTTCTTGATGAAAATATATATTTGGTAATGCATGAATATGTTACTGTAAATGCAATTTGGAAAGATGTTTTGAAATGTTTAAATGAAATGAGTGAGAAATTATAGACTACTGTTTTGAATATCTTTGAAGAGTACCATTTGTCATCTTTAAATGTATTTCTTGAAGAACTGAGAGAAGATTTAGATAAAAATTAACGAAATATGAAACAAAAACAATAAAGATGAATAGTAAAATCAATAGAAATCATGTTGCTATTGAGAGATGAATTGTAACAAATTTTTCAGATTATACTGAAAGTAGTAATTCATTAAGAGATAAATTTAGAATAAAAGTTATAAACTTGATAATTCAATACATATGACAATCCAGTTAATGAAATGAGTTAAACACACACGGCTAACTTTACAAAAATATTTACATTAATGAAGCTAATATAAAACTCAAAATGTGCCAATACAATAAGATATTGACAAAACCCAATGAGTATTATCAATACAAAAAAGTACTTAGATTCAGTTATTGAATAGAAAAGCTCAAAATGTTTTGAAATCTTACAGCTCATATAGGAAAGAAATTCAACAGATGTTTTCCCAAATTTGAAAACAATCCTAAAAATATGACATTACTAATAACAAGTTATGAAGTGGAAAGGAACTTTCAAAAACTATCAATATTGAAAGTTTACTTTTCATTAGCCATGTTAAAGTAAGGATCCAATTGCCTTTTTATTCTTTATGTAGAAAATGACGAGCCAAAGAGTATGTACCCCCCAAATGGAAAGAAAATATATTACAAAGCTTATAGTTAATTAATGAAAATGTTATTTTTCTTGATTTTGTGATATTCACAGTTCTTATTGACTTTATATTTTTATTTTATCTTTTTGAGACAGGGTCTCACTTTGTCACCCAGGCTGAACTGCAGTGGTGTGATCATGGTTCACTGCAGTCTTGACCTCCTGGGCTCATGTGATCCTCCAGCCTCAGCCTCCCGTGTAGTTGGGACTATAGGTGCACACAACCACACCTGGCTAGTTAATTTTTTTTTTTTTTTGCAGAGGCAGGATCTCACTATGCTGCCCAGTCTGGTCTCATACTCCTAGGCTCAAGCAATCTTCCTACCTCAGCCTCCGAAAGAGCTGAGATTATAGGCATGAGCCACCATGGCCAGACTCTTGTTGGCTTTTCGAAATTCAGGCTTAGTTGTGATTCTTTTTCTTACCCTCAAATATTTACTTTTGTGCCTAATTTAAAATTTTTTTTTCCTCTTTTTAAAGAGGGACCCCCGAATTGTATAAGCTTCAGGTCTCCCAAACCTGGATTCACCTCATCCACAGGTCAATTTGTGTACTCTATGAAGATATGGAGAGGCAATTACATATACAAATCTGGAGTTCAGGCTAGAGGTCTGTGTTAGTCCATTTTCATGCCGCTGATAAAGAAATACCCGAGACTGGGAAGAAAAAGAAGTTTAATTGGACTTACAGTTCCATGTGGCTGGGGAGGCCTCAGAATCATGGCAGGAAGTGAAAGACACTTCTCACATGATGGCGGCAAGAGAAAAATGGGGAAGAAGCAAAAGCGGAAACCCCTGATAAACCCATCAGATATTGTGAGCCTTATTCACTGTCATGAGAATAGCAGGGGAAAGACCAGCTACCCTGATTCAGTTACCTCCCGCTGAGTCCGTACCACAACACATGGAAGTTCTGGGAGATACAATTCAAGTTGAGATTTGAGTAGGGACACAGTCTCAAACCATATCGTTCCACCCCGGCCCCATCCAAATCTCAGTCCTCATATTTCAAAACAAATCATGCCTTTCCAACAGTCCCTCAAAGTCTTAACTCATTTCAGCATTAACCCAAAAGTCCACAGTCCAAAGTTTCATCTGACACAAGGCAAGTCCCTTCTGCCTATGAGTCTGTAAAATCAAAAGCAAGCTAGTTACTTCCTAGATGCAGTGAGGGTGCAGGTATTTGTTAAATACAGCTGTTCCAAATGGGAGAAACTGGCCAAAACAGAGGGGTTACAGGGCCCATGCAAGTCTGAAATACAGCAGGGCAGTCACATTTTAAAGCTCCAAAATTATCGTCTTTGACTCCAGGTCTCACATTCAGGTCATGCTGATGCAAGATGTGGGTTCCCATGGTCTTCAGCAGCTCCACCCCTGTGGTTTTGCAGGGTACAGCCTCCCTCCTAGCTGCTTTCACATGCTGGCATTCAGTGCAGGTTTTTCAGGCAAACAGTGCAAGCTGTCAGTGGATCTACCATTCTGGGGTCTGGAGGACCATGGCCCTCTTCTCATAGCTCCACTAGGCAGTGCCCTAGTATGGACTCTGTGTGGGGGCTCCAACTCCACATTTCCCTTCCAAGTTGTCCTATCAAGAGGTTCTCCATGAAGGCCTCACTCCTGCAGCAAACATTTTCCTGGGCATCCAGGTGTTTCCATACATCTTCTGAAATCTAGGCGGAGATTCCCAAACCTCAATTCTTGACTTCTGTGCACCTGCAGGCTCAACATCACTTGGAAGCTGCCAAGGCTTGGGGCTTCCACCCTCTGAAGGTGCAACCGAAGCTCTACATTGGCCCCTTTCAGCCATGGCTGGAGCAGCTGGGACACAGGGCACCAAATCCCTAGGCTGCACACAGCACAAGTACCCTGGGCCCAGCACAGGAAACTACTTTTTCCTCCTGGGCCTCTGGGCCTGTGAGGGGAGGGGCTGCCATGAAGGTCTCTGACATGGCCTGGAGACATTTTCCCCGTGGTGTTGGGGATTAACATTAGGCTCCTTGCCACTTATGCAAATTTCTGCAGCTAGCTTGAATTTCTCCTTAAAAACTGGATTTTTCTTTTCTACTGCATTGTCAGGCTGCAAATTTTCTGAACTTTTATGCTCTCTTTCCCTTTTAAAGTGGTATACTTTTAACAGCATCCAAGTCACCTTTTGAATGCTTTGCTGCTTAGAAATTTCTTCTGCCAGATACCCTAAATCGTCTCTCTCAAGTTCAAAGTTCCACAAATCTCTAGGGCAGGGGCAAAATGCTGCCAGTCTCTTTGCTAAAACAACAAGAGTCACCTTTGCTCCAGTTCCCAACAAGTCCCTCACCTCCATCTGAGACCACCTCAGCCTGGACCTTATTGTTCATATCACTATCAGCGTTTTTGTCAAATCCATTCAACAAGTGTCTAGGATGTTCCAAACTTTCCCACATTTTCCTGTCTTCTTTCCAAACTGTTCCAACCTCTGCCTGTTACCCAGTTCCAAAGTTGCTTTCACATTTTTGGGTATCTTTTCAGCAATGCCCCACTCTACTGGTACCAATTTTCTCTATTAGTCCATTTTCATGCTGCTGATAAAGACATACCTGAGACTGGGAAGAAAAAGAGGTTTAATTGGACTTACAGTTCCACATGGCTGGGGAGGCCTCAGAATCACAATGGGAGGTGAAAGGCACTTCTTACATGGCAATGGCAAGAGGAAATGAGGAAGATACAAAAGCAGAAACCCCTGATAAAACCATCCAATTTTATGAGACTTATTCGCTATCACAAGAATAGCATGGGAAAGATCAGCCCCCATGATTCAATTACCTCCCCCTGGGTCCCTCCCACAACATGTGGGAATTCTGGGAGATAAATTCAAGTTCTGATTTGGGTGGGGACACAGCCAAACCATATCAAGGTCCAAGGTGGAGAAATAAGTTTGTGAGTAGTGTTGTAAATGTATCTAGAAGGTATTTAGAACCAGAAGACTCAGGGTCACATTATGACTATCATGGGCCCTAGGCAATTTTTCCTTCATGGGCCTCTTTCTTCATTAAAAAATACACATACAGATAGTCCCCAACTTCTGGTGGTTCACCTTAAGATTTTTCAACATTACAATGGTACAAAAGTGATACACATTCAGTAGAAACTGTACTTTGAATTTTTAATTTTGATATTTTACTGGGTTAACTGTATGTGGTATAATCATCTCTTACAATGCTGGACAGTGCCAGCCCAAGCAGCCATGCAACCATGAAGGTAAACCATGGATACTGTACTTTATCGTGTGCAGTATTCAATAAATTCCCGAGATATTCAATACTTTATTATAAAAGAGGCTTTGTGTTAGATGCTTTTGCCTAACCATAGGCTAATGTAAGTATTCTGTGTATATTTAAGGTACACTTGGCTAAGCTACAATGTTCAGTAGGTTAGGTGTATTTAAAACATTTTTAAAATTTATTCATTTATTCCACATATATTTATTAAACACCCATTACAAATCAGGCACTGTACTATGCCCTGAGGCCAGTGATTAGGAAAACGGAGCTGGTGCTAGCATTATGGTGTTTATAGTCTAGTAAACATTTAAGTCAAGGAACATCTGAACTTACAATGGTTTGACTTACAGTTTTCAACATTACAATGGGTTGATCTGGGTATTAAATGCATTTTTGACATAGTTTTGACTTACTGTTAGTTTATTGGGATGTAACCCCATTGTAAGTCAAGGAGTATCTGCATACACACACACGCGCGCACACACACACACAGAGAGAAATGTGTGTATGTATAAAGACAAATACAATCTAGGCTGAATTCATTATTATTATACTCATTTTTTTCCTCTAACTTTAAAAGAAATTAAAACATTTTCATGGGCCTTTAAAAGCATCATGGACCTTAGAAACTGTGCCCCCCATGCCTAATGGATAAACTGGCCATAAAGTTAGAGAAAATTACCAAGAGAATGTGTGTGGCTAGAAAAAAAAAGATCCAATGACCGAGTCCTGGAACACTCCAACATTTAGAGATCAGGAAAGTTCACAGTGAGAATAAAAACGTTTTACACTATAAATTCAATAGGTGATTTTTCATTGGTCATACAAATTAGTGACCACCAGAACCTGTTTTAAACCCACCCCAATCCATAAGTGACATCTTCCTTCTGAAAGCAAGTCACATCCACACTCCAGGAATTGCGTCTACAACTGAAGGTCAGTAAAGTGACCCTAAACCCTAAACCCTAAACCCTTCCACTGCTCAGTGCACTAGCTCCTGGGCTTTGTGGCCCCTACACCCTATATAAGACAAGCCATTTACTATTTTTAGAAGCCCACACCTTACAAATAAGCAAAGGAACAGAAGTAGCCACCAGTGAGATAGGAGAAAAACCATGAGAGCACAGTGTCCTGGAAACGGAGTGAGGAAGGCTTTGAGAGGATGAAGTGATTCATTTGTGTCCAACACCACAGATAAGTGAGGGGAGAGCTCTGAGAAAGGGTTGTCTGGCTCATCAGTGTGGAGGTCCTCGGTGTCTTAAGAGGAGTTCTGATGCAGTGACAGAGGCAAAAACCATCTTGATTGGGTCCGAGGGAGGCACTGAGAAAACCGTTTTGAGTTTTGCTATAAAAGGAAGAGAAGTGAGGAGCTGAAGGGAAAGTGAAATCAAGAAAGTTTTCTTTAATTTTTAAGGTGAGAAACATTACATTGTGGGTTGGTATTTGTTGATAGGAAGGATCCAGTAGAGAGAGACAGAATGAACGGGGGTGGAGGGTTGCCTGAGTCATGTCCTTGAGTAGGGAGGGAGGTGGGATCTAGGGTTGCCCTCTGCTAACAGCACGGGCTGTTTGTCAGTAGTGATGGGAAAGGCAGAGGACACAGGCACAGATGCAGATGGGCCACAGGAGCTTGTGGAAGCGCTTTTTTTATTGCTTCAATTTTCTCTTTGAAATAGCCATTTAGGAACCTGGTAGTGGAGATAGAGTATAATTGATGGGCAGCATTAAAAGTCCACTTGAGGTGAGAGGCCAGTCAGCAGGTGCAAACATGTCATGTAGCTGATGAAACTTAAGCCTCAGTGCTTCTCATTTGCTTGCATGGGTCCTTTCAAAGGCCTGGCTGGGAAGGTTTTAGCCATTTTGCATTTAAAATTTTGCATTTTTTAAAAGAGTCCCCAAAGATATAAGCTGCAGGCCTCTAGACCCTGGATTTCTTCCTGACAGCCAGCATGGTTGTGTGTGCTTTTGGTAGCTGCAGGTAGCTGTTGAGGGCACAGGTGTAGAGTTGGTAAGGTGTTGGATTCAAACTTGGTTATGGTTTTGCCAGGTGAAAAAATGAATTGTGTGAAGGACAAAGGCATTGAGGGAGCATGTAAGGGAGTGATTACAACAAATGATAACAGAATTTCAAGTGAGTAAGAGAGGAGTGAGGACATATGGATGAGGGAGTGGTAGTTTTGAACAGTAAAAGGATTATAGGCCTTGGGATGGATCGTTGGGGTCAGAGAATCAGAGAAAGTGAACTAGAAAAATAGGAGGTGGAGGATGGAGAGAGGAAACCTGAAATTGAGTGAGTTCTTAGTAATGATGAGGTTCAGGTCATGACCATGGAAGGGAGTGGCTGAGAAAGGGTGGAGGCTGAGACACTGAATATACAAATGGACACGGCCAGACCCTAAATGACAGTACAACTGTGACACTCAACCTTTGCAGCAATCAGCTGGGGATGCCAAACCATAATCTCTGCAGCAATCAGCCTGTAACAGTCAGGACTTGGTCAAGGACTGCAGTTTCCCTATTTCTTGCCCCATTTCTAACTCAGGACCAACCGAAAAGAAGCCAAATGTGCTCCTCAAACCAATCATATAAGATGACCCGCTCGGGCCAGCCACGGTGGCTCACACCTGTAATCCCAGCACTTTGGGATGCCGAGGCGGGTGGATCACAAGGCCAGGAGTTTGAGACCAGCCTGGCCAATATGGTGAAACTCTGTCTCTACTAAAAATATAAAAATTAGCCGGGTGTGGTGGTGCGCACCTGTAGTCCCAGTTACTCGGGGGGCTGAGGCAGAAGAATTGCTTGAACCCAGGAGGCAGAGGTTGCAGTGAGCAGAGATCATGCCACTGCACACCAGCCTGGGCCACAGAGCGAGACTCCATCTTAAAAAAAAAAAGACGCCCCACTTGTAGTGAGCCTGCCTCCAGCTTAACCATGTCAACGACTTCCAATCAGACTAGACCTGAAGCCCCCCTTTTAATTTTCTTTATAAAGTTTTCTGCCTTTGAAACTCCCACAAACACAGAGACACATTCACTGACTTGGTTGCTGACTCCCTTGCTAAAGGGCAAGCTCTTCATTAATTTCCATAAAGACAAGATCACCGGAGAGGATGTCAATAACTGGAGGTCAGAATATTGGCAAGATCAAATATATGGATATTAAAGTCACTTAGGATTATAAAAGAGGACAGTTAGAGGGGGAAATCTTGAGAGAAGACCTCCAAATATTGAAGAAGCAAGTGGGACTCACCCAGGGTTCAGTGCACGATGGCAACAATGATGGCTAGCAGATGATAAAGTAATGATGTGAGAGTCAAAGCTATGGCTTTTAAGTGAGGTAAAAGGAGAATGGCTGGGAAGCAACACTGAGAAATAAGAAGGACCTACTCCACCATTGGCTCCAGTGACAGGAGGGATGAGAGAGATGAAACAGCTACCCCTTGAGAGGGCTGCAGGGAAAGCAGTGTCCTTACGGAAGGGCCAGGTTTTATTAGATCTAGGACACAGAGGGAGCTTTTAGAGAAGCTTCAAGAGTTTAGGGAATATTGTTTAGTATGTCCATGAATTCCAGATGGTAGAAGTTTTTATAAATTGAAGAGGGTTATGATATGGGCTCAAAATGTACAGGACATTCTGGGGATTGGATCTGGGGGATGGAGGGTGAACTGAGGAACCAAGGCTTCTTGCAATGAATGACCAAAATGGAGACAAAGGGGATATTCAATTCAGCCCTGGAGAATTGCGTATATTCCCAGGGTATTTCATTGGTGGACAAAGAGAGTTAGGGTGAAGTTGTGGGTATTGAGGTGTAAGAGAGTGGTTGGACTTTGTCAAGGAAGATTCTGATCTCTGGTGCTCCCTCAAGACTCCTGCAGGTGTGGAGAGCTCTGGAAGATCAGTTGTTCACTGAGCATGTGGGGCTCTGTTTCGATTCCAAAGATGGAGATTTGGAGGGTGGAGAGGGCAATATTATGCCAAATGAAAATATTTCCAATGTCAGCATAAAAACCGCCCTGTTAAGGCTGCCTTAGTTGCCTCAAAAGTCCTACCAAGCCATCAACATGGTGTCTGATACACAGACACTTAAATATTTGTTGAATGAATATGTGAATGAAGGAATTCCCTTCACTAAACTGAATACTTAACATTTGCAGTCTGATGCATCTATATTAGAATGACTTCTTGGGTAGACACCTGCCAGACTTCTGTATAATTAAAAGAGTAACAAAGCAAAAGGTGGAGTCTGCCCTAAGGGCAAGTTCCAGCCTCCACCCTACGATGAAGAAAATCCTTACAAATCCCCAAATTGTCATTTTTTATGTCTAATAATTTAAAGATCCTCACTGCATAGAACATAAGACAGGCAATTATGGAAGAAGAAAGGAAAAGAGTCAGAGGTAAAGAACCAGCTACATTGGTGGTAGGCTGGTGGGGTGGACAAAAGGAATATTATGAATTTTCAACAAGAACTTGAAGTGAAAGCACTGGGGGACAAGGAGCAAAGGTAATAGGTATTTAAAAATAAACTTTAGACAACCGTATTTGACAGAGTTTATTTGAGCACAAACAATTTATGAATTAGGCAGCACTCAGAGTCCAAAGAGATTCAGAGAGCTGTACTCTAGCTGCATGAGCAGCCAGGTTTTATAGGCTGAACGATGAAGTAAGTAAAGAAATTACTTGATTGGCTATATCTAGGCATTTGCCTTTCTTTGGTATATTCTGGTAAAAAGTCCCTAGTGAGAGGGAGAGACTTGTTATTTCATGTTATTTCACTTGTCTTAATGAGCTGCCCTGTGGGATCACCCAGCATTGCTGGGTCTCTCTTTGCAATGGCAGCCAAGACTCTCTGGACATGGGAGACAGCCCTGGGAGTGTTTCTTGGCTTCTGTTCTAGGCTTGCTCCAGGTACATAGCCCTGCAGCAGCTCCTTGAAGAAACCATATTCTGTTTCCCGGTTAAAGTGTAGAACCCTGAAGACCACACTCATAAAGTGACATATCAAAGGGACCTTAAAACATTTTTAGTCTAATTCTCTGCCTGATGAATGAGGCTTTTCAGAAAATGGCATTTTGCTTCACAGTGACACAACATTTAGTAACCCAGAGGCAGTCCATTTCATTTTGGTTCTTTTTGATGAATAGAATGTGCGGGTTCATTGAACTGAAATCCCCATACCTTCTTTAGCGGCATTTCTGCCAAGATTCTGTAATCAGTTTAACAAGACCAGTGGCCACCAATTATGTGCCATAAGATGTCTCTCTGGTGACCAGAATTCATTCTCTATTTTGGACACAGCTGATTCAACCCTACTGCAGTCTTATTAATAAACTTTTTTTCTATATGCATTATTTTAAAATGCCTTTCATTTACATTATCAATTCTTTAATTATTAATTAGTTCATTCTTTCATCCAATACTACAAACATTAAGGAAATTAAGGAGTATCTACCATGTGTCAGGCACAGCGGTTACATTGGTAAATGAACCAGAGAAGGTCTCACTTTCCAGGACTTCATTGGCCAGAGGAAGATAGAGTCTAGAAAAAAGCTATGATTCCAAAGTGAGTCAAATACTTTGCTATGGGATTTATTAGAGTACATTGGAAGTTCATGGCTGAGTCATCTAATTTTACTTGAATTATAGTACTAGAAATCAATTGGCTAGGCTTTTTAGGTACATGCTAGATCTGAATGTAAATTCCATTCACCTTGGATAAATTTAGGTGGGTCCTACATTTTCATTAGTCACTCATTTACAGACCATCGCTAGTGGTGAAGCATATGGGTAGGTTCCTCCCATGTGGGCAAACCCAGTGTTGGGCAGTCAGGGAGGGAATTAAAGGCTGGCGGAAGTGGAGGGGTGAGGAGGTAGGTCTTAGCCCTGGGCACTTTTTATTGGTATCAAATGCCAGACTCACCAGTCTTTTTCCTAATGAGGAAGTCACTCTTATTTCTCAGAGTGACACAAGTTCCTGGGCTTCTGCTGAGAAAACAGACATTTTTTTGTTTATTGATTAGTCAATAAAGGAACAAGTTCAGAAGCTTTGAGCACAAATATTTCAAAAATAAATACAGGGATACATCAATTTCTTTTTTGGAGCAGGGGTTGAGGGCACAGATTCAATAAGCCTAGGTAAAGACAAAAACAATTAGGAGAAAGACATTTTCTTAGGACATTGTTAGATATTTTAAGACAAAAGTGATTACTAAATATATTTCCCAGATGTCAAATCACATAGGTTAAGAGCTTCATTTCCCTGATAGCATTCCTAGCTTCAGGCCATCTTCATAATTTTTACATTTTCTTTAACTTAATGAAATCTGCTCTGATAAAAAAATTTCCATAATTATATTCCAAGTTAAGGTTGAGAGAAAAGAAGGGGTCTAATTATTAGAAATTCTATAAGAGCTGCTGCAGCAAGGGCCTGTGGCAAAGCATGTGGGCTGGGCTTTCATCTCAGCTCCTCATCCTCTTGCTTTGTGATTTCCAATAAGTTACTGAACCTCTCAGCAAACGGGTGCAGAAGGGATCCCCACGTCATGGGGTTGGTGTGAGCACCAGCTAGCTAACCAGCCAGCCATTCGCTCAACAAATCCTTACCAAGCATCCACTCTAATATTCAAGTCCTCAGGCACTGTTCTTGGCACTTGGGATGCAGCAGTGGAAAAGATAAGCACGGATCCCTGCTGTTGTGGAACATGCATGGTGCAGGGGATGGCGGTAGACAGTAAGTATAATTAATAAGTAAATTATATAGAAGATGAGAAATGCTATGAAGAAATGGAAATATTAATATGATAGGATAAGAGGAACTTGAGACGCAGGATGAAGGTCAGGATGGAGCTGTGCAGGTCCCAATGTTAAATCGGGCGGTCCAGGTACACCTTTGTTGAGAATGTGAGATTTAGGCCAAGACTTAAAGAAGGTAAAATAATGACCAGGTAGGAAAGGTCCTGGCACGTTTGAGGGTAAACAAGGCAGTGCATCTAGAACAGAGTTAGGAGAGGGTATGGGAGTGGTGAGGGTCGGGTTTTCAGAGGATCACCTTTCCCTGTTAGTAAGGAAAGGAAACTAGCTAGGAGGAAGTAATAGAGGTGAGAGATGATGGTGACCCATGGATGACAGGAAGCTGTGAGAAGTGGAGGGATTCTAGACATATTCTGGAGGCAGGGCTAGCATGATTTCCCTTTGGATTGGATATGGAGTGTCAGCATGTTTGTGGGAAAGAATCAGGGTCTCCAAATGGCTATGTTTAGTCTGAGATGTCTATAGACACCAAAGTAGAAATGTCAAGAGGCAATTGCATACATGACTCTGGAGGCTGAGAGATGTTCTAGGATAAAGATATAAATTTAAGAGTCGCCAAAGACTCACTAAAATACATAGTAAGTTAATGTATTGAGATAGTCATTTCTATTTTATTTATTCTGCACCCTCCATGACAAAAAAAGGAAGCCAGGTCTTTTTTTTTTTTTTTCCTTTTGCCTCAGGGAGAATTGGCAGTGGAAAGTATCCATCACTTGATGGCAAATCCTTTTTATTGCTTTTGTCTTCTAAAGCCTAAGGTTCCTGGAAAGGACTGACCCCCAGGGAGGCGTGTGTAATAGTCAGGTGGTTTGCATTAAACTCATCCTCCTTGTTATAGTTCAGGTAACCCAGGGCTTTCTCAGTCAGCATATAACCTTCCCATAACCTCAGAGATTGGGTCAGGGGTGGCTCAATTTGTTAGAAGCTCAAGACATTTGCTGGGAATTCTGATATTATCTGTGCATTCTCACCTCATGGACAATGTGGTATATGTTTGTTAGACCTGAAACTAATACAACCATTTCACCCCAATGAGGGAAGTATGCTTGAAGACTAAGCTGACATGAAATGGGGGCATAACAGAAAATGATAGCAGAAATGGGACTTATTAATCATCTATTGCTAAATATGTTATCCCAACACTAAGTGGTTTAAAACAACAGACAGGTCTTATTTCCCACAGTCTCTTTGGATGAGGAACTTGGGTGTGGTTCTGACTCATGCTTCTCAGAGGTTCAGGCCAGATGTCTGATGGGGCTGCAGTTATCTGGAAGGCTTGCCTGCAGCTGGAGGGTCTTGTGTGAAGGTGGCATATTCAGAGATGGCAGGTCTGTGATGGGTATCGATGGGAGGCCTGGAGTCTTCTCCGTAGGGCTGCCTTAGTCCTTGTGACAAGGCATGGTAACTTGCATCCCCCAGAGTAAATGATCTGAAACAAAGGAAGAAAGAAACTTCAATGCCTTTTATGTTCTAGTCTCCAAAGCCACAGACTATAACTTCTTCACATTCTGTTCATTAGAAGGAAGCCACTAAGTCCCTCCCACAATCAAGGCGAAAGAGGAGGAAATTAGTCTTTGCTTTTAGAAAACAGAAGTTTTCTAAAACCATCATTCAAGAGGTTAGAGCTCTTATATAACCATGTCTGAAACCTTTCCTGCCGGGAGGCGAGCCAATAACTTTCTTTTATTTTTAAAGTCAATTTGAGTTTTTTGTTTGCTTTACTACTTATAGTGGAAAGCATTCTAATTGCTACAGACAGGTATAAGTTGAAGTAGCTGATCTGAGAGAGGAAAAAAGTCTCTAAAGCTGGGAAGGTGATGATTTCTTGGAAAATGATAAGCTCTGAAAGAGGAAGGAGGAAATGGCAACTCCTAGGGAGACTAGACCTTCTACCGTGGGGCCCCCAGCCTCCCCAAAGATCTGTGGCCCAACCCCAGCACTGTATTAATCAAGCCTTTTATTATTTATATTCTGATGCTCTGACATCTGGGGCCTTGCTGACTCTGGAGGGACCATACCTCCCATGCTTAGTCAATTTCTAGAGATACTAAACATCTTATTCACGAGAGAGCTTTTCAAATACAAGCCAATCAGTCCAGAGCCCAGACTCCAATACTTTGAGTCTTATTACTCAAAAAATTTATACAGATATTTTTATAAGTTTTAATCATGATTTCACTTCATTGGTTATTTCTATTTTACCTTTCTGCCAACCTACTGATTTCTCTAAAACCTGAATTTATACCATGTCTACCTGGTAGATTTATCTAGTAGATAAAAGACTTTCATTTTGCACTTCCTTTGTTGGGCTTCACCCTCTGGGCCACTCTCCCTCCTCTTGCCTGAATCACCCCAGGGCAGGTGCCAAACAACTAGGGATAGCCCCTATGCCCCAGAGCCCACGTTATTCAAATTAGCCAATCCTAAGTCTGCTTATCCTGCCTTACCCATTCCTCCCTGCAGAAATAACAATAGAGGCTCTTGCCCAGAATTTCCCTTCTCCCTCAGTCTCCCCACCATCCTCAGTGCACCCCAGGTGGCCCTGTGGCATGGTGTGCCCCCTCCTCTTAGAAACAGTATGTCAATAAACTGTATTTTCAATGATAATCATCTCCTCATCTGTTGGCCTTCTTATACCTCAAATTTTCTATTAATAAACTATAAGTCAGGCACACAATTCATGGAACTTCCCACTTTCAAGGAACCGTGCAGATAACCACAAGTGGCATATCAGCTGTGACCAGTATTGTTCCTTCCAGAATGTTCTGAACTATGTAAGACCCTAGAGTAAGGGAAAGAGGGGCTGGCTAGTGAAGAAAGAGTCAGATTTAGAATAAATTTAACAAAAAAAATAACATGATGCTTCTTTTTCTGAGTGTGGTGATTACAAAATACTACCATCTACATGTAAGTTTTGGTTTTTGAGGAATCTGTGATAATCCAAATAAGCAGTTATTCCTATTTGCTGCTTTAAATTTTTGAAGTAATTTGCAAAATTTATTTTAATCATCTCTAGCCCCTACCATCTCCCTCTTTGACCTCATGACACATTTAAACATTGGGATGTGTGAAAGCATTTGCTAACAATTTATTTCACACAGATGGTACATGCCTCACCTCATCTACAAAATTTGCCAAGCATGTTGAGTCTTACTACTTAAAAAATATCATGCAACTATTTTTGTAAATTTAATCATGAATTCACTTAACTGGTTATTCCATTTTCACCTTTCTGGCAACCTACTGGTTTCTCTAAAATCTGAATTTAACACTATGTCTATCTAATAGGTGAAAAGTTTTCATTTACTCTTTTGGATCTATTTCTTTCTTTGTGGGTAGGAAGGTGATCCTCCTTCATAGAAGTATCTTTCAGTAACCTTTGGTTAAGACTGACATTCCCAGAAAAGCTCTCTCCTTTGCAGTTATTCTTAGACCTTTCTTGTAATGTTTTTCCCAGCCCCCTTTGCTATCTGGGTCTCTTTCTTCAAGCTGCCCCAGCATCATTCTCAATAAATGATTATACATCTTTCATCTCAGATGAGATAAAAGCTGATTTATATGAGGGAGTTCCCTCATTCACCCTCCGGTTCCAAATTCTCTTTATCTCTGTGTTAAATTCTTTCATTTTCCTTTAGATTTCAGAGGAAGAGGTTGTAGGAAGTTACTCTTCTTTTAAGCTAAGCTGTTCCTTTTGTCCCCTTGCGGGAAAAGGATTCCTATATTCATCACCATGCATGTATTCGTCCATCTTGTCAGTCATTCCCCCAACAATTAATTAGTGAGCACCTCTTGTTTTGGGGAATCAGAGATGTTTAAGACACTGCCCTTGCTTTTAAGAACATTGATGGTGTGGCCGAAATAGCTCAGTTGGGAGAGCGTTAGACTGAAGAACATTGAAATAAGGCTAACTAACGAGCAAACCAACAATTGTAAAAGTCTGTACAAAAGCACCTAAATAGCACAGAGGAAGTGATGACTTACTATGGCATAGGGTGGTGCTTTGGTTGTCTGTTCCTATGTAACAAGCCACCCCAAAACTTCATGGCTTAAAACAACAATAATTCATGATTTCCTAGGATTCTGTAACCTCAGCTTGGCTTAGCTGGGAGACTCTCCTACTTTATGTGTTGCCTGCTGAAGCAGAAAGTCCAAGATAGCTTCTTTAGTTGCACAGCTGTTGATTTTTCTGTTGATTTCACTGGAAGAGCTGGACACTGGCCAGGCAGCTCTCACTCTCCATGTGGTATCTCCACGCGGCTTGCTTGGCCTTCCTCATAGTACAGCTCTCTTGGGGTTGTCAGACTTCTTTTGGCAGATGTCTTCTAAGAGCTGCTAGTTCTCCTAAGGCCTGTGCTTGAAATCCCAGAGTATCACTTTAACCACATCCTATTGTCAAAGCAGGTCATAAGTCCAGACTAGATTCAGGAGAGGAGACATAGATTTCACTTCTCGATGAGTGGAGTGTCATGGGTATATGTGGAGGGAATTCATGGCAGACATCTTTGGAGACTACCACAGGAAGGAAGGTTAGGGAAAACATCATAGAGAAGTGACTGAATTGGCCAAGGAAAAACTGTCCAAGCGTGAACTCACCATAATGTACTAAATGCTTGTTTTCCCCCAACATTCATATATTGAAATCCTAACCTGCACTGTGATGGTATTAGGACATGCGGCCTTTGGGAAGTAATTGGGTTGTGAGGGTACAGCCTTTATGCATGGGATTACTACCCCTATGAAAGGGACCCCAGAAAGCTCTCTCACCCCTTTCCCACATGTGAAGACACAGAAGAGGTTAGCAGTCAGCAACCCGGAAGAACCTCACCAGAACCTGACCATGCTGGCCTCTCCATTCCCCATAAGTGTGAGAAATAAGTTGCTACTGTTTATAAGCCACCAAGTCTATGGCACTTTGTTATAGTGGCCCAAACTAAAACACTCACTTAATCTTTTGGTTATGAATAAGTACTTTCCTTCCCCATCAATTTTTACCACTCCTCACCCCCGCTGCCCAGACAACCAAGCATGGATCACTTCTGGCATAAAGATAGGACATGGAGAGTAGCTATTTGAGATGTGTTCAAGAGTCTATTGTCCATACTATGCCCTCTTTTGGTGAGCCTGATCCACAATTGGCCTCTCCACATTCCTGGAATCTCTTTGTTTCCCTGTGTGGCACACCCCAGTCAATGACAAACGTTTCAATAACCTGGAGCAGAGGCCTTGTTTTCCCATCCTGCCAGATCCCTGCACCTTTCCAGAGTACTTAGAGCTCTGCCTGAGTGACTCCACCTGGGAGCTGCCTGCCCTCATTATCACCATCTGAAACAATCCCTTCTAAGTCAGAGAGCGAAGTATCTGGGAATGCACTATAGCTCCAGAATCCAGATGCCACCTTATCTAGTCTAAAGACAAATGGAATAGCACAGTTAGTTGCCCTTCATGAAACAGAGGTTAGCTCAGACATTAACAGCATAGGCTATGAACCCCACAGGATGCCTTCCTCTCAGGGGTCATTGGGCAGGACATTGCTGTTGTTCTTGGAATAGGCTGTTCAGAGAAGAGACAGGACCAAGTAGACTCTCTATAGCTACGGAGTCCAAATGCTTTAAAAAGGTATTTTTCCCCCCTAAATGTATTTTGAGAACTAAAACTTTCTGAACATTTTTGATATCAAGGCAAGGAGAAAAAAGGAAAAAAATATCACATTTTTTTAACTTTTATTTTAGATTCAGGGGTACACATGCAGTTTTGTTATATAGGTAAACTTGTGTCATAGGGGTTTGTTGTACATATTGTTTTATCACCCAAGTACTAAGCCTAGTACCCAATAGTTATTTTTTTTGCTCTTCTGCCTCCTCCCATCCTCTACCCTCAAGTAGGCCCAAGTGTCTGTTGTTCCCTTCTTTGTGTTCATGAGTTCTCATCATTTAGCTCCCATTTATAAGTGAGAACATGCAGTATTTGGTGTTTGTTAAGGATAATGGCCTCCAGCTCCACCCATATTCCTGCAAAGGACGTTATATCATTATTTTTCATGGCTGCATAGTATTCTATGGTATAGACGTATTACATATTCTTTAACCAGGCTACCACTGATAGGCATTTAGGCTGATTCCATGTCTTTGCTATTGCGAATAGTGCTGCAATGAAAAAGGAATCACCACAAATCAAGAGGTCAGAATTCCTATCACATCCATTTTACAAAGCACAGGGAGATGAAGACACTGGCTCATGTTACACAGCCAAAAATAACAGAGATCTGAATGCAGGACTCCTTGCCCTGGGTAGCTCCCCTTCCCTGGTTATATCCTGCCAGTTGGGTAACATGTCAGGAACTGTGGGCCTTTCCACTGCTCTGCCCCAGAGTGCTTTCTCAGGCCTGGCCAGCCTCTACCCTCTCCTTTTCCTTTTCCTGACACAAACTCAGTGACTTACCCACTTTTCTTTCCTATGAAGATTCCATCACCCCCTCCAGCCCTGGTCTTCTCCCTGCTAGTCTTGGATGCATTATGGGCCACAGTTTTCCTAATTCCCTTCTTTCCCTCTGCTCTCAAACAAGAACTCACACATTTTGTGTTTTAAGGATTTCACTGAAGGTGTCTCTAGGGACCAGGGTAGGGGAAGAGGACAGAAGCAAAAGCCCTGCAGGTCTTTATCATCCTGGTCTCGGGTCTAGAGTCTCTGGCCACCTCATAGATAGCTGAGGAAAGCCCTGGTAACCATCAAACATCCATTTTTATTTTAGAAGGTGGATCTACTATACCTGCCTTCTGTCCCCACTGTCCTCAGCTTAGGGATGAACATGAGGATGCTTCTCTCCCTGAGAAAGTCTGCTCCCTGCCCAAAGACTACAGCTGAGGGAAGCCCTTGTGATTTTTGGTCTCACCTCGGCAGTTTGCCTCTCTGAAGTCTTCTGAGAGGGAATCACTGAGTTTCCTGGCTTCTGCCATTCCCACCTTGTCCTCTGAGGACACTGTCTCATGACTTGGCCCCAATCCTTTCAGACCACCAGGACCCTGGCTAAGGGAATGGGCCACTGTCCCCGACTGATTAGGCTGCTGGCCTCAGAAGGCGTAACAGGACACTGCAACTTGAAGTAGGTCCCATCAGCCAGAGCACTTACCAACAGACACACATCTCCTCAAGATTTAAAGCATTCAATTTCTGACTGCCTAAGAAAAATTCCATAAGGGAATTTGAGTTATAAACCAAGAGGGAGACAGCTGTGGATTTATTTTCCTTTTCTTTCTATTTTTTTTTTTTCCTCCAGTAGAGAGCTGATACAATTAGGTTAGAATAGAATAGTCATTGTCTCAGCAGGTGATTCTTAGGGGAAAGCAGAGATGGTGTGGCTTGAAAATCATCTGGCATCAGCCACAGCCATAGAGTAGGAGGGAGAGTCAGCATCCTCAGCAGGCTGTGAAAGCCAGTTATTCATTACCACCGAGACTTGACAGTACACTGAACACCCAACATTATATTTATGCTACATAAAATAACGTGATACAATTTTTATGACCCAATTTAAACCAGTAGAGGGTATCGGTTTAATAAAGACAAGGACAATAGAATTATCTATAGATCTACATAACAAAAAGCTAGTGAAAAGGGAACTGCACTAATTTGACAGGAAATAGATTGTATTGTCATAAAATTTGTAAAATGGAGAGAAAGTGCCTCATTCTGGATTTGTGTGAGTTAAGTTGACAGGTGCTGAGACCCGCAAAAGGAAAAAAGCAAGAATCACACAGCAGTCTTTTCTGAATTCCCAGGCCAAGCACAAGTTTCCTTCCCTTATTTATCCCTCTGACAACAAAACAGACAATCTGCTGTGAAAAACTTAAACATTTTAACAACTATGCAACAAACAAGCCAGTTTCCTTGCGATGTATAAGATTTTTCAAAGTAGAATTTCACTCCATGTTGATACTTTGCTTTACCTTCTAGATATCCATGGCAACTGACTGGAAATGGCTAATATAAATATAGAAATATCGGCTCTAGCTGCTCCCTGGACTGGTGAGAGCAGTGGGCTCAGAGCTGAGTGTGACTTCACTAAGAAAGGAAAATGTGCATGATATATGGTGGATTTCAAGTTTGTGACACCCACCAGGTGTTTATGGAGCTTCTCCTAAGGGTCCATCTCCACCTCAGAACTGGGTTTGGGGGGACACAGAAAAGTCTGATCTTGTCTCTGTTCTCCACAAGCTCACAGTCCTTAGGGGATGCAAATTACTCTAATGTGTTGGCATTTCTTTTAAGGGTTTGGGGTTGAAGGTAAATCCTAATGAGCTTTGTTCTTTCTGCCTATAGAATTTTCTCACCCATGCTCCCAGTACCAAGGTCATGGTGGTGTCAGCCCCTTAAATCTTTTTCCTCTGTTCATCAGTCAACTCCTTTGAACCACTCACCTTCCCTTCCATCTGGAGCCCAGCCCTGGCTCAATCTAACCACTGGCTTCCATTACCACTCCTTGGGGTACAGAGATGGACCTGGGCACATCAAGTATCTAACCCTTGTCAGACTACTGTCAAACCCTGGGCTGTTTAGTCTCTAGAGTAGTGTGCTAGTTAATTTATGTGTTATTTTGGCTAGGCCATAGTACCCAGATATTTGGTCAATATAACCAAATATTGACCAACAAAAATACCTTCTATGCAGGTATTTTTAGAGGACATTAACATTGTATCAGCAGACTTTGAATAAAGCAGACTGTGCTCCATGATGTGGGTAGGCCTCATTCAATGAATTAAAAGCCTTCATAGAAAAAGACTGACCTCCCCTATAAGAAGAGGGAATTCTGCCAGAAGACAGCCTTTGGACTCAAACTGCAGCTCTTCCCTGTGTCTCCAGCTGCTGGACTACCCTGAAGATTTTGGACTTGCCAAGCCTCCACGACTGCATGAGCCAATTCCTTAAAATGAATCTTTCTCTCTCTTTTAGTTTGGTTTCTCTGAAAACCCATCTAAGACAAGTGGCATTCAGTCTCTGCACCTCAGAGCTCCGGGGCTTCTCTGAGGAGCTTTGGGGAGTCCTGCAGGGAGGGACAAGAAAGGAGACAGGAGGCTAAGCAGGCTGGGTCAGGCCTTCTCCCTGCTACAAAGTAGCTCCACTTCCATCTGTTTTATACATTAATGCTACATAAACACTATCAAGTCCATCTAAGTCTCAGGAAGGATGGCGGCTGAGAAGCGATCATTCAATTTGACCACTGGATGATCTCTAGTGACCTTTCCTTGGTTTCAGAAAAAGGCTGGGGTCAGAATCAGCTTGAATGTGGTGAGGGAGGTGAGGAAGTGAAGGTGGTTAATATAAACTTATTTTTTTCTAGAATGGAGGTAAGGAAGTAGCTTGGGGGGGTGAGGAGGGGATACAGTTTAGAAAGTGTTTCCTTTGAGAATTCATAAGTTTGAGGGAAGAGAGGAAGCTGCCCACAAGTTGAGAAGGAGTCACTGAAAGTACATGTGGGAAGGGCAGTTGGTGGCACAGCATCTCTGGGAAGTGGACAGGGAGGGAACCAAGACCCCCACCTGGCTGTATGAACTTAGACAAGTTACTTGCCCTCTGGAACCTCCATGCCTTCATTTGTAAACTGGCGATCACAGTGCCCATTTCATTGGCTTGTGAAGATTAAATGAAATGCAGTGTGTAAAAGCAGATAGCATAGGGCCTGGTATACAAAGAGGCAGTCAAGTTTTCCTTCTTTCTCAGCTTCCTGATACCACTGTGCACTGTCTCCTGGCTTCCACATCTCTGTTTGTACCTGTGATTGGAATCAGGAAGATCAGGGTTTAAGCCAGCGCTGTCCCACATAATGACTGACTGTAGGCAGGTTATCTAATCTACCCAATCCTCAGTAATGGTGTGTGAAGAATGGGATTATATTTCTACTTTAGGGTTCTTTGTAAAGGTTAAATGAGATAGTATATATAAAGCACCCACTGAACTGCCTAACTTACAGAAGATGCAGGCAAGGAAAAAATAGTTTAAGTGACTCAACAGAGGTCAACGGCTTTATGAGCTGATGTGAGTCAGGCAGCACCTGAATCAAAGCACAATTGTAGTTTTATGGGGTGAAGAGAAGAGAGAGGCCCATGTCCTTGTGGTTTGGCTTAGGTAGCCATTTCTCTGCTTCACTGCAGTGAACTTGAGCTTGGAACGGTGCCTCTTGTTCAGGATCACTGGTGCAACCCCAGAACAATTCTTTCAAGAGCCTTTTTCTTTCTTTTTAACTTTGTAGCTTTTCTGCTAGCTAAGTTACAGAGGAGGAGAAAGCAACAAAAGAAAAAAGAGAGAGAAGGGGAAAAGGAGAGGGTAGACAAGGGGTAATGCAAAATACGTGGGGCCTCAATCATGTCTGTTTTAATTACCTTACAAAATTGAGTAAATGTGCTGAATGAATTAACAAATGCGTATCTGGCCTAGGAGCTGTCTTAGTACACTTAACTGAGATGCAGAGTTACTCAAATAACTCTGGGTAAGAGTCCATGTTTGTTTTATAAAATAAGACACTAAAAATATATATAACCCAGGTTTCCCCAATCTCTCTACCCTACAGTCACACTTTCTTTAAATTCCCAATCAAAATGGTTTAAGATTCCCTCCTTGCTGATTGCAGAAATTCTGGCCTATCATGGGGGTTTTCTTCAGAAACATTTTTGAGATTTCCCCAAGATGATTTTTGTTAGCCAGAAATGGGTCCTGACTACTGTACCATCTTACTCCAAAAGGCTGCCCTCTGACCTCTGGGTCATCATTTGCTACCTTCTAACCCTTCTCCAGGTTCTCTCTCTTCTCTGTGGGCACAGGTCCTTTCCTAAGATCAAGTTATCAATTTCAACAAAACTTAATGAAAGGTTTAGTGGTAATAGCTTCAACATATAGAAAGTCAGTCTTAAATGAGGACCTCAGCATCTCAACCTCTAGCACCATAAGACCTGGCTCCTGCAGAGGCCTGTCCCCACCCTTGGCTTCCTGTTGCTGCCCATTACATGCCCATCTGGCTACCTTCCCACACGAACAAGAATTACCACAGGTATCCCCTCTGTCCAAATTCAGGCCTCTAACATCCTTTGAGGCCCACCAAGAGAGGGAGTAGGAAAGCCTTTACGTGCCTCACCTCCATTTCCTCCCTGTCCTCATCACTGCCCCCACCCCTCTCTGGGACAGCTATTGCCCAGATAAACAATAGCTTGCCTCCTCCATGTGGCCACATTCAAACACAGCAGAAGAAGCTTTATCTTTGCTGAACCAAACTGCTGCCTTGAAGTGTTTCCCTCTCCCAAAGAAAAAATTAGTCTTGCTTCAAAGATGATGTATTAGTTTCCTACGACTTCTGTAACAAATGGTCACAAACTTGGTGACAAACTTGGATAACCAAAGCTTATCACTTAACAATTCTAGAGGTCACATGTCTTAAATGCACCTCACTGGAGTGAAATTAAGGTGTTCCTTTTGGAGGCTTGAGGAGGGAATTTGTTTCCTTGCCTTTTGCAGCTTCTAAAGGCCTCCTGCATTCCTTGGTCTCCTTGTGTCTTCAAAACCAGCAGTGGCCAGTTGAAGTTCTCTCACTTCTGACTCTGACTTTCCTACCTTCCTCTTTCCCTTGTAAAGACTCTTGTGATGATATTGGACCCACCTGAAAAATTCAGGATGCTCTCCCCATCTCAAGATTTTGAGAATGTCTGCAAAGTTGTTTTTGCTATGTAAGGTAGCATATTCACAGATTTGGGGAATTAGGACTTGGACCTCCTGTATTTGTGGGGGAAATTATTCTGCCTACCACAGATGAGTTCTCCTTTACTACTTGAGAAACAGGAAAAACATTTTGAACTTTAAAATGACTCTTTTTAAAAGAGTGGTTTGAGCTGGGCACGGTGGCACATGCCTGTAATCCCAGCAGTCTGGGAGGCCGAGGTGGGTGGATCACCTGAGGTCAAGAGTTCGAGACCAGCCTGGCCAACATGGCAAAACCCCATCTCTACTAAAAAATACAAAACTTAGCTGGGTATGGTGGCAGGCACCTGTAATCCCAGCTACTCGGGAGGGTAAGGCAGTGAGAATTGCTTGAACCCAGGAGGCGGAGGTCGTAGTGAGTCGAGATCATGCCACTGCACTTCAGCCTGGATGACAGAGTGAGACTCAGTCTCAAAAGAAAAAAAAAAGAGCTATTTGTTCTGAGCACATGTATAAATAATTTGTAATAAGATGGAGATATTTTTGTTGCTGTAATTCTTCATGGAAAGAGACCTGTATTTCTTTGGAAGAAATAAGGCATATGGGATGTGGAGGAACGAGAGGGGTGGGATGGGAGACAGGGAACTGAGTCCCTTATGACATGTTAACATAACAAAAGATGGTCACTAGAGTGTGTTCTGCAGATAGTGAAGCCTGTGGAGGACCCTTTGTTTACAGAAGAGGGTAACAGTCAATATGTAAGCTTGAGAGTGGGAACAGGGGTTGAGTTACTTAACAGAGGAGATAGAAAGCTGAGATTCTCAAAGGAAAATTTAAGATGAAAGGATACAAGAACTGAGTACTGCTAGGAAAGGGGGAGGGAAAGAAATAATATAACCAAACTAAACCAGACAAAAAAATTAAACTTATGGCCAGAATGGGCAATGGACATGTGAGATGTGGGGACACCCTCATTCATTTTGGGGGGTCTTCGTTCAAGTTCACCTTGCTCACTAATGTCATAGGGGAGAATGAGGTAGGAGGAGATGAAAAAATGCAGAGTTCTACCCTGGGGCAGTACATGGTAAAAGCAGGGGTACTTGTAGGGTTCAGGGCAAGAGACAAACTGCATTTGGGTTGCAATTGACATAGGAGTTAACTGTGGTTCCTCCCATTATACGTAGCAACAAACTCCTTGTCTGGTCTACGTGAGTGGTCTTGCATCATCTGGCTGCTGCCATCTCTCTGGCGCCCTTCTAAGCACTCTTTCCCCTCACTACATCCACCCACTGTCTCCTCTAAAGTCCCTGAAGGGCCCAACATGGTCCTAATTTTCACTTGTTTATTTGTTTTTACATCCCGCTCTACAACTAATCTGTAAACTCAACAAACTCATGCATACTTTTTTAAATCAAAACATAGTCAGCTCCTAACCTTGAACCTGGAACATAGAGAAGTGCATGGGATTTTGTTGAATGAATAAGTCATCATCTTTGGCTTATTCTCCTTAATTTCATTTTTTCAGCTTATCTCTAAGTCCCGGTTGGTTTTTCCTCGCTCATTTCAGATGCCTCTTCCTGTCCATATCACTTTCTTCTGCCTAAAATGGGTGCAGAAGATAATGAGACAGATTAGACTGCGGTGAACAGACAGGCACACAAGGTAGAGCAGGCCTTGGTGACAAGCCCCAAATCAAGTGAGAGGAAGCATGAGGAGCCAGATTGGAAGATGGAGTCCAGTGCCCAGAGCTCATGGTCCAGGCAGGCAGTGTGGCCATGTGCTGCTGTACAAGAGGGAACCAGAGCGTTTTCTGACAGGCGTTGGGATCAATGAGATAATGGAAGGATAATGGAAGGAAGGGGGGAACTGGAGGTTTAAGACTGAAACCAGAGCATGACCGTCTGTGTGTGGATATATGTATGCTAGTTTGGGGGCATCCTGCCTAACCTCCCAGAGCCTTCCTTTATACATCAGTTAACTGGGAATGACAATATCTGTTTGGTAGGGTTGCTGGGATGATTAACTGTGATGTTGCGTGCTAATGTCTGGCACATAGTTGGCACTCAAAACTATTGGTGTCCCATTCTTCAAACTTAGCTGACATCTCTTTCAGGCACCCCTCGACCATATGTGATCTTGGCTCTCCTAAACACCCACATATCCTTGTTGGTACCTCTCTCTAATGGCATTTGCATTTTCTGCATTTTATTAAGAGTGTCATTTCCCTTGTTCTATCTCCCAGTTTAGATTTTAAGCTCTTGAAGGCAAAACCTAAATTGTCTTTATCTTAGCAGCCTCCACAGAAGGTGCTACAGAACTGGCACAGTGACTTGCAGCTGTGCTCAAAGTATTTAATAAGCATTTATTGGATGTAATTGAAATGTCGAAAACAACCTGATCCCATTGTCATTCTGAGAAATATCAGTCTTAAGAGCCCGGCTATCATGCATTATTCATGAGAAAGTCACCCTCAACGCTCTTGTTTCCTGGTCTACCATTAGAGGAGGAGGCAGGTCAGTGGTGTGGGCTAGACACATTAACATTTCAGAAGATCTGATCTCTCTCCCCATTAGCTCACCCCAGGCCCAGTGAGGTTAGCTTGGCATTGCCAGTCACAGAACCAGAGTCCTTGCAGTTCTCTCTCACAGAGGCTGTGATGGGAATATTGGTCTTTTAATACAATGCCAGCTTCAAATATATAATTTTTCACATTTTTTGTTGTTTTAAAAAAGGAAAACTCTAACACTAAGTGCAGTCCCAGAGGAGAGAAATTGTTTAGTGAAAGAAGGCATACCTTTGGCATTAAAACAAATGTTTGGGGAAAGGAGGTACAGAAAATCTGGATATGACAGTAGTTGGATTATCTATGAGATGGCACACACAGAGCCTTCCTTTATTTTTATTTCCTAACTTGATAAGAAGTTTGAGGTTTTATGCTGTCATAGAGTGGGTGGGCCTCTGATATTTATGTGGTTGATTTCATGTACTTTGGCAGTTGCATCCCAATTCTGACAGTTGAAAAACCATCTCCCACCTGTCAGCACACTGGGACGTTGATGTTGTGTTGGTGTGTTCTGGGAGCATCCTGAAGCTACACTTAGAGAACCAAGGATTTTCAGTCGTCTTAGAATTTAAAGCATACTTAGTTTGAATCAATTCACGCACAAAATTACATGTTTCTGGAAGGACTGAGCAATCAACTAGAGATAATTTTGAGTTGAGTTGTAGGAAAACCCACAGTCTCTTTGCTCACACATGATTTTTGCTACGTTTCCAGCAGACCCTCACCAATCAAGGCACCTTATCTTTGCAGATGCCACTCCTTCTCCTTGGGATGTTTCCCATCCCATGTGCTTATGGGGGATAAGGTTATCTTTAGCTAAGATCAAATATCATATTCCCCAATCCTAGCCAGAGTGAATTGCTCCCTCTTTTCATTCTTGCATAATTGTATACACCTCTCTCTGGTATTGCTTTTTATATAGCTGCAATTATTTGTTTAAATGCCTGTCTCCTTTTGTAGATTGTGAATCCCTTAGTGACAGAGATTATTTTCTTTCCTGAGACCGTTTTTCTGCTTCTCTTTGTATCTCATGACCTGCATGAAAATGAAAACAAAACTCGCAGGCCAGTCTCAAGGAATTGACAGTTATGAAAACGAACAAAACAGTTTAAAATCCTGCTCTACAATGATTAGAATCATAGAAAACTATAAAAAAGTAAAATGGGCACTGTAGAAGATTATAACGGTGAAACACAAGACACATACAATCAAAATATACGTAATACTTGAAAACAAGGTGTACTTAAGAGATGGCAGGAATGCTTCCTGCCCCCACCATTTCCTGCTGAACTTAATGTAAATAAGAAACAAGCTTCCATAGTGTTAAATCACTTCTTATCCTTCTACTCCTGTATTACTTATTCTCTGTTCTCTTAGCAACCACTCTTTTCCACACTTAGGTTATTTTTATTTATCTTCAAAATAGGTAGTTGAAATAGTGGTTATATTTCATGCAGCATAGTTTCACTGCTCATTATTTATGTATTTCTGTAGCCAAAATTTCTCCTTTCAACATTCTTTGTCATTCTAGATAATGCCCTCCAATGACTTGAATGAAATAACTATTTTGGTTGTAAGGTTTCTGAAGAATTTCACACCTTATTACCTTCGTGAAAAAAAAATAGTAGCTTGAATGGACACAGCCATTTCCTATCACTCTTTTTCTTTAAAAATTCTGAAAATAAAATTCATTGTCTTCTGACACTATAAGTTAAAGTAGAGAAACGTGAAACTATCCGATGTAGGCCCATTGGAATTTTTTCTAGATAATACATCTTGAAGAGATTAATACATGGCTAGAGGGGTGGGAGATAGATCTCTGAAATGTGCATGTCCCCCAATCCTATTCACCATCTTCCTGGTTCCCACATCCCTCTCACCACAGGTAATAATTACTACTCTATATAGCTAGTAGATACAACGATTGGAAGAAGTTTCTTATGCGTTAACAAGTAAACATTAATATATATTACTATTCCCCATCCTTATAAAACAGGAGGGGAAAAAGTGAAGATAATTATTTTAATTTGGTTGGAATGAAAGCAGAATACAGAAGGAATAAAAGAAGTAGATTAGCTCTCTGATTAAGCTAATGATTAACGAGAAAGCACAAAGGAAGAAAGAAAATCCAAAAAGGTCCTAACTCCTTATCGGCCATAAAAGGAACTCTAGGTTATGCTAGAATAGACAAATATAAATTGATGGTTATAGGACATGGGCTATTTATGCAAGTTCTGAAGTTAATGATGAGTAATGTGAAAACCGAGTATTTACCTTTTAAATCATACTAGAATAAAAAAGGAAACTAATGCTGCTCGTGTATCAAAACGCCATAATAGAAAAGGGGCCTCAAGGAGAAATAATGTTTAAGAGCATAAACTAGGATGACACATCTAGTATTGCAATGATCATCATGCTATCAACATTGAAATAGTGGTTTGATAAAGTTTATTGGCCCTTTGGAAGGTGATGAAGATAAAGAAAATAATCTTTTTAAGGACTGGGTGATAAGCAAAAGCATTTAAGATGTGAAGGTAAGTGAGAAGCTGATACGTTCGTTGGGATTGCAGCTGTAAAACAAGTTTGTGGACAGGTGAGGGGTCATGTGGCAGGGTGAGGTGGTGAGATGACAGGATTTTTGTTACCTTTATTTATTTATTTATTTATTTTGAGAGGGAGTCTCGCTCTGTCGCCCAGGCTGGAGTGCTGTGGCCGGATCTCAGCTCACTGCAACCTCCGCCTCCCGGGTTTACGCCATTCTCCTGCCTCAGCCTCCCGAGTAGCTGGGACTACAGGCGCCCGCCACCTCGCCCGGCTAGTTTTTTGTATTTTAGTAGAGACGGGGTTTCACAGTGTTGGCCAGGATAGTCTCGATCTCCTGACCTCGTGATCCGCCCGTCTTGGCCTCCCAAAGTGCTGGGATTTTTTTTTGAAAAATGTTCTAAAGTTTTGTTTTGTGTTGCCTTTCTTTTATTACATTAAAATGATAGTATCAATGATTATGGTCAATGAAATCATCCTAAAATATGTTTTAGAGGTTTAAAAACCTCATTCAAGTGCCCTCCTTTCCAATCCTCCTGAGATGATTAACATTGACAACCTGCCATGTATCTTGCCACAATTTCCTTTATGCTCAAACACACACATACATTTAGGACATTTTTTGGCAGGTGTTTGTGTTTGTTTTCATAGAAATGGAACTGTACTATAATGGTAACTCTACTTTTCTCATATAACAATATATCATGGGCAATAAAGATAGCTCTATTTCCATATCTTCACAGTTGTATAATAATTTACAGTATGGAGCCATCACAATTAAGTCAAGAACATTTCTTCTTGCTGGACATTGAAGTTCTTCCCAGGTTTTTGGTTTTATAAACAATGATACCATAAATATCCTGGTACATATATCCTTATGTATAACAGCTTTCATTTCTATTAGATTTCCCAGGGTGGGATTTCTGGACAGTTGTTTGTAATGCCTACTGAAAAAGAACTTGGGTGAAAGAGTGAGATTTTTGTAAATTCATTCATATTTACTTTTGCCCTAAGTTTTCTGAGATGATCATTCTTTGTAGGACTGAAGATCAAAGTTTGAAGTTGACTTCTAGGCCCCATCCTGGTACATTCTGGATGAATTTTGGGATTGGAAGAAGGGGGACTCATACATTTTGAGGAAATAAGAAGGATAATAGGAGTCAGTGAAGAAGTAAAGATGTAAGAGTATCACACAATGAATTCTTCTGTGTCTACTTTTAGGGAAAAAAAATTCATTTCTCCTGATAAACTACATTTCCTTTTATTTATGAGAATTATATCAGCATCCCTAGAAACTCTTGTCCCTTGCTCTCCTCTTTGCCTTGACTGCCGGGGCTTCCGAGCTGTGTTCAAGTAAAAAACTGATCTTTACCTGGATGGTTTGGTACAGTTCTTCCTCTGGGGGTCTAGCTTGTGAAGCAGGGATGCATTAGGCATGGGGTCTGTGTTGGAAGATCTAGACAACTTAGACAGCCCGGGTGGCTGAAGGTACCAAAGCTTCTTTTACTGTGGCCAAGACAATTTGGGATATTTTATAACTGGAAAAGACCCATCAAAAATGCTATGGGAGCAGAAGTATAGAGTAAGGGAGGGAGGGAATGTGTGTATAGGAGAATGTGTGTTTGTTTTTGCCTATTTTACTGAGGATGACCCTAAAACCAGTAGTCACATAACTAGCAAAATCCAGCAACACCTTCAGAATCATTCAATGATAGTTGGACAGTCTTAATGTAGAAAATTACGTAGATAAGAGCCTTGTTCCCCTCAAGATAAGACTGTTTATCACACAACATCAGAGTTTTAGAAATTGTGGGCCACATGTTTTTAGTGGATTGTGGAATTGAATTAGAGCATTTTGACCACAGTTTACAAAAATAAAATGGGGCAGAAAACACCAGAATGCATTCCATGTCATAAATGTAGATTTGGTTTTTTCACTTGTTTCTTTTGTTTTGGTTTTTAGAGATGGGGTCTCACTCTGTTGTCTAGGCTGGAGTACAGTGGCACAAATACAGCTCCCTGTAGCCTTGACCTCCCGGGCTCAAGTGATTCTCCAACCTCAGCCTCCCAAAGACCTGGGACTTCAGTCACACACCGCCATGCTCAGCTAATTTTGAAAAAACTTTTTTTGTAGAGACAGGATCTCCCTACACTGCCCAGGCTGGTCTTGAAGTCCTGGGCTCAAGTGATCCTCCCACCTGGGCTTTCCAAAGTAGTTTTGTTGTTGTTGTTGTTGTTGTTTAATGACACCTTTTTTTTTTTCTGTGTGTGTGTGTGTGTGTGTGTGTGTGTGTGTCCTGGGCTGTGATCAGGAATGTGTTCTTATTGTGGGCTCTGGGGGGAAAAAAGAACACTATGAATCTAGAGCCAGTGCGGAGTGTGAACACAGGGATAGACCCGCACCCTGTAGAGACCAAAACCGGGTGAGACCACAAGATAGGCAAAAACTAGATATTGCTGAGGAGAGAGCACTTTATGAAGCTAAAGCCGATGGTAGGGCCACTGATTCTGAGTGAAGTGGAGCTGTGCGAGCATGCAGACAACAGGGACCAATTTAAACAAGTGCTCAGCCTTGGCATGGCTGAACATAGTTTGTTAGAGTCAATAAATGTTTAAATTGGTATACCATGTCAGTAGCAATTTGTATTAAATCTCTCTCCTTGATCTTAGATCAATTTCCTCCAGCTTAATAAACCAGATGGATAATCTGAGAGAGAAACTGAAGGTCAAAATCAAGGCAGTGATGCCGAACAGAAGGGCCCGAGGTGTGATGAGTACAATGTGAACACGAAGGAAAATAGTGCGTTCAGAAACCTGGAGATTCAGAAGCAGATCAGGCACTGGGGCTCAGGGCAAAGACCCTGTACACTATGAAGGTGTTGGAGACCTACCTGTTTTGAGGTGGCACTGTGGCTCAGTGTGAGTGCATACCTGAGAGATTAAAGTGTCCACGAAAGGCCAAATACCTTTCCCTTCATGACATGACTTGGCTCTGTGAGTTTATTTTAGGGCAATTAATGTCTTTGAATCTTTCATTAAAAGCCACTTCAAATCCTTTTCCTAAACCAGTAGTGTACAAGTGATAAGCAAATGGAGATTGGTAAGACTGTAGCTCATTTTATTTCATGTCATATCCTCTTGTTTATGCTACCCTTTGGTGAGTTTATAGGCTGTGGGTTTTTTCCCCCTATTAATAGAAGTTTTGGAGGGCATCCAACACCAAAAGTGACCCTATACTTGGTATACACAGATACTTTAAACTGCAGCAATAGTTTCTCTTCCATCTTTATCTTCTATATCCTTTAAATTTTCCTTGCAGGCATAATTATCTGACCTCTGAAAACTGTTAGCTACAGAACCAGAGTTATGACAGTATAGATTTTTTTTCTCTCCATTTTCAACACCTTGGCTGTGCTTGGCATGCTGCAAATACCATATTGTCATCCAGACTAAAATTGTAATTCTGGGTGTGTACAATGTCACTGCGGTTAAATTGCTGATATAGAAGAATTCTGTTCAGGTTATTGTCAGTGATAGAGAGCAAAGCATGTGGTTGTTTGAACATTCATCTTTTCCTCTTTGTTTTCAGGAAGATTATAAGAATGAAAAGATCTTCATTAGGATAGTAGCATATTCTATTTAACCTAACACTGTTTAATAAATAGAAACACATTTAAGGGAAGATACAACATAGAACAAGATTTCTTGTTTTTTTAATATAGAGATTTTTTTTTAGAGCAGTTTAGGTTCACAACAAAACTTAGCAGTAGAATGTTTCAAAAAAAAAACATAAATCTTTACTACAATTATTAAGTTTTGTCACGATGGCAATTGCCCTTGGCTAGTACTTAACCACACTTTTGTTTTTATTTCTTTTTTTTTTTTTTTTTTTTTTGAGATAGAGTCTTGCTCTGTTGCCCAGGCTGGAATACAATGGCGCAATCTTGGCTCACTGCAACTTCTGCCTCCCAGGTTCAAGCAATTCTCCTGCCTCAGCCTCCTGAGTAGCTGGGATTACAGGCATGTGCCACCATGCCCAGCCTTTTTATCTCATTATTTATTCATTTATTTACTATTTGCAGAGAAAACTGGTCTGTAAAGCTCTGCCCATTGACCCGTCCAGTCTCTAATGATCTGACTCCCACTTCTAGCTCCAGTTTGCATCACGATCACCGGTCTTAGGCAGACTTGGCTCTAATTCTAAAACTCCAATGTTTCCCGCTATACCACATTGCTAATTTCTTTTTTTTTCTTTTTTTTTTTTTTTTTTTGAGACAGAGTCTCGCTCTGTCGCCCAGGCTGGAGTGCAGTGGCCGGATCTCAGCTCACTGCAAGCTCCGCCTCCCGGGTTTACGCCATTCTCCTGCCTCAGCCTCCCCAGTAGCTGGGACTACAGGCGCCCGCCACCTCGCCCGGCTAGTTTTTTTTTTTGTATTTTTTTAGTAGAGACGGGGTTTCACCGTGTTAGCCAGGATGGTCTCGATCTCCTGACCTCGTGATCCGCCCGTCTCGGCCTCCCAAATTGCTGGGATTACAGGCTTGAGCCACTGCGCCCGGCCGCTAATTTCTTAAAGGACTCAGGCTCTCAATTGCCTTAAGAACCTATAGAAAACTGCCTTAAAACCTATAGAAAAAAATCAAAAGAAGATAAATTTTAAAATCTAGATTAAAAAAAAAACTCAAGTGCTACTTTTCCTTCTTAGTAAACATTCAAATGTCTACTTTGATAAAAAACATACAAATATATTTAAGAAAAAAAGAACCTGTATGCCCCTCCAGCCATCCATGTCCCTGCCCCCTTTCCTCCCCAGAAAAGCAAACATAATTTTTCCTACAGGAAGGTTTGGTTTGTATTTGTGGGTAGCAGAAGTGAATTCTGAGGATAAAACATGGTTTACATGTGGGCTGGGATTTCCACTCACCCCTTCTTTGGCTGGCTTGAAAAATTAAACATGCGTGTCCTGTGTACAACCAGATATGCATGACTCCTCATTGCTTTGAACAGTTCCAGATCCTTAGTAATTTGAGTTTATCTCAAAAATTACTGAACTGCACGGCAAGAAATTAAACTAAAAATTATGTTCATCCATCACCTTTTATGAGCCATGAAAACTACATGGGAAATAAATCTTTGCAAGCAAGACAGTTTTGTTATAAGTGGTTCTTCTGCACTTCAAATGCATTAATATTCAAAACCTTAACCTGTCTCGTGCTCAGCTTTGCGTGAGAAGGTGAACAAATCAATCCCCTCCTTCTGTTTACTGTGTTGATTAAGACTGTTCCTGTCTTTGCCTGGGATACAGGAGGTATTGTTGCCTTTCCCTTAAAGGAGTAGGTGCTCAGGAAGCCCAAAACAGAAAGAGGGAATCGGCGTGTTTTATGAGACTGCTGTGGACCATGCTGAATTCTCCCAGCATACCAATACCTTTATTATTATTATTATTATTATTATTATTATTATTATTCCTACATTGCTGTGGAGAAAAATACAGCTCAGAGAGCCTGTGAAACTCTGGCGAGCTGACACGGCTAGTAAGTATGAGCCAGGGTGAATCCCACTCAGTCTAACTCCAAACACTTCTTGGATTCCTCCATGACACCCCTCACAAAGCAATCAAAGGAAGTAAGAAAATGCATGCCTCAAGCAACAAGAGCCCTTCAAGTGTCTGCAGAGAGGAGAATGGAGCATTCTGCCCATCTCCAGTTCTTAACAGCTCCTTCACTCTGCTCACAATTCACCCAGAAGTCACAGCGTGCTGTTCACTCTCTGTGTGTGATGGCTTTAGTTTTGAGTGGGAAGCTGTCATGAGTGACTCATGTCATGTGCCCCCACACAGCCCTCATGAGGGTATGGAATGCTCCCACCTCAACATGTTCTGAAGCAATTCATTCCTGTCTGCATGGCGTAGTTGTTCCCTAGACATCTGGCAGTAGGTCCCCCCTCCTAACCTCCAAATAATTATCAAAGTCAGAATCAATGTCTTTTAAGCAGAAACCCACTCTCTCTACTCTTTGCAGAAAGGCAAATTGCAGTCTCCTTGGCTGATAACTAATGTCAGGAACTGTGGCCTTGTGAGCTCTTTCCTGCTCTCTGCTTGGACCGTGGCATTGGTGGGTGCTTATAGGAAAAAAACCAGAGAGTGGTTCCTCCTCCCAGCTGACTTCCTCCCAGCTGTCATGGCTGTTTAAGCAGCAGCCTCAGTTGGTACTCACATCTTTCATGGCAGAGAAAATCTTGAGTTTTCTGAAATCAAGATGTACTTTTTGTAAACAACCAAAATTGAAACTGTTTTCCTGGCCCATCACAGAGGGACTGGGATGTCTGGACACCTGCTGCTCCAGCAGTCCCCATCTTGTGACACCCTGTGAAGATTGAAGAAAGTGTAGTACCGTGAACAACATTCTTATCTCCATCCACAGCCTGACATCCACTGCTGGGCTTATCCTCCTCTGTGGTCTCCCTCAAATCCCCTGTGTCCTCAGCCCCTTGTGTGTTCACTGTACCCACCCTGCCAATCAGTTTTCTAGACACTGCCCATCAGCAGCTAAGCCTTGCAGGAGAAAAAATTCACATAACCAGGCTAAATGGTGCCATAACTGTCATAGTCAAGTTTAGCAGGGCTCTTGACATTGCTGGGCAGTGCTCTGAGTCATCTCCAAGTGATTTTCCATCACATCTACATACCTCAGGGACTCGCCTGAAGCTCTTTCACTGCCCCTGGGATTACAACTCACTCCCATTCTCTCAACCTCCAATTCTTGCAGAAAACTTCTAGGGTAATGATTCTGAGCCCCTCAAAGATAAGAGCCACACTTTTTTCATATCTGTGGCAATAATGAGCTGGACAAATGATCGAAATGAGCAAACAGAATAAAACTCTTTGAGTTCCCCCAAATTTAGTCCTCTTCCCCATGAATCTGAATCAAGAGGAAGGGAAAGAGACTAATTTAAATTAAGCACTAAATCATTTTTTAAGCCCTGTGATCAGCACTTTCTCATATATTATCTCATGTAATCCTCACCCAAGCCTGTGAGGTAGGTAATGTTATTTCCATTTTATGCATACAGAACAGTAATTGGTCCAGATTTGTCTAATTCCGAAGCTCATGCACTTTTCCCTGCATTTGCTATCTGACTTCCCACCTGCTTTTCCATCTTTATCTCTTCTAATTCTCTAACAGCCAAGGGAGTTTATTAACAGTTGGCATTCAAGGAAGCAGAGTGTGAGCTGGCTTCTGCAGATAGTAAGAGGGAGAGGTCCCCCAAACTGTAGTATTCACTGGTAATACTTGGCAAAGGAGGCAGAAAGGGGCTGAGACTGTGTATTAGTTTGAACATGATTGATCGATTTTTATTGCAAGCAACAAATCCTCAACTTAAAATAGAGGAAAAAGGGAGTATTGAATCATGTACCTAGAAAATCCTAGGCACATTTGTTGAGTGTTTAGATATCAGGCTCCAACAATGCATCAGCCTGGTGTCACTCTCTCTCTGCCTGGGCTTTGCTCTCTGCTGTGCTGGCTTTATCATAAAATAGGGTGCCTCTACATGGCAGCCAAGTGGCCCACTGTTCTCTCTAGGCTCACCCTGTCCTCTCTAGGCTCATCCTGTCCTCCTGACATTTGCTATACTGTGGCCCCTTCTGCCACCCTCCAGTCTCCTGTCTGACCGAGCTCCTTCAGAGTAAAGTCTGCACCTTCATCTATATCCCCAGGGCCTGGTCTGCTTGGAGATCACTTACTAAATAGATGAACGAATACAACCTGCTGTTCCTCCTCTAATCTAAAGTAGCCAAGTTCACTGTGAGGGTCAGGGGAGAGTCAGAGCAGATCTGGGACAAAGTTTTTCTTTGTACATCTTCCCACTTAGTTTTAATTCTAGCCCTGTTTGCCTTTGTTCTCCAGTGATTTTTTTAACAGATCTTTTCCTTCCTTAATCTCCAATCAAGACTTAGAGGGTGGGGGGAGGAGGAAAACAGGGAATGACTGCTAATGGGTACAGGGTTTCTAGTAGAGGGGAAGAAAATGTTCTAAAATTAGATTGTGGTAATGACTGCACGACTCTATGGATATACTAAAAAGCATTGGCTTTTACACTCTAAGTGGGTAAATTGTGTGGTATGTGAATTATATTTCGAAGAAGTGGTTTGCACAAAGATTTAAAGAAAAAAATTCAAAAAAGGATATCCTTACAACATAAAACAAGAAAAGCTCCACTGTATATTTCTTTTTTTTTTTTGTTTTTTTTTTGAGACAGAGTCTCGCTACTGTCGCCCAGGTGGAGTGCAGGTGGCCGGATTCTCAGCTCGACTGCGAAGCTCCGCACTCCCGGTTCACGCCATTCTCCTGCCTCAAGCCTCCCCGAGTAGCTGGGACTACAGGCGCCCGCGCCACCTCGCCGGCTAGTTTTTTAGTATTTTTTTCAGTAGAACGGAGGTTTGCACGTGTTAGCTCAAGGATGGCTCTTCGAGCATCCTACCTCGTGATCCGCCCGTCTCGGCCTCCCAAAGTGCTGGGATTACAGGCTTGAGCCACCGCGCCCGGCAATATTTCTTTTCCCTATATTTACAGCTACTATACAATAATAACAGAATATCTACATAGTTTTCATATGTTGCTGGAACTATGATGAATAGAAAAAGCAGGGGTCTGGGTGCAGTGGCTCATGCCTGTTATCTCAACACTTTAAGAGTCTATGGCTGGAGTATCACTTGAGATCAAGAGTTTGAGATTAGTCTGGTCAACATAGCAAGACCCTGTCTCTACAACAAAACAAAACAAAACACATTTTAAATTAGCTTGGCATGGTGGCTAGGTCCTCAATCCCAGTTACTTGGGAGGTTGAGGTGGGAGGATTGCTTGAGGCCAGGAGTTTGAGACCAGCCTGGGGAACATGGACAGACTTCGTCTCTAAAAAAAAGTTTTTTTTTTTTTTAATTAGCTGGGTGTGGTGGCATGCACCTGCAATACCAGCTATTTGGGAAGCTGAGGTGGGAGGACTGCTTGAGCCCAGGAGGTTGAGGCTGCAGTGAGCTATGATTGCACCACTGCACTCCAGCCTGAGTGACAGAGAAAGACCCTGTCTCTAAAAAAGAAAGAAAAAAAAAAAGGAAAGGATTTATGTGTGTCTGTTTCTACATGGCAATATCTTCAGTGCCTAGAACAATGCCTGACATCCAGTAGGTGTGGTAATTGCAGGAAATGGGTACAAATCACTTGTAGTTCCTCCCATCAAAGGGTCAAATCTGTTTCTCCTCCCCTTGAATCTGAGCTTGGCCACATGATTTGGCCAAAGCAACATTAGCAAACTTGATGCAAGTAAGACTTTGATAGCTGTGAGCACTGAAGCTTACCCTCACATGCAGCTGGAAACACTCCCATGACCATGTGAAGAATCCCAGGTTGGCCTACTGGAGGATGAGAGACCCAGTGGAGCACAGATAAGGCGTCCCGGTGAAGGTCCCCTAGAACAGCCAAGCTGCCAACTGCTGGACGTGTGAATGAGCCCATGCTAGGCCACACAGTCTCAGCCGTGCCAGCAGCTGACCACAGAGATTCCATCCCCCACACTTCCCCAAAACCCTTAACAGACCAAAAGAATTGCCCAGTTGACTCACTGAATCATGAGCCAATATAGTGATGGTTGCCTCAAACCACTCATTTTGGGGTAGTTTGTTACAGAGTAATGGGTAACTGAAACAGTAGGCAGTCCATACATATAGAATGAGCAGGCACAAAGGTATCTGCAGATTGGCTGAGGCGGAAAGCATGTCATGGAGGCTGGAAGTGTAAAGGATGATTCCAGCTGAGGGCACAATGAGAGGTAGAAGGCAGTCAGGAGAGACACATGGGCAGCAAGCAGAGAAGCAAAACCCACTCTCCTCCCTGTTAGGGAATCTTGTCTCTTCTACAACATTTACTTGACTCTTTAAACACACTGTCCTCTTACCCTATTCCCCTGGTACTTGGCCACACAAGCCAGCTGCAGACAGTAATATTCCCCAGACCTCTCCTAGCTGCTTTGGCTCTCAAACTTCAGATTTTGACCCTTTGGCCCTCAAAGTCCATAATTATACTTTGCTCTTAGCTATTTCTGGTCCTTTTGGTTATGCAAACATGGGGGACTCTCCTCCTTAGCTTTTCTGCCTCAACAGTCTATTCTAAGCTTTGTTTGCTTCTTGGTTTCTGGATTCCCAGCAGTTTAAGGCTGCTTCTAGAGGAAATCCTCTGGCCAGGGATAAAGACTTCAGTCATCTTGTTTGGAACTCATGATTCCCAAGGCCTCCTGCCATCCTGGGCAGAGTGTGATGGGGGAGGCTCTCCTACCCCTGCCACTGGAGAGTGCAGAGCACTGGTGCAAACCCAAACCATGGAGCTCTATGACAACTACTATAGACTGTATCATCCCCAAATTCACATGTTGAAATCCTAATTCCAAATGTAAGGGTATCTGGGGGTGCAAGCTTTGGGAAGCAATTAGATGATGAGGGGAGAGCTCTCATGAATGAGATTAGTGCCCTTTTCAAGGAGGCCCCAAAGAGATTTCCTGCCTTTTCCACCGTGTGACGTTACAGTGAAATAACAGTCATCTGTGAACCAAAAAACAGCCCTCACCAGACACCAAATCTGCCAGCACTTTGATGTTGAACTTCCCAGCCTCCAATACTGTGAGAAATAAAGTTCTGTTGTTTATAAGACACCCAATCTATGGCATTTTGTTATAGCAGCCCAAAGGAACTAAGACAACAATTCTCCCCATTCCACTGGAGAAAAGAGCATGCAGCTGTTGCCCTGTACTCCCTGGTGACATAAAGTAAGTGCCCACTCCTGCCACTGCTTTTCCCGAGAGACCTGGAGAGGTAGCGTTAAGTGGTAGGACTGGAGAGAACACCTGACTGCCCTGGAATACAATGTGGTAAGGTGCCATAGGCATTTCTGGAGAAACCTCAGGACTACCTATCTACAAGGAAAGGACAGGAGGAACACAGAGATGTCTGCCCCATATCGGCCCCCTTAACTTACCTGACTCTTTAAACACACTGCCCTTTTAAGGCTGACCCACCATGTGTCAAGCTACAGCTCACAAATAAAGTCCACTTGTCCTAAGTAATTGTGCCGGACCGCAATGAACCTTTTCAACCCTGTGTTCTCACATTCACTCTCCTGATCTGAGCATCCTGCGTCTGTGCTGCGGCTTCCTGCTGCTGCTTGACTTAGTTTAGATGAACCATTTGGACGCCTTCTTTGGCTTGTAGGACTCATCTTTCCACTCAGTATTTGAATCCATTCTTTCTTAGAATCTTGATATCCTCACCAAATCTCATGGGGCCAGAAGGTGACCAACTCATCCTGATTTCCCCAATTTTAAAACTGAAAGTCCTGAGTCTCAGGAGACCGCCTCAGTCCCGTACAAACGAGGATGGTTGGTCACTCTAGGTAGGAGTTCCCCAGAAAGCCTAGATGGCCAAGTTAATCCCCTCTCCCCGACACGCAGCTGGGGAAGCCCCATCCATTGATGCAGTATCTCATCTATCAGATGAGGGATAAGAGTGTGTGCCACATAGAGTGGTTGTGAGAATTAAATGAGACAGAACATGCAAAGTACTTACTGGCATGTCATTAAGTTACCAGTAAACATGTCTTATTGCCATCATTGTTGTTGTTGTTATTTTATTATTTCAAATCATCCTAGAAGAGGTGAATTTGTATAACACTGTCTAAGAGTCTATGGTATTGTAGATTCAGTGAAAACTAATGTTACACTCGATAAAATGAGTAAGATCAATAACTCTGGGCCCGTTGAGATGCCTACTCTCTATAGCAATAACCAAACTAATATCATTTGATGTGAATTAGATACTGTTTATATAACTTCAGGGTCTCTGGGGGCTCACACACAAGCAGGGCTCCAAAAGCCTCCACCCTGAGGTAGCATGGGTCCACCCTGAGGTAGCATGGGTCCACCCTGAGGTAGCATGGGCCTACCCTGAGGTAGCATGGGTCCACCCTGAGGTAGCATGGGTCCACCCTGAGGTAGCATGGGCCCACCCTGAGGTAGCATGGGTCCACCCTGAGGTGGCATGGGTCCACCCTGAGGTAGCATGGGTCCACCCTGAGGTAGCATGGGTCCACCCTGAGGTAGCATGGGTCCACCCTGAGGTAGCATGGGTCCACCCTGAGGTAGCATGGGTCCACCCTGAGGTAGCATGGGCCTACCCTGAGGTGGCATGGGTCCACCCTGAGGTGGCATGGGTCTACCCTGAGGTGGCATGGGCCTACCCTGAGGTGGCATGGGTCCACCCTGAGGTGGCATGGGTCTACCCTGAGGTGGCATGGGTCCACCCTGAGGTGGCATGGGTCCACCCTGAGGTAGCATGGGTCCACCCTGAGGTAGCATGGGTCCACCCTGAGGTAGCATGGGTCCACCCTGAGGTAGCATGGGTCCACCCTGAGGTAGCATGGGTCCACCCTGAGGTAGCATGGGTCCACCCTGAGGTAGCATGGGTCCACCCTGAGGTAGCATGGGTCCACCCTGAGGTAGCATGGGTCCACCCTGAGGTAGCATGGGTCCACCCTGAGGTAGCATGGGTCCACCCTGAGGTAGCATGGGTCCACCCTGAGGTAGCATGGGTCCACCCTGAGGTAGCATGGGTCCACCCTGAGGTAGCATGGGTCCACCCTGAGGTAGCATGGGTCCACCCTGAGGTAGCATGGGTCCACCCTGAGGTAGCATGGGTCCACCCTGAGGTAGCATGGGTCCACCCTGAGGTAGCATGGGTCCACCCTGAGGTAGCATGGGTCCACCCTGAGGTAGCATGGGCCCACCCTGAGGTAGCATGGGTCCACCCTGAGGTGGCATGGGTCCACCCTGAGGTGGCATGGGTCTACCCTGAGGTGGCATGGGCCTACCCTGAGGTGGCATGGGTCCACCCTGAGGTGGCATGGGTCCACCCTGAGGTGGCATGGGTCTACCCTGAGGTGGCATGGGCCTACCCTGAGGTGGCATGGGTCCACCCTGAGGTGGCATGGGTCCACCCTGAGGTGGCATGGGTCTACCCTGAGGTGGCATGGGCCTACCCTGAGGTGGCATGGGTCCACCCTGAGGTGGCATGGGTCCACCCTGAGGTGGCATGGGTCTACCCTGAGGTGGCATGGGCCTACCCTGAGGTGGCATGGGTCCACCCTGAGGTGGCATGGGTCTACCCTGAGGTGGCATGGGTCCACCCTGAGGTGGCATGGGCCTACCCTGAGGTGGCATGGGCCCACCCTGAGGTGGCATGGGTCCACCCTGAGGTGGCATGGGTCCACCCTGAGGTGGCATGGGTCTACCCTGAGGTGGCATGGGCCTACCCTGAGGTGGCATGGGTCCACCCTGAGGTGGCATGGGTCCACCCTGAGGTAGCATGGGTCCACCCTGAGGTGGCATGGGCCTACCCTGAGGTGGCATGGGCCTACCCTGAGGTGGCATGGGTCTACCCTGAGGTGGCATGGGTCCACCCTGAGGTAGCATGGGTCCACCCTGAGGTAGCATGGGCAAACGCCTCCCTTTCTTTTCTCCCTCCCCACTAACTTCCATGCCTCGTTCAGGTTGCCCTTGTCAGATTCAGATTCAGATTCATTCACTAGTTCTAAAAACAGGTCCATCCCATATTTAAAATGTTCCCAGGAGTACTGGGAATAAGACATTCCCGGGAACAGAGGTTGATGCCAGCTGGACCCTATTACATGAGATAAACTATTGAATGCCAACTGACTCAGAATCTCTAAGAGTGGACCCCAGAAATCCACACTTTTAATGCATTCCCCAGGTGACTCTTAGGCACAGTAAGGTGCAGGAACCCCCACAGTAGACCTGGGCTCCTGACAGAAGGTATTTGTGCCTTGTTCCCTGCAGTACCACCATCCCCTAGGATGGGACATGTGCTCAGTAGGCACATCCTGAATGGGTGTTTATTTATCAGTCCATCCTTTTGTTTCTGATGCTAAAGATTTAGTATTTCTCCAGAATGAGACAGAAAGTATTTGTCCAGAATGAGACAACAACACATGTTCTAGCCACCGAGGCATTTGTTTACACCAGTTTTTCACCCTGGTGGTAATGATTAGGACTGAAAACACTTTGAAAATTAACAAATTTCATGAGGAAAGGAGCAAATTAAGTCTGTGCCGGCAAGAGGCTTCGATTAGATGGAAACAGCACTATAAAAACAATCGCCTGGTCTGCCAAGCAAGGTACACTCGCTCCTCTCAAATTAATGCCATCTGGTTACCCACTTCGAGACAAAGGCCCCTCCCCAGGAACACCACGCACCGGAATGAGGACAAGTAATCTAATTCTCCACGACACTTCCATCTCCATTTTAATATGGAAAATCTCGATGAAATGGATTCTGTAAGAACAGATTTTCATTATTGAAAAGCCATGTCAGAATAAATTAGCATGAAGAAGAAGCAGGAAAATACTGGATTGGATTATTCAGAACAATTTGATTATCCACCTATTGGCAAAGTTGTTTCATATGCATTTAGTAGGCGTTGAAGACACTGAGTATTGTTCTTTCTACTAGTGAAAAGGTTGAATTATCTGCCTGGATTTCTGAATTGATAATTTGCATGTTTCCCTGCTATTTGCATGTCATTTGGTTATTTTGCATCTTGGGTCAGTAATGATAGCAGCAGAGCAGTGGCTGGAAAAGAGACCTACTGTTTGTAGGTTTGGCTGAGGCATTGTATTATACGAGGTCTCATAACTGAGCTTACACTTAGCAGGAATCTACTTGGAAAATATTGTCAGAGGAGAGGGAAGAGCAAAACAGATGCAGACTGCCAGATTCGCAGGTTGTGGGGAAATACTCGAGCTGCCCTTTTTGTGGGTGAGCCAAGGAGGCGGCCCCAGGGACCTGTGCTGCTGGGGTCCTGGGGAGATAGCCAGGGGTATGGAAGATGGAACAGCTGATGCCAGTGTGGCTGGGGGCTCACAGACAAGCAGGGCTCCAAAAGCCTCCACCCTCAGGCAGCATGGGCAAACGTCTCCCTTCCTTTTCCCTCCGCCTCACTAACTTCTGTGCCTTCCTCAGGTTGACTCTGTTAGATGCAGATTCATCCGCTATTTCCAAAACGCCTGCTCTGTTTCAGGCTCTGCGTTAGTCTCCTTTCTGATCATTCTCCACAGATAATCAGGTATTAGAAAACATACATACAAAGCAGGAACAGCTGTCAAGCATCTCCTCTTGGCTCTATGACCTTGTGTTTCTGTGCCTACCTTCCTAGCTAGATTGTGAGACCCTGGAGGGTGTGGACTGTGTCTGTTTATCTGACAGCGATCACAGTGTTTGGCACTTGACACACACATAATAAATGTCCAGTGAACAAGTCAACAAATAATTACTCTGTGGCATTGGTCTGATCTCATTTTATAGAGGAGGAAATTGAAATAGCATTTAAATGATGTGCCTTGGTTCACACAGCTAGTATGTGGGTCGCAGAGCCTGGCCCCACATTTGTTTGTTCTTGGCTGAACACTATGATGCGTGGGATCGAGGACCAAGTCTTCCTTCCTTCCCCTTCTGTACTGTAAGTCTATGGATCTCATACCTCTCTATAGGGGATAGTGCTCAGGGAAATACCTGACTTCTTCCTTTACCAAGGAAACTTAAATTTGGCCCCTTCCTGTCCTGATAAGTAGCATTTCTTAAATCACAATTAGGGCTGGATCTCATCTTTGCCCAGTAACTCTTCTCTCCTGATGTTGTTTTCTGGTCTAGAGGCCTTGCAGAGCCCTGACTGAACATGGATCAAGCATATTGCCACCACTGGGCTACTATCGCCAGCACTGTGTTGCTCCTCCTGGTGGGCTCTGCAGCACCAAGCACCTAGGCCTCCAGGATCTACAGTGTGCTGCCCAGGCCTCTGTCCTGGCCCAAAAGGAGCAGAGCTCCAAGGGTCTCTGCCACAGACTTCCTGTCTGCCCAAGACTGTGTCCAGGAAATCATGACTGATGTGTAAAGTGGGAAACAGGGGTTGGGTGGAACATAGTGCTAGAGAAGCTACTGGGACCACATCGTCAAGAATCTTATGTATCGTGTTATTCATACTACCTCTGAAGGCAACTAGCTCATTGGCTATCACCTTCAAATTTCCTAATTCACTGTATTAGGCCATTCTTTCATTGCTATAAAGGAATAACTGAGACTGGGTCATTTATAAATAAAAGAAGTTTAATTAGCTCACAGTTCTCCAGGCTGTACAGGAAGCATGGTGCCAGCATCTGCTTAGCTTCTGGGGAGGCCTCAGGGAGCTTTTACTTCTGATAGAAGGCCAAGTGGGAGCAGGCATGTAACACGGCCAGAGCAGAAGCAAGGAAGGGGGTGGGGATACTACACACTTAACCAGATCTTGCGAGAACTCACTATCACAAGGACAGCACCAAGCCTTGCGGGATCTGCCCACATGATCCAGTTACTCACACCAGGCCCCACCTCCAACACTGGGGATTACAATTCAACATGAGATTTGGCAGGGACACAGATGCAAACCATATCACTCACCCTCTGCAGGATGGAGATAAATTTTCTCTGCAATCTGGATCATGCTACATAATTACTAATCAATAGCAGAACCTTTTCTTCCCCAGAGCTTACACAAAGGACTGAAATTCTTCTCAGTATAGTCTTCCAGGCAGCCACTACCAATGGGCTGGATTGGCACATGAGATGAAATCTATTTGCCATCCTGATTCTAGGCATGCCCTCCATTTGGATAAGTGGAGGAAAATCTTGTCATCCTGGTAATCTCAATAGATTTTTCTTCCTCACTTCCCCCATCTGCTCCAGGGATCCATAAACAAATAATGCTCCAAGGAATAGTCATAAACTCCCTCTCCCATTCCTCAGTCTTACCCCAAAGAGTGAACCTCCCCACTCGTTCCCTAGAGCAATGGCATCTGTGGCTTTTGCAGAGTCCCTATGCAATGGGTCAGAGATAGTTTTTCTGCTAAAACTAATACATACAATACATTATTAGTGAAAGTCAGACTTTCATTAATCAGGGGTCTAGTTTTGCTCCCTCCGTCAATACCACATGGTGGTACCCATTTTCTAAACTTGCATCAAGGCAGCATAACTCAATGGGCATTATGCAGCTATTAACCAGAAAAGCCTGCCATTAGATGAAAGCTTCTGATTCTGCCCAAAAGTTCTGTCTGGGATCCCATGTAATTTAAGCTTGCTTTGTCAGGCCAGGCCTCTTGGCTTGGAGCTTCTCCCAGGGCGGCGCAGAGCCCAGCAGCTGAATGACTGACAGCTCTGAAAGGCAATGTGGGGGTCCCCATCGCTGCCCTCTCTCTAGGGTACCGGGCTGCTGGACTAGGATTCTGATACAACTCATAGCAAATGCAGACTGTTGTCACCCATGAGCAGAGACTGATGTGTGGGGAATTTTAAAGTGGAGTTTATTCAGCCCCAATTAAATCCCATTTTACAAATTCCATCCTACTCCTCAACACAACGCTCATTAATTTTTGTCACACTAAGCGGACTAGGTGGCAGTGCTGGGCTGGACTGGTTGGGCTCAGGCTCTCGAGGAAGACTGTCAGAGCAGAGTTCTGTGGTTTCTTAGAAATGGCAAAAGGATTTATGTGGTATAACTAAGTACCAGAAAGACAAGGTTATTTCTAAGCAGGTACCAGAAAATAAAACGATGGGCATGAAATGGGAAAAATAATCTTTGAAGAGAAGCATTTGAGCAACCCAGGGCTCACAAATCAAAAGAGAAAAGGTTTCTTTTTCTTTGTCTTCGCTTCTTTAAATAAGGCCAATTCTATCCAGTCAGGGCTATCCAGTGAACATTACGGGTTTTATAATGGCTTGTGATTGAAGCAATTTTTAAAAGAGCGTCACAGATAAAGCTTCCTGGGCTGTCTTTTAGCTAGTGAATGGGTCACCAGAGGATTAGCCTATTATTCAATCAACAGAGGTCCAGAAACTGGAAATCATCAGAATTTCATGACATTAGGATTTCCTCCCTCCATCCCCAGTCACCGTTTTATCTTCTTAGATACCTGGACAATCCAAATTAGGGGACATAAAACCAAATTCTCTCTCCTTATTCCCAACTTGGAATTGGCCTCAAGTCCACCCACTGCTGCCACCTTGCTTTTCACCTGTTAAGTGTGGCTATGCATCACCAAAATGGTCAGGGCCCTTTGCACCCCCATTAAGGCATAGGGCTGCTTTCAATCCAAGAAGCCAGCTCCTTCTCTTCTTCCTTGGGCCTTGCTTGACTTCCTCAGCTCTCCAGAGCCAAAGGGACCTCCCATGCACTAGGCATCCCCAGAGCCAAGTCTGGCCATGGGCACTGCACCCTAAGGATGAGGGAGAGGATGAGCACAATGGGAGTTAGGGAGAGATCATTATCGTCTCCTCTTTGCACCTGAGGTTTGTCTATCTCACATCTCTGGGAGTCACAGAGGAAGAACTCAGAGGATGAAAGATGAAGTTTGACCATCTGCTCTCTCACTCCCTCCCTTCTTTCCTTTTTCTTTCCTTCCTTTTGGTTTACTTTAAAAAGCCTAATTAGGTAAGAGTAAAATAAATGAAAGAGCCAGGGCTTCCACCTTACTTCAGAAACAACCTTGCTTTGATGAGTCATTCAGTTCTCATAGATTCACTATTGGCAGAAGGACACTTTAACTATGAAGAAAGGAAATTCAGAAAACCTGCCTTTTCTGCAATGTTTCCTTTGGAACCAACGAAATCCTGTGTAGAACTCTGGGAGAGGCAAACGAGAACAGAGTGTAGCAGCCTTTCATCCTTATGCAGATTTAAAAGACAAGGGGATGAAAAGTGCATCTATTAGAGGAAAGCTGAACACCTGTCTTCTTCACTTTTATTTTTTGTGCTCAAACAGGAAATCTGGGGCTCCATGTGGCAGATCTCCACAGTGACCCTCCAGCACAGGTGCTTCAACACAGGAAGTCTAAGCAGGACTGAGCCAGCAAGACTGAGTCTGAGGGCAAGGCCTAGGATGGCTGGACGCCAGGAGCTGGCCCAGGTTGAGGCAGGCAGGGACAATCATGCCAGGGTCAATGGCAGAAATAAATTATCCAAGGGAAGAATGCAAGTCAGGGAGCTGTCAGAAGGGGAAGGTAGGTGTTGGCATTGGTAGACCTACAGAGTGAGGTTACACAGTGAAATGCCTGCGAAGGTTTAGCTGGTAACTGAAATGAGGGTGGAGGGTTGGGTGTAAAATAATAGAGAGTGGTGGGAACTGTGTCAAACTGGAAGTCAAGTGCCCCTGTCTAACAGAGACAAACCCTCCTGGAATCCAGTAGATTGTGGCTATGAAGGAATGCAGGCCCGGGATTATCAGATCTTCCCATTTTTAAAGAAAAGCCTAAAAATCTGGATTTCTATTTGAAACATGCCAGTTCTAAAATGATGAGGAAGTCAACAAAATACAGGTGGGAGTGCTGACATGACACAAGTCTGCATCACGAACTGTGTAAAATTTAACAGAGGAGAGAGGCAGGCACAAGGCTGAAGGAGAACAGAAGGGATTCCAGGAAGCGGTGAGGTTGGAAGGGACAGAAGCAACTCTATGGAAGGCAGACAGGGCATGACCACACCAAGTCTTTCTTTTCTTTTCTTTTCTTTTTTTTTTTTTAAGTTTGGACAGGGTCTCACTTTGTTGCCCAGGTTGGAGTGCAGTGGTGTGATCAACTCACTGTAACCTGAAACTCCTGGGTTCAAACCATCCTCTCACCTCTTAAGTAGCTGGGACTACAGGTGTGCACCACCACACCCGACTAAGTTTTTTTTTATTTTTTTGTGAAGATGAGGTCCCACTATGGAGCCCAGGCTGGTCTCAATCTCCAGGCCTCAAGCAATTCTCCCACCTCAACCTCCCAAAACACTGACATTACAGGCATGAGCCACCACGTCTGGCCCACATCAAGTCTCTTGACACAACCTTGCTGTGCTATCACTGGGCTACACGCTTTCAGCTTCCTCTCTACTTTATTCTTTGAAGACTAAACTTTGGAAAATTGCAGAGAAAGAAGTAGACTGTTTCTGAAACTAGGAAGTGGCTGGTGTCATGAAAATAGGTGTGGATCTGCATAGATAAGGGAACATGACAGAGATAGGAATGACAAAGAATGGGGTTTTGGATCCAAACTGGAAAAAGCCCATTTCCTGGATTCTCAGACACTTCCCATTACACAATACCACTAACTTAGAAATGGCTTTTAGGGAAAACAAACATGCATTAAAGAACAGTTTTTAGTTATTACTCATCTTTGTATAATTATATACTACTTTCTTTTCTTAATAATTCAAGTCTTGAGCCTAAGCTTTTTCAGACAATGAATTCAAATGTTTTCTGAATGTTTTTGGTGAATAGCAACTATGCTTATATCATATGATATACTGATTTTCACAAATAGTGCTTTTGACTTCTTTATTACCTTTAGGATATTGGCAATGTAATTTATGAGTTGTATTAAATAAAACCCTTGTCTGCATTTCCTATTTGGCAACTGTAATTCCCCTCGCTAGAACTGTAGAACTGTAATTCTACTCAATTACTAGAAATTAAACTGGTACTGTTGAATAGAGAGACTTAAACCAGCTGCACAAAAAAGTATTTTATTTTATAATTTTAAAAGCATTTTTTAAAAAAACTGTGTAGCCAAAGTATACAGTTTAAAATAAGCACCATCAAGGTATAAGAAGTATCTGAAAAACCCTTTCCTGGGTGTGTATGTGGGATACCACCAAGAGATGCTTAACACATGCATTTTTCTTTGTTCAACACAAAGCAGGATATTAAAATCTAATTTCTACAAGCCACTCTACTGTGCCCTTTATTCCAGAGCAGAAAGGAATGACAGTGCACCTGCTGTGTGCCAGGCATTGGGTGACATCTTCTAACCACCAATTTTATTTACTCTTTACAATGATTCTGAAAGCTATTATTATACTTATTCTGTAGTTGGGGAAATGGAGGGTCAAGAAGTTATATAATTTGTTTGAAGTCACATAGAGTTCAAACATGGATTTCACTGATTCTGAAGTCCATGAGGTCCAAAGAAGTCTCCAGTTGTGCTTATCTTCCTCTGCAATCAAATGAAGAATGGGCACCTGGGAACTCTCACAATTAAAACCATGTCATTTACCACCTTTCTATATTCCTTGGCCCCATCTACTCTTAGCCATTTTAGTCAGTTCATCTCATCCAGTGCCCTGACACAGGAATCCAATGCTTCTTCCCTACACAGTTTTTTTTTTTTTTTTTTTTTTTTGTATAAATTTAAAGGGTACAAATGCAATTTTGTCACATAGATATATCGGGCAGTGGTGAAGTCTTGGCTTTTGGTGTATCCATCACCCAAATAATGTACATCATACCCATTAAGTAATTTCTCATTGAGATTCTCCTGCCTCCAATCCCAACCCTACCCAAGCCTCCTGGAGGCTATTATCTTAAGTGAAACAACCTACATCCTTTTGTGGCCTTAGGTGCATAGTTTCTGTCCTTTAAAGTAGGGCTCCCCAGCCCCCAGGTGCAGACTGGTACTGGTCCACGGCCTATTAGGAACTGGGCCACACAGCAGGGGGTGAGCCTTGGGTGAGTGAGCATCACTGCCTGAACTCTGTCTCCTGACAGATCAGCAGCAGCATTAGATTCTCATAATAGCTCGAACCCTATTGTGAGCTGCACATGTGAAGGATCTAGGTTGCATGCTCCTTGTGAGAGTCGAATGTCCGATGATTTGAGGTGGAACAGTTTCATCCCCAGTCCATTCACCCCCATCCCCCATGTCCACGGAAAATTATCTTCCATGAAACTGGACCTTGGTGTCAAAAAGGTTGGGCACCACTGCTTCAAAGTCCTTGAAACCTTTTCTGATTTTACCCTTCCCCCAGTCATTTGTTATTTCTTTCTACTTTACAATCATATATATTATTGATCCTTTCTTATGAAGCTTATATTCTATCTTACATTATGTAATTGTCTTATTTTCTTTCCATAGCTTAGTGGGAGACTGTGAGACCAGCATCTAAGGTTTTGTACAGAGTACCAGCAGCATGACAGTTCTCCCCAGACATCGCAGCATTCAAGTCGCCTGAGCCTCATCCTTCCACAGAGGCTATGGCTTGTAAATCGGTATACTCAAAGTCCTCTGATACTCCAGTCAATAGACAGAAGATCTATGGGCCATTCAAAACATTTTTTTAAAGAAATCTTTTGGTGTAACAAAAAATAATACAAGTTGTATTTTATATATATGCTGTTACTTATATTTTATAATACCTGGCTGTTGCTTAGCCTTACCTCTCTGAAAATCTTGGTTCTAGAAGTACATGAAAGGAAAGAGAGAGGATCTTTTAAAAAACTTATTTTATTATTAGTATTATTATTATTATTTTTAAGAGACAGGGTCTTACTCTGTCACCCAGGCTGAAGTGCAGTGGTGTGATTATAGCTCACTGCAACCTCAAGCTACTGGGCTCAAGTGATCCTCCTGTCTCAACCTTCCAAAGCACTGGGATTACAGGAGTGAGCCACAATGCCCAAGAGGATCTTTTCTACCTAAATTTATGCTAGTCAACAGTATAAGCAGTAATAAACTTTAAACCAAATAGTATGCCAAAAAAAGAAAAGAAAAGAAAAAAAAAAAAAAACAACTCCAGAGCTTAGATAAAGAAATTCTTATCTAAGTGGGTTGGCTTAGCTAGAACGAATTCTGCCTAAAATCCCAACACTTGCCACATTTCCACCTTAAGTATTGCAGCCTGTGCCCTCAGGGTAACAGATAATCAAAGCTGTGTTTTCGCTGTTCACTTTCTCTCCTCTGTGTGTATTGACTCATCTTTTACCACTTCCACAACCCCACTACTCATCTCTGATGCTCTAATATATCAAAGCCAAGTTTATAATCAAAGAATCATACAACTACCATTGACATCATGACCCACGTTAGTATCTGTTTTCTAGGAAGTGTTGAGATCAAAGGAGTAGATATGTTTGGTCACCTCCCAGCTCAGGAAAATCTCCAAATTCATGGAAACCCTGCGGTAAAAGAGCCTGTTTAAGTTAATTTAATGCCTACATGACCAGATTTATTTTGACAGAATACCACCCTCTTCCACACCCACCCAGCTTTTGTTGCTTTTTTTCTAGTTAAGGGACACTAGCCTTCTTTGGAACACAATTTGGAAAATGTGACTGTCCCCCATCTGGTACATAGCTCTATCTCTTCTACATTCTTGGTTTTCTAAGAAAAGTTACCCAGGATCACTTACCCTACTGTACTTCCCTAAAATTTTTCTATTTTAGGAAATACAGTGTTATAACAAAAACAGTCAGAACATGAACTGTGATGATCTTTGCCAAATACAGAGTCATCTCATTAAACCTCAGAGGCAGTGCCTCAGTAGGGCCTGAGAATGTGGCACTGTAAAATTTTCACTTAACATTAAAACACCCCAAAAATATCTGGGGTAAGAGCAGGTGTCTTTTTGTTTTGTGCAATAGCTTATATGGAAACCTACTTATAGGTGGACCATTGTTTGCAATATTTAAATAAATTTATTTTTTGGGACACTAACTTTTAATATACTCTCTTTCATCTTTCTCTTCTCTTTCTCTTTCTCTTTCTCTTTCTCTTTCTCTTTCTCTTTCAAGACCATGTGGAGTCTTGAAGGCCAGAGTAATGAGCTGCAATTTATTCCAGGGACAATGGGAAGCCATTGGAGAGTTGCATCAGGGGAGTGATATTGTCTGATTTATATATTACCAGTCTACACCAGCACTGAAAAGACTTTTGGCAGCATTTTAATTTTGAACCTTGACACTACCTATTCCCACCCACATCCCTATCAACCTTGGTTGAACCTCCAAGCTCAAGTGCCAGCATCACAATCCTCTTCTGGGCCCTTGTCTCCCCATATTCTATTCTTTTTTTTCAAAATGTTTCCACCCTGCCTCCTAGAACTCCACATTCCAGAATAACTGCCCCCCTTTCTTCTCAACATCTTCGCTATCTACTCTTTTCACCTTCTTGTGTTAACTAGAAGCTTATCCTCCCTTTTGGGTGCCTCCTGGCTTTGTTCCTCCTTCGAGTTACCTATTTGTTCTCCTAAGGGCATGAGGTGGAAGGTGGACACTCTCCCTCCCCCACCCAGCTGCTTCCGCACACTTCTGTCTCCCTCTTGCCCTCTGTGATGATGTTTCATTTTTGTTTACAGCACATCCCTCTGATAATTCCTTCCAAGTCATCCCTGCTAGTTCATTTTCCTCTGCCTGCCCCTTAAATTTTGGGATGGTAAAACTCTTTTCTGGACTCCCTTTCCTTCTTACTTTACACACCTTTCCTTGGTTATCAATTCCTCTCTCAGTCCCATGAATTCAATCTTCATCTACAACCTGAAAGTGTTAGAATCCATATTTCCAGTTCAGACTTCTTTCTCAAGTTTTAGACTCTTTTTGTTTGTGTGTTTTTGGAGATGGAGTCTCGCTCTGTTGCCCAGGCTGGAATGCAGTGGTGTGTTCTTGGCTCACTGCAACTTCTACCTCTGGGTTAAAACAATTCTCATGCCTCAGCCTCCCAAGAAGCTGAGATTACAGGCATGTGCCACCAAACCCAGCTAATTTTTGTATTTTTTGTAGAGATAGGATTTTGCCATATTGGCCAAGCTGGTCTTGAACTCCTGGTCTCACACGCAATCCGCCTGCCTCACTCTCCCAAAGTGCTGGGATTACAGGCGTGAGCCACTGCGCCCATCCAATGTTACATACATCTATAGGTAGTATATCACAAGCTCATTGGAAGAGAGACAACATTCTACTGTTATTTGTAGCACTCATAGCATGCATTGGGCTTCATATATAGTAAGCACTTAGTAAGTATTTGTTGGGAAAAATGGATGGAGAAAATGTATGTCACCTGCTACCTCTCCTTGTTATCATCCACTGATCTCCGTGTCTCTTCATCATTCACTGAGGGCTTAAGCTCTCCACACCAGTCCTGACATTAGTAATAATTTTGTTAGTATCAACATCTGTGAAGAAGATGCAGCCAACAACTGGTCTCAGGTTTTCAGCTCCTCCCTCCCATGACGAATTTCTCTACTATGCTTCAATTTCCAACTCCTATGGGATGCCTCTGTCTAGACCGTGTCATCACAAATAGGTACACCTCCTTCTAAAATCTCAGTTCCATGCCCCCCTCCCATCACCTCCTGCCAATCTCCTAAAGCCCAGGCTGTCACCATCCCTCATGCTCACTTGGACCTTCAATCTATAGGTTCTTTATTACCCCTCATGTCCTCCTCTTCCTCCCTATCCACCTTACAATCCATCATTATCATTCATCCCTTTCAGTTTCGATGATGGCCCAGGCAAGTGCCAGGTGCTGAAAATCGGGCAGGGAAGAAAAGGCAACCTGGCTGTGCACTCCCAGAATTTATAGTATAGTTGGGGGATAGATATTAAAAACATGAGGAAACATACAGATGTATGATTAAAAATTATGAGAAGAGCTTTGAAGGGAAAGCACAGGAGACAATGAGTTTGCGTAATAGGCTTATCCCATTCAGTCTCAGGAGAAGGAGAAGTCTTCCCTGAAGAATATTAAAAGAAACTCCTTGGAAAGAAAAAAAAAAAGGAAAAGCATTTCTGTAGTTTAAATGTTACTTTTTACTTATTTCAAAAATCTGCTCAACTTTTACCTAAGAAAAGCACTAACAATGATTTCTAAAGATCTCAATACTCTGATCTTTCCCACACCCTCCCGGGCATATCGCTTCTTAGACGTTTCCCATTGTCTGTATTTTCTGTCTGCCTCTGCTGCCTCGGGGTGCTTCTTGGGCTTCTAGAGCCAAATGATCAAAATAGATAAGTTTATGGAAAACCCTGGAAAAATTGTTACTTTTCTACCATGTGCAACACAGAGACATTATGTTCCACATTTTCTAAATAAAATAAAAGTCAACACTTTGAATGTTGCTATTAAAAGCTGCGCATTGGCTTGCTGGCCCTCTCCCTGTGTCTCTCTGGGGCTGACTGTCCTATTTGTCCTTCACCAGTAGGCAGCTTGAGCCTGCCCCAGAATCTGGCAACCTGGCCCTATGCAAGGGCGATCTTCACCTGACCTGTCTCCAGTCACAATCTGACAGTTTAATGTCTGAGTCACTTAGTTTTCCTTCCTGTCCAGCAAGGGCATGCTGGGTTTATTACACAGTGCTATTGTTCCTGTTTTATGCCTGTGAAGCCCATCCCACTGCACCAGGGAAGAAATCATCCCCTTGTCGTTGGCCTGAACGAATTAAAACTGCTCTCTGGGGGCCAGGGCAGACCCCTGCTGAGGTCCAGCTCTCCAAGAAAAGAAGCGCCTGAGCCCTCTGAGATGCTATTTCTTCTTCCCACTCACTGACCATAGGTGTCTATATCTTGCCTTGAGCTGCCCTCTGGGCACCTGACTCTTCTGAACACAGGAGCAAAGTGACCAGAACAGATAAAGAGGCTATTGGAAGAATAAGATAAAATTATTAACTTTCCTAGAATTCATATCTTAAAGAACAGAGAAGGTCTTTGAACCATTTACTCCTCGTACTTGAATAAGGATCCTTTAGAAGGCATTTAGATCAGTTAACAAGGTAAACAAATGTGTGTGTGTGTGTGTGTGTGTGTGTGAGAGAGAGAGAGAGAGAGAGAGAGAGAGAGAGGGAGGGAGAGAGAGATAGAGAGAGAGAAAGAGAACAGTGCAGGGAGCAAGGAAACTGGAGAACTATCTTGAATTTCAGCCACTGGGAGACCAAGGAGTTGTGATTTGCCTGGAGCCATCCAGACAGCTCTTTCACCATTTGAAGAGCTCTTCCTCTCTGTGCCGAGGCTCTTGGAGCATCTACTCTTTTTTTGTTTGTTTTTAACGTATTAGAAGAATCAGCTTGTAGAAACTAAATGAGCCAGAATTCAAACTTTTGGGTTTCTTAAATTGATATATTATAGTTGTACATATTTTGGGCATCCACGAAATATATGTATACCATGATACATGTGTAATAATCAAGTCAGGATCATTAGGATATCCATCACCTCAGTCATTTATCTCTTCTTTGTGTTGGGAACATTACAAATTTTCTCTTCTAGCTATTTTGAACTCTCCAACAAATTGTTAATTATAACTCTTCTACTGTATTATCAAATATTAGAACTTAATTCCTTTTATCTAACTGTATTTGTATTTTTATAACCATTAACCAACTTCTCTTTATTTGCTACCTCTCTTCACTTCCCAGCCTCTGGTAATTACCATTTTACTCTCTACTTCCATGAAAACCTCAAATTCTTTCAAGAATAATATTATTTATTTATTTAGAGATAAGGTCTCACTATGTTGCCCAGGCTGGGTTGATCTCCTGGGCCCAAGTGATCCTCCTGCCTCAGCCTCCTAAGTAGCTGGGATTACTGGGGTTCTCACTTGTGACATAGCATTCCTGGGATTACTCTGGTGATGGGTGTGGTGGGTGGATGTCAAGCTACTTGAGAAGAGGCCAAAGTCAGATAGTCCTGTTAGAAGGATGTTGTACTCACCAAAGTGACCACGAACTGAGACAAAGGCTATGAAGTGAAGCCTGTGAATTTAAAAGATCTTGAGAAGGAACTGAATGGTTTTGTAAAGTACCTGTGTCTGGAGGGAAATGGAAAAGAATTTCATGATAAGATCTAGGTTTCTCACTTTAGCAGTGGGAATGGGGCAGATGGAGGTGGACAGTAGTTGGTCCTGAGAGGGGTCTAGAGAAGGGAGACAGCCTGACAGCCATTAGGATGCATGTGGAAGGGGATTAGGGCAGGGATGGCAGAGAGGGGTGTACGTTCTGACAGTCCCAACCCTTCACAACCAGACCTAGGACAGATATTACTAATCAATTGTACCAATCTTTCCCACTGAGCTTGAACCCAGTGTCAGAACACTTTGTAATATAATAAATCCTGGTAGCCATTATCAATGAATGAAATTTAGTTCTGAAGATGAAAGGTGATTGCTTCCTTTTATCGTCCTAGAGGTTTAGAAGCAGAGTTTACAGGTAGGAAGCCTGGGCCTTGCTCAGTGCCTGCTTGGCAAATTTATTCCCTGCCAGGCCAGCTTCCCATGCTCACCTCAAGCCTCTGCCTTTTCTCTCACCTCTGAGGCCTCAGGGACAAGTCTCAGCAGGCTCGATCTAAAGGTGAGCATTGCACCCCGACCTAGATTCTCTACCTGTCCATAGTCTTCATGCAAGTCAAACAGCACCAAGATTCCCCCAATCAATATGTGTCCTTTTGTCCTTCCCCTTTTACAAAATTATGTGGACACTGGTCCTGGCCTGTCCTGAAATTGAGAGCCCAAATCTTGGGAGACTGAGTGACAAGCACTACCCGTCAAGGGAGACAATGGCAATATTGACCTGCTGACGGGAAGCAGGCCTGTCCGCGTGCTCCGAGGACAGCTTGCAGACAGGCTTTTCTTCCACACAATTGCTGGCTGTTTCCCATGTTCCACAAGAAAAGGGGCGTACATTCCAGACAAGGAGACTATTTATTTTCCCACCAAAGGTGACACGTGGCATCCAGAGGTCAGGCTCTGGCCAGGGCCATGTTTGCTGGGCTAAGTTTAGCCTTTTCTCAGAAGCCTGGATTGTTCTGACAACCTCCCAAGCTGTGCCCCTGGGCTGGGAATGTTTCCTCAACTGCTCTGTACAAACACCCATACTGGCTACTCCATCTTCTGGGTTTGTTTATAGACCAAAGTCAAAGGCGTGAGCACCCAGGCTCCAGACAGAGCTTTGATGGAAATAGATGGGTGAGGGGCAAGGGTGGGACCCTTAGTTTGCTCTTTCTCCACACAGTCTGAGCAAGAAAGGCAGAATTTCTACTATTAAAAGGTCTTCAAATACAATTTGATCCCTTGAAAAGAAACTGCATGACTGTGACCCTGTCTAGCAAAAAAGAGGAAGTTAGAGTGGCTTTTCTTTCTATTTACCTGTTCCAATGGTACCAAAATTCTGCAACACTCCTTCAAACAGCTGGGATTTTTTTTGAGACACTAATAACAATAATGATGAATTTTTTCTGAAAAGTGCCTTGCACTTTAAGAGACACCATTAGAAATATTATTTTATTAAATTCTCAGTATAACCCAGGGAGATCAGTATAAATAACATCACGTGTTCAAAGCATGTGCTGGGTTGGGCACAGTGCAGGATGAGAGAGTAAGGGGTATGTGGAGCTGAATGAGAGTCCCTGAGCCACAGGGACTCACTGTTATGCATGTGAATGAAGACGAGGAAGGCAGCAAGGCCTTTTGATCCTGTCTCCAGGCTCTTAGGGCCTCTCAAATTTTGGCTGCCCTCCAGGGGAAAATTTGTCCAGAAGACTAGCATAGCACTTTAGCAAAAATATTGATCCTAACCAAAATCCACTAGTCCTGGATAGTGGCCAAATCTGAATAGGTTGCCTCAAAAGTTGTCTATACCTCACTTGAAGGATCGGCTCAGGGTTATGCATAAATAGCAACCAGGCTGTATCTCGAGTGGCTGTTCTGGCGGGAATCTCAGCTGTGCTATTGTACTAGCTGAGCAACTTCAGGCAAGTTGCTCAAATACTTGGGCAAGTGCATATTGGCTTCTTTATCTCTAAAGTGAGGTTACTATTATTATCTCATTTGTTGGTACTAAGGGTTGAATAAATTAATGTATGTTATGTGCTTTGAATTGCAACTGTCACATAATGCATGATTAATACATGCTAGTCATTAGTCCAGCAACCACATGGATGGTGAGTAGAAGCAGCAATACAGTTTCAAGCACTGGTGAAAAAGTGCAGTGTAGCGTTAAGAGAGCCTAACTTAAACCCTTTCATCTTTCCTTTTCTCTCTTCTTCCTCCTTCCCTGCCACCTGCCCTTATTCCTTCCCTCTTCCCTTTCTCAGTGGAAGGAGTGTGAATAGTAAACGGGAAGAGTTAAGGCAGATTGAGTGACCTTTGGTTGAAACTAGGGCAGGGTCAGACCCCAGGCTTTGGGAGGAACCAAAAGGCCCAAAACCATAAGGGAGGATCTGCAAGTCAACACCAGGAAACCAAACATAAAATCTACATGCAAAAGGCAGAGGCAGCTGGGTACAGTGGCTCACACCTGTAATCCCAGCACTTTGGCAACCCGAGGCGGATGGATCACTTGAAGTCAGGAGTTCAAGACCAGCCTGGCCAAGATGGTGAAACCCCATCTCTACTAAAAATACAAAAATTAGCCAGGTGTGGTGGTGGGTTCCTATAATCCCAGCTACTAGGGAGGCCGAGGCAAGAAATTGCTTGAACCCGGGAAGTGGAGGTTGCAGTAAGCCAAGATCATGCCACTTCACTCCAGCCTGTGTGACAGAGCAAGATCCTGTCTAAAAAGAAAAAAACAAAACAAAAAAACAGAAGCAAGATTGGAATCAAAAGGTTGAATATAGAGATCAGAGACCGTAATGGGGGGAATGGAGTCAGGGTGTGAGCAGGGTGGAAACAATTGGGAAAGTCCCCAGGAATTGCCACTAACAGGCCTGGGAGGTTTGGGTAGCTGTGTTGGATGGTCTTAAAGGGTCAGAGGCTGGAAGGGTACAATCACTCACCACTACCACCTCCAACAATAATGACCAACATCTGTTGAGCACTTACTCTGTTATGGCAGCTTACTAATTCCTTTATGTGCATTTCTCATATAATCCTCACACTATACTGAGTGAATGCTATTGTTTTCCTCATTTTGGAAGCTAAAGTTCAGAAAGGCAAGCTTCTGCTCAAGGTCACAGAGCTGGATGTGATAGAGAATTGAACCCAGGACTATTCGATGTGGAGCCCATTCTCTACGCTCTGCCATCATTCTTTACTCAAAAAATAGCAACTGAATGTCTGTAGTGACCTAGTCTCAGGGTAAAGAATTCTGAAGGTAACACAGATGAGTCAGATGTGGTCCCTGTTCTCCTAGCTAATGAGTTAGCAGTGAAGGCAGATAGAAGAATCAAAGTGTAATTTGTTAAGGACCATGATTGCTTGGTCCTTACGATAAATATACCTTCTCGTAGAAAGCAATCAATGTTTTCCAAAAGCAAAACCCAGAATATGAAAGGAACTTGATCTAACAGATTCTGAATTCAAGGAGGAGACCAGTAGAGGCAGCCAGTTAGCAGGGCATTTACAAAGACACTGAAGAAAGAGAGGATCAGGGACTGGCCGGTGAACCCAGGATAGCAGAAAGAGCTTTGGAACCCAAGGGATCTGCTGCATCCTAGCCATGGGGCCTTGTACAAGCAAGTCTCTTAACTTATCTAAAATGGGGATGCTGGTACCTATCTTGGAGGCTGGCGGTAAGGATTAATTGAAGTAAATTATATGCAGAACTTATTTTGGTGCCTGACATAGTAGAAAATACTAGTAAGTGATGAATCAATGGAGCGAGATGAGAGGGAGGAAGACGATGGAGAAGAGAAGAAAGAGAGGACTGCTTCTGAGCAGCCACTGGAAGGGAAGCTTGCAGCTTTAAAATAGCCATGTTATCCACAGTGGTGAAGCAAGGCAGCTTCCTGGTCTCCAAATCCATGCAAAGCTACAGAGCAAGATAATCAAACTTGTGAGTTCTCAGAAACACATTGAATGATACCCTAGTTCTCTCATGTGGCAAAGTTTGCTTGTACACTTAAATGTGAGTGTGAAACTGAAGTGCACATGCTTTTTTAAGGAAAAGCCAGAGAATGTGTGTCGGGGGAGGGAGAACAGCACAGAGTATAAGGGTTTGGCTGTTTACTGGAAACTCTTCAGTCAATAAGCAGTTATTGAGCACCTGTTAGCGTGCATCCAAACTTTGAAGGGAAGTCTGAGCCCTAACCCAAGGGGAGGACACAGCATCAGGCCCCGTGACAACAGGCCCATAAGGAGGAGGTGAAGAAAGGTGCATTCCAAGGAAAAGGAGGAAATGTGCTGCACGGGAAGCAGAATTTGCAGAGCTCGAAGGCTAATTGGGAGTGGGGATGAGGGATTTTGTTACCTGGGCTTCCAGCCGCAGTTCTGCCAGGAACTGAGCTTACTGAAGGGTCTGGAAATTCCAGCAACACAGAATTTGCTAGGTAGAGTTCACTGAGTGCTCCATCAGCCCATGGGAGCAAAGTTAAATCCATGCTGGCTCAGCCCCAAAGACAGAAGCAGAGAAGCTGGTTGTGCATTCTTGCCATGTCTCTCTCCAACCCTGTCTCCTTTGGCACCTCTGGCATGTTTATCCTGGGTGGATCTTCTCTGTTCCATTTTCTTAACTGAACCAAACATAGAGCTGTCCTCCTTTGCTTGTCTTTGATCTGAGTCTATAAACTTGCAGGCCTGGTCAGTTCTCTGGCTGGATCCCTTTCTACTCTATTTTGTTTTAGGCCTTTTCAGGCTGATACCAGTAACAGCTCCTCTCCTGCCCCCCAATAGCCACAGATACCTAATTTTAAAAATTTCTTGCAGGTTTAACTTCCTTCTAGTGTTCTTGGCTTCAGACCTTCTTGTTCTGGTCAGTAATTTAATGGGGATGTCAGCTACCTGAGTGTCCCCAGTCCTCCAACCTACGAGGGCATTTTCTTCCTTTAATAAATATAGAAAAATGACTTAAACTCCAGCCCAGGTATGGGGAGGAACAGAGCATCCTCCTGGTACCTCCTTCTCTTCTGACACCTCCTTGCTCCATTTCATGCATAACCCCAATTTTCTTTATTTCTCTCTCGTTTACTACAAACACAAGGCCTCTTACAGAGTAGACATTCCGAGGCTTTGGGGTAACAGGTAGATTTAGCACACCACATTAGAGATTACAACCTATGGTGTCTTACTTGTTGGTGTCTCGACAGCTAATGGGCATTTTCTGCCCTGAGAAATCTCTCACTGGCCGGGTTCCTCGTTAGGCCTTGCTGTTTTCTTTGCTCTCAGCCTTGAGAGTCTTCTCCCCTCCCAAGCTGCCAAATTCCCAATCTTACCACCAAAATCCTATTAACTTCATATAAAAAACACCTCACCTACCCACCCTCTACCCACAGCCCTAAACTACTTTGCATATTCAAAGTTTCTTAAGGGCCTCTACTGAAATCTGCCATCTCAGGAACTTCCTCCAAGGCACCCAATGAAGCTCTGAAAGAACAGTTTCCCCTTAAACATAACAGACTCATTAGAAACAACTCCCTCCTTTGTTTGACGATTCCCCCTTCCCCAGGGTGTAGGATTTTTGTGTCTTTCTTTCTCCATCTAGTTTCCCAGCTTCCCTCTCATTACCTTGCTGGATTCTTCTATGCCACTTAGTCCCTGGGTTGACCATTAGACTGCCTGGATTTGATTACATTTTCTTGCCTCACTGCCCTTGACCACACATGCTGCTGCCTAGGCCAGACCCCACACTCCAGCTGGGCCCTGTGTCACACATTTGCCCCCTGGAGGGGGTCCGTGACAGTTCTTTGGAAGGTCCCTACTCACCCCGTTTCAGTCAGCTAGGCCATTTGTTCAGTGAGTAATCATGTCTCATCCTGTGCACAGGGCCTGGAGGCAGAGAACCTGGGACTACCCTCTAATGTTGGGATGTCAACATTAATGGGACACAGGGAGGACCAGGAAATCCATAGCGGGGCAGGTAGAATGGAGGGGATCTTGGCTTGGGGACTGGCTGCTTGAAGGTGACATTACTAGGAATATGAGCAAAGCAGGTTAGAAAGTTCCCTTTCATGCTTGTTAAGGCTGAGGGGCCTATGGGGCAGCCCAGGGCAAAAGGTCTTTAGGTAAAGCAGCTGGGAAAATGGGTCTGCAGCCCATGAGAAGATGGGGAGGGGGAGGGGAGCCAAGGGCACAGTGTGTACAGTGTGAGGGCCAGAAAAGCTGTGTACTGGATGGCTTGGCTCTACCCAAGCTCTTGGGGACCAGCAAAGGCTTGAGAGTACAGATCTCTCCCCAACAGGGGCCCAGCTGCGTCCTGCACCCTGCACCGCAGTCACAGCAGCCCTCACACTAAGCCAGTGCAGGCAGGCAGATAATGCGCTCTGGAGTTCAAGGACAATCAGATTCAGCAAAGCGTGAAATCAGTTTTTTCCAACGAACTCACTGTGGGCCAAAGGAACAGTTTCTATCTTCAGAGAAAGGAGAAACCTGCAGCGATCTACCTGTTTCAGTGGAAGCAGATGTTCTTTCAAAGAGCAGGGGGCATCTGTGCCTAACCAGGGACCACCCATGTGTACATCTGGCATCTGGTGGAACAGAACACAAGCGCTAGGCTGACTTTCCTCTCTGCCTCGTGTCCAAGGGCTTGGGATAATGGTGACCGCGTCAGGAAAGCAGATGTTACACATCAGCAGCCCGGGGTCACTGCGAGCCAAGAAACCGGTTTCATTTGTTTGTTCATTCCCTTGTGTTTATGAAGCACTTTCTATGCATCAGGTTCTAGGCCCTATTGTTTCATAAAAGAGACAGAAAAATCCAGTCTCGTGTTAGGTATGTGGACTGTGGACTCAGACCACTTGGATTCAAGTCCCGGTTCTACCACTTACATGATGCTGACCTTGAACAACTTGCCTCCCTTTTTTGTGCCTTGATTTCCTTATTTATGAAATGGAAATGTGAAAGTTCCATCTACATCATGAGAGTATGGTAAAAACTGTTACAATACATGTAAAACCTCTTAAAATCATGCTTCACACATTGAAATGCTTCATAAATGCTAGCATAGAAAAAGAAAACCATTCAATGTTTGTGGTACATGCAGTGTTGAAGTATGATGTACCAGGTTCTCTGAGAACACTGAAAAAGGAGTATCTTGTGAGAAACTGATATCTGCATTGAATCTTGAAGAATGATCAGCAAAGTGTACAATGAGTTTGCTGGAACTGGGAATGGCCCCTCATGGCTGGAGCCAAGTTCACTCAGGGAAGATCGGGGAGTGAGGGAGGAGAGGTTGACAGGGGCAGATCCCAGGATCCCAAGATCACAGAGGGCCTTGAATGTCGCACCAAGCCACTTGGGGTTAATATTAGATTAAGTGTTGTAAAGACACTTCTGGAAGAGTTTCTGGGCACTGAAGTGTCATGCCATTATTCATTTGCCTTGGAAATATTCTCTAGTCAGGAAGGTGGAATTACGGTTTGTTTATTTGTAACAAAATTGATTTTTTTAACTGCCCATCTCTTTGCCAATAAACCGTTGTGCCACTGAGGCTGCTTCATAAGCTGGTGACTGTGCTAGCTGGAGTGTAATAATTGTTTATCCTCACAGACTGACTGAAGCATTGGTCTGTGAGGCAGGAGTTCAAGTTCAAATTAGATGACATTTGTTCCTTATTTAGGTCCACCTGTTACGAATATTTACCAAGCTGGAAAAAAAAAAAAAAAAAAAACAGTGAATAAATGGATGATTTGTGAAGGCCTTAGGTTGAGTGACTACAGCCTCCTGGGAGGAAAGAGTGGAGCTATATATGTATCTGTCATAAGAGGATCTCTCCAGGTCTAGAGCATGTCTTGAAGGAGCATTTCTAAGTGTCCTTATCAGGATCTTTTCCATTTTCATCTGCCAGTGACCTTTTCCCCTTGCCTAGGAGGTGGGTCCCCAAAACAATGTAATTTGGGGAGTCACATGCAGTACGTTAGGAAGTACATGGGCTTTGGTGACAAAGCACTTGGTCTTGGTACCAACTTTGAGCCTTTATTCCCTCATTCATAAAGCAGGTAGCAGGATGCTGCTTACCTCATGGGGTGGCTGAGAGTTTGAGACTGTGTGACAGCTCTGAGAGCACAGTCAACTGTGGTACCTTCTGAGTGCGCCCACAGAGCCACACCCACAGAATTCATGCTTGCACAAAATGTCAGCACAACACCAGGGAAAAATTCTACATTGGACCTGTGAGACCATGCTGCTATTGCAGTTGAGAGATTGGGTCTGAACCTGATCCCATGCAGTGGGGAGGGGAGAGAGGTGGTGCTTCCTCTGCTTTATGCATATAAAGTGTTTCTCTTGGTTCCTAGCAGATAGTGAATGCCTTGTAAGTGGCAGGCAGTGGCAGGGCAGCAGGCATTGGAGAGTGGAGCATGGTGGTGATGGGGAGCTCATAAAGAAATGGAAAGGAAGAACTTGAGGAAAAGACAGAAGGTTCCAAAGCACTGGGAGAATGTTAGGGGGACCAGAGGGAGCCAGAGAAGGACTCACATAGTATAGGAGTGCAGAGAAAATGGGAGGCGAATAGAGAGTAAAAATAGAATCAAACAAGCACAACGGGAGAGTGGGCCGCTGTCTTGTAACATGGGGCAGGTGCCACTGGAAAACTGGCTGGTGGCAGTCACTGTGGCCAAGGTGTGTCAGCTCCTTGAGCCTCAGGTTCCTTATGGGTAACACAGTTGGGAAGCGTGGCAGGGAGAGGCATTGGTGCAATGCCTGGGGAGCAGCATCTAGTCCCTCGTCACAGATAATGTGGCCTGATGTTCTGGCATCAGGCTTGGCATACAGGAGGCCATACTATTGATGGTTCAAATCGGCTGACTTTGTGGAGTGAAAGACAGAGCTATTCATAATTACACCAGGACAACAGGGCAAATCGGGTCTCTCTGCGGCACACTACCTCGTGTGACCTCCAAACATAGTAAGCTCTTAAAGACACAGTTGCAATCCCTAGGATTCATTAATGGGAATCACATAGTTAGAAAAGGCACTCACCTAATTCACTATTCTTCTGAGAAGAAGGTAGGTGTTGTAGAAATAAATGCCTGAGACCTATAAACAGAATGTGTCAATTAATGGTCAGGATGCAGTGCTGCCAGATGAAATGCAAGTTTAGTTAAGTTTGAATTTCAGATCAACAGTGAATCATTTTTAAGGTAAGTATGCAGTAGACATAGTTACCTCCCCTTCTCTCTCCCTGTCTGATTCTTTCTCTTCTCACTGCCTAATGCCTTCCTCTGCTTAGTCACAGATTCCATGTGAGTCACAGATTCCGTATCATCAGAACGTTGGCCCATGCCTGGTCAGCATGGTTTCTCAGGACGTGAAGCTGCCTTCAGGATTACAGTTTCAAATACCTATTACCAAATGCCTCAGTATTTTAAAGTTCCTGGTTTAATTTTTTAACAATTTTACTGAGGTATAAAATGCACATGCCATATGATTCACCCACTTCCTAGTTTAAATTTTGCAAAAGACTCTACCTAGGCTAGCTTATGAGTCAGCATCTTGGTCAGGTGCTTATCCCTGTGTCAGGTACCTACCCCTGGTACAATAGCTATGACCCGACGACAGGTCATGACTATCCTTGGACGAGTGCTGAAGGTCTGTAGAGCAATCCAGAGGGAGAGAGTCTAGTAGGTAGTTGGATACACAATGAGGAACCTATAATAACCTTCACCAAAACTTGTTCTGAAGTTCACCAATAATCCAGCCCTTGGAGAGCCTTGATGCTGAACTATCAGACAGTGCAGCAGGAAATGAGTCCATTCCTCCAGGGTTACCTGCTCAAACCTTCCTGAAGGTGAGCCCCGCCAAATTCTGCATAGTTGATTCAGCCCAAACTCAAGCGCCTTTGTACCTTAGGAGGAAGTAGAGAGTGGCAGAAACCTGGAATGCTATATGTGGAATCTGTGCTTAGCCAGCAAGTTTAGGTATTAAATGTTGAAAAGAAAAATAGAATCTGCCATAAATTCTCATTACACACACTATTGCCTAATAGTAGAAGTACAAATAGGTCCCTAAAGAATTTTCTGTTTTAGAGTCCATATTTAGTTTTAGCTTGTGATTTATTAATTTGCTCATTTTTCATGGTTGCTTATGGTAAACATTTTAGAACATATAAATACTTGTTTTAAAAGAAAGAAAAGAAAATCACCATAAATCCCCTGCCTAAAGATGACCACTATGAACAGTTTTAAGTATATACTTCAAGTTTTTTTCTTTTGCAAAATTAAATGTTAATTTCTATCTAGGTATACATACAGTTGCACATCAAGTAGTGCAAAGATTTCTAATAAGAGCAACTGGGTTCCATGTCACCTTCTCATGCTGTTCTACTTTGCAGAGAGAACATATTTCAGTGGGCTTTGTTTCTCATGGTGACATCTGTGCTGCCCAATATGCTGCTTTCTAGCCACATGTGGTTCTTTAAATTAAAATTAATTACAATTAAATAAAACTTAAAATTCAATTTCTCATTTTCACTAGCTGCATTCAAGTACTCAATAGCTTCATGTGGCTAGAAGCTAACATGTTAGATGAAGCAGATGTAGAACATTTCTACCGTCACAGAACATTCTACTAAATAGCACTGCTTTAAGTAAAAGATGCTTTTGTCTTTATTTCTTTGTTTATTTTAGATAGTATCAGTTGCCTTTGTTCTGTTTCTATTCAGATATATCTTTAAAACTTTTAGAAAATTAAAATATAACATACATACAGAAAAGCATATTTGTCATATATATAAATCTTAATAACTTATTACAAAGTGAATAATCCATGTGACTGCCCCCAGAGAAATAAATGGAACATTACCAGGAACCCAAACTCCCTCTTCTTCCTTACCCTTCTCCAATATCTCATCTTCTATCAACATGGGTTAGTTTTGCCTACTTGCTGTCTTTCATAGCTGGCTTCTTTCATACAAATTATGTATGTGGGATTCCTCCATATTTTTGTGTGACAGAGAGTACATTTGCTGAAATAATATTACCAGTTGTAATGTAATTCTTGCAATTTAAGAATATTAATATTTCTGTATGAATACTAATGTAAGAATACTAATATTTATTTATTCTACTAATTAGACATTTGAGCTGTTTCCAGTTTGAAGCTGTTATGAATAATGTAGCTGTGAACATTCTTGTACATGTATTTGGATACATGTGAGTACACATTTCTGTAGGGTGTGAAGCTAAGCATGGAACTGCTGGGCCACAGGTCCGACTATGCTTAGCTTTCGTGGAGCTTCCATTGTACCATTTCACACTCAGCAGCATCTGACAGTATCAGCAGTTGTTCTACCGCTGTCTGATATGGTTTGGCTCACTGTCCCCACCCAAATGTCATCAGATCAACAGTGAATCATTTTTAAGGTAAGTATGCAGTAGACATAGTTACCTCCCCTTCTCTCTCCCTGTCTGATTCTTTCTCTTCTCACTGCCTAATGCCTTCCTCTGCTTAGCCACAGATTCCATGTGAGTCACAGATTCCATATCATCAGAACGTTGGCCCATGCCTGGTCAGCATGGTTTCTCAGGACCTGAAGCTGCCTTCAGGATTACAGTTTCAAATACCTATTACCAAATGCCTCAGTATTTTAAAGTTCCTGGTTTAATTTTTTAACAATTTTACTGAGGTATAAAATTGTAATTTCCAATGTTGTGGGAGGGACATGGTGGGAGGTGATTGGATCATGGGGTGGATTTCCCCCTTGCTGTTCTCATGATAGTAAGTGTGTTCTCACCACATTTGATGTTTAAAAGTCTGGCACTTCCCTCTTAGCTCTCTCTCTCTCTCTCCTGCTGCCTGTGAAGATGTGCTTGCTTCCCCTTTGCCCTTCTGCTATGATTGTAAGTTTCCTGATGTCTCCCAACTAGGCTTCCTGTACTGCCTGTGGAACTTTGAGTCAATTAGACCTCTTTTCTTCATAGATTATCCAGTCTCTGGCAGTTTTTCATAGCCATGTGAGAACTGACTAATACAACATCTTCACCAATTCTTGATACTCTTAACAGTTATATCACTATGTTTTAAATTTGCATTTCCCTGATAACTAGTAAAGATTAACACCTTTTTAGACATACATTGACTATTTGGAAATTCTTTTTTTGTCATGTGTCTCAATGTCTTCTCTATTTTACTGTGAGATTTCCTGACTTTCAGAAAAATTGATTTGTTGGTACTTTAAATATTGTCTAGATATGAGCCCCTTTTCAGTTATATGTGTTGCTAACATCTTCTCCCAGACTATATCTTGCCAACACCTTTTGATGAAGAAAAGCCCATGATTTTATATAACCCAACCTACTAATCTTTTCTTTTATAGTTAGTGCTTTTTGTGTTCTTAGAAATATTTTTGTACCCATGAATATATTCTCTTATGTAATTTTCTAGAAGGTTTATCATCTTGATTTTTTACATTTATATCTAGAAAGAAGCTAGAGTTTATTTTTATGTATGCTGTGAGGTAGGAATCAGATTTCACTTTTTTCAATATGGCTAGGTAATTGAATCAACTGAATCTCTATTATCTATTTCAAGAACCATTCTTCCCTCATTGCTCTTTAAGGCCACCTGGATCACAAGTCATATCTACATGTCTATACATCTATGCCTATATCCATGTCTATAGATGTTTCTGGATTCTTTGTTACAGGGATAGGCAAACTAAATCCCGCTGCCTTGTTTAGTAAATTACGTTTTGTTGAAACACAGCCATGCCCATTCATTTGTGTATTGTCTATGGGTACTTTCATGGCACAGCAGCACTTGAGTTGTTGTGACAGAGACCAGTTGACCTGCAAAACCGAAAGTATTCACTATCTGGCCTTTTTGAGAAAAGGTTTATGACCCTTGAATTCTGTTTCTTTTTCTTTTTAAAAATTATACTTCCACTGATGCTATACTGTCTTCATTGCTGTAGCTTTACAATCAATCTTGATTTTTGGTAGAGTAAGCCTTTCAATATTGTTCTTCAAGATTGTCTGGGCTATTTTGGGGTCTTTGTATTTCCATACAAATTATATTCAGATATATTTTGACTATAAATTTTTTTTAAAAAATCACATAATAATTTTAGCAACTTGTTTTATAAATGACTTAATATATAGTGGAAATCTTTCCATAACATTAAATGTCTTCTACAATATTATTTTTAATGGTTTCATAATATTCAATTATGCAGATAAACTATAATTTATTCAATCAAATAAATTGCTTGTTGTGTCTTTTCTATTTTCTTATCACCCCATTAAACTGTAAATTTCTTCTTTAAAATGTTCATACTCTTACACTAAGTAATTCCATTTAAGGGAATTAAACCAAAGTAAATGATCTTCAATGGGGAAAAAAGCATGAAGATGTTGATCATAGCATTGTTTATAATCATGAAAAACCAGAAATGGCAATTCACTGACACTTGGTAAATGGTTATAGTACTTTTGCTTATTGGAATATATAAAAATGTTTAAAACCATGATCAAGGAGAGTAGGAAATTATTATGGAACGTTTTAGAAAAAACACTGTGTGTACTCTTGGAAAGGCAGCTATACTCACCACTGTACCACCAATGCCACATGGTGTGTACTCTTTATTTATGAGTATTAAAATATACCCCTTAGGAAAAGATCTAGAATGATCTAGACCAAATCTAAGTTGGTTAATACTAGGGAGTGGCATTTGTTGGGGAGGAAAAGGTACAGTACTACATTCCCTTTTTGTCGCTTGAATATTTCATAGAACTTATGTTATCTTATAATAAAACATTTAAAATCACTTTCAAAATAGACTGTATGACGCATGAAATGATAAAATAGCAATGTCCTAGGGGAAAGATAAGCCTTCTGTAAAAAGCAATCCCAGAGACTTAGTGTTAAGCAAGTCTGTAAACAGAGGCTAAGATTTAAAGCCAGACTAACATCCCAGCTTGGCAGATGAATACAGCACAAGAGTATGAAACCCACAGAGGACAACCCCAGTTTGACCAGATTTATTCCCTTAGTCACACTGGATACCGTGATTCCCAGCTACTTAGTGAAGATGAGCTGGAGACTCTGGATCCTTAGAGGCTGTTGAGTATGATCACAATAAACTACTTGTGATTCTTATTTCTGAATGTGAGTGCAAGGTAATCCTGGAAGAGACTGAATATAATCCTTGAAAATGCATAACGTGGGACTGTCCTGTGGGCATCTTGTGGAGACCATAGAAATAAATCACAATCTGGTGGGTGGGGTGGGATTTTTCTCTGAAAAGGGTAAAAACCCCAACAGCTAATCATCTTAGATAGCATTTATAATGTGGTCTTTGGTCCAGTGGAGAGGGGAGCACATCCCCAGTCTGGTGCAGTTGGGCCCAGACGCTGAGGGAGGTCTGAAGAAATGGTGGTGGTGGATATGACCTATCTCCAGCCATAAGGAGGCAGAGGGGATGGAACAGCAACGTGATATAGTTAGTGTCAGGAGCAGCAGCAACAGCTACAGGGCAGAAAGGCTGCTCTTATGGCAGCTGGCATCCATAGCTACAGGCAGTGTTTGCAGAACTAGGCCTCTGACCACAAAGGGCTCATGCCCCATTGCCAATGCCATTATAAAAAATATTGATGTCCAGGCCTTACTCCAAACCAGTTCAATCAGATGGTTAGGAGTACAGCCCAGGCACCCATTTATTTCCAGACTCTCCAGGTGAGAACCACTGTTTTAGGATCAACACTACCCCAACACCCCTGGGTGTCAGACTCTCATAATTGCATCCAATTTGGATTGTGCTGCCCTGCAGATGAACGGTGGGTAAGAGTTTCATTCTTCAACAAGCCACAGGCCTACAAAACAACTTCATTAGCCCTGACGAGCTGCCAGCCCTTTTCTTCCCTCTTTGCCAGAAAATTAATGAGACCATTTGTTTGAAGGAAGAAAACTAACCACTCCATTTTGTAGTGTCATGGGTCAAACTGTACACATTCTGCTATACTTATGCTTCCATCAGGAAGGAGTAAAGGGGAAGGACTCTGCTTATGTGCCAGGCACACTTTCTCTTAATCTTCACAAAACACCCTGAAGAGTAGGTGATACCATTAGTTTCTTTTGACAAAAACACTGAGACATAAAATGGCTAAGAAATGTGGCCCAAATTACATAGGTACTATAAATGGTAGAGTGGGGATTTGAACAAGCTTTATCTGACTCTAGAATTCATCTTTTGTCTTTCTCTTTATTATAACCCTTTCCCTCCTTCAGTTCATTGCTACACATAAATTATTTAAAATAATGTCTGGCAAATTGCAAGTGCTCGATAAATATTAGCAATTCCTCCTGAGAGTTTACTGTGAGAAGGAGGGGAGGCATGCAATCTGACCCTAAATTGCAGTAATTAAACTTTGTTGGCAAAAAAATATATAGACTAGAAGTTGGGGCTGGGTGAAGAAAATTTCCCAGGCTTTGGCTGAAATCCTTAATCCCAGGATGCAATCTTAACCAACTCATTTATACAAAATAAAAGATTGAGATTCAACTTTGCTAAAACAGAATGCATGTGCTGGGTTAAGTTCTTTAAAAATGCAAAGCAGGTTCTAGAAATTATTGAACTCTTCTCAAGCAAATTCTTTATCCAGCAAAGGGCAGGAAGGTCCATGAGTTTCAGGTGTCTTGGTGATTTCCACAGATGGTGCCTTCTTGGCAGCCATGTGGGCTCCTTTGCAGTGAAGGGGCAGAAACAGCAAGTGAGGGCTGGTCTGAACCATGGCAGAGAATGAGAAGTCTACAGAAGAATCATCTCAGAACTGGGCCCTTGTTAAAACAAAGCACAGCCCCTCCCAGGGTGGAGTAGAGTGGCTCTCTGGTGAGTGAGTGCCTCTCCATCCCTCCTGAATTCTCCTTCCCTTCAGCAACCTCCCACTTGAATCCAGCTGTCACTGCTATCTAATCTCCTGAGGATGCTACACACTGTCTTTGAAGAGTAGCCTTGCAGAAATGGAAATACGTTTTGAGACAGTCCAACTTCCCAAAGAGACTTTCCTAAATGAGAATTAAAAAGAGAGAAATTCTAGAAAGTATAAGCAGCATAAAGGACATTCAAAATAATGTTTTATATTTGTTTCTTTTATTCCACCATAAGTGGCTTCTGTCCCCAAAGTGTGGTTTCACATCATGGATCCTTCCTCCTCGCTTCACACTTGCCAGGTTACTTGTATCACACAGGAACCTGTCTCCTAGACATCCCTGACCCTTCAGGAAAACGACCAACTTCCCTTCCAGCATTCCCTTTCAGTCTAGCCTGTGGTCTCAGGGGCATGCCATGCTCTCTCCCTAAGCTAAGAAAAGGCCCCGGTGGTTGATAAACACACGCAAAAGAAACTTATTCTTCCGATGAGAATTCTGCTTTCTACTCACAAAGGTAGGTGTTGTCCATTTGGATTCCAATGGAATAATATCTCAAGTACTAAACAATACCTCCTCTATTAGACACACAATAACAGAAATATGATTTTTTAAAATAGAGGAATCATGAGCATAGCAAAGACTTTTTCCTGATTCAATTCCTGGTGGTGTATAACAAAAAGGTCCCAGTCCCCTTGCCAATAGGCCTTGTTATAACATTACTAAGTATCAACTAATAAAGTGGTGGATCTTTCATTTGTGATTTGCCCATTACTTAGAAGATGCAAGTTTTCTGGAATTTTAATCAAGAATTGCAAATTCTCAAAAATACGGTCTCTGCAAGCAAATATTATAGCAGGGGTGCAGACAGGAAGAGCTCTGTATTTGTTCATACTGCAAGCGTACATTTTCATGTGCTCTGTAAACTCAAATAGCAAAGGATCAGCCAATAAGGTCTATAAGAGAGAGCACCTGCCTAGTTTTGCGAAGTCATACTAGATGGACATCTGCTATGAGGTAATAGCCATGGCCTCTCTGATATGGTAGCATGAAGTGACAGGAGAGCATAGTCTGACTAAAATACAGTTGAAACAGATGTCAACGAAGATGACTGAGATAAGAATGAATTACAAAGAAGCTAGAAATGCAGGAGATGGATTAAAATCTTTGGAAGACTTACAATCTGAAGAGGCGTTGCAGAAAATCAGACCAATAAGGTGGGGAACAAACTGCAGGTCTCCCAGAACTCAGAGGAAAAATAATGAAGTGGTAAAAACAATATAAGATTACTATGATAGCCATTAAAAGAGAGAAAAGAGGTCTAACCTAAGAATTATAGATGTTTTTGATCAAAATCAAACGATTAGAACAGAAGTAATGATTAAAGATGCACTGGAAACTTTCCTAAGCTAAAATCAAATAGGTCTTTTTTTTTTTAATAAACTTTTTATTTTGGAATTATTTTAGATTTACAGAAGAGTTGCAAGTACAGAGTTCCTGGATTCCCTTTACCCAGTTTCCTCTATTGTTCTTGGCTTACATATCCACAATGTATTTGTCAAAGGTAGGAAATTAGCACTCATACATGACAACTAACTAAACTACAGACTTTACTCCGATTTCACCAGGTTTTTTGTCCTTTTACTGCTCCAGGATGGGATGTAGGATACCATGTTGCATTTAGCTATTTAGCCTTCATATTTTTATTCTAAAATATTCTACAATTCTAAAAATAGAATTGTAGGCTGGGCACAGTGGCTCATGCCTGTAATCCCAGCACTTCAGGAGGCCAAGATGGGAGGATCGCTTGAGCCCAGGAGTTTGAGACCAGCTGGGGCAGCATAGCAAGACCTCATCTCTGTTTTTTTATTTGTTCTCACCACAATTTTTTTTATTATATTTTAAGTTCTAGGGTACATGTGCACAACGTGCAGGTTTGTTACATGTGTATACCTGTGCCATGTTGGTGTGCTGCACCCGTTAACTCGTCATTTACATTAGGTATTTCTCCTAATGTTATCCCTCCCCGCTCCCCCAACCCCATGATAGGTCCCAGTGTGTGATGTTCCCCACCCTGTGTCCAAGTATTCTCATTGTTCAGTTCCCACCTGTGAATGAGAACATGTGATGTTTTGTTTTCTGTCCTTGTGATAGTTTGCTCAGCATGATGGTTTCCAGCTTCATCCATGTCCCTACAAAGGACATGAACTTATCCTTTTTTATGACTGCATAGTATTCCATAATGTGCATGTGCTACATTTTCTTAATCCAGTCTATCATTGATGAACATTTGGGCTGGTTCCAAGTCTTTCCTATTGTGAATAGTGCTGCAATAAACATATGTGTGCACGTGTGTTTATAGCAACATGATTTATAATCCTTTGGGTATACACCCAGTAATGGGATGGCTGGGTCAAATGGTATTTCCAGTTCTAGATCCTTGAGGAATCGCCACACTGTCTTCCACAATGGTTGAACTAGTTTACAGTCCCACCAGTAGTATAAAAGCATTCCTATTTCTCCACATCCTCTCCAGCACCTGTTGTTTCCTGACTTTTTAATGATTGCCATTCTAACTGGTGTGAGATGGTATCTCATTGTGGTATCCATTTGCATTTCTCTGTTGGCTAGTGATGATGAGCATTTTTTCATGTGTCTGTTGGCTGCATAAATGTCTTCTTTTGAGAAGTGTCTTCACATCCTTCACCCACTTTTTGATGGGATTGTTCAATTTTTTCTTGTAAATTTGTTAAGTTCTTTGTATATGCGGGATATTAGCCCTTTGTCAGATGGGTAGATTGCAAAAATTTTCTCCCATTCTGTAGGTTGCCTGTTCACTCTGATGGTAGTTTCTTTTGCTGTGCAGAAGCTCTTTAGTTTAATTAGATCCCATTTGTCAATTTTGGCTTTTGCTGTCATTGCTTTTGGTGTTTTAGACATGAAGTCCTTGCCCATGCCTAT
>NW_016807378.1:2217953-2230028 GCF_001698545.2 Rhinopithecus bieti | reverse complement strand
TGAATGCTTGTGATTTTTGCACATTGATTTTGTATCCTGAGACTTTGCTGAAGTTGCTTATCAGCTTAAGGAGATTTTGGGCTGAGACAATGGAGTTTTCTAAATGTACAATCATGTCATCTGCAAACAGGGACAATTTGACTTCCTCTTTTCCTACTTGAATATCCGTTATTTCTTTCTCCTGCCTGATTGCCCTGGCCAGAACTTCCAACACTATGTTGAATAGGAGTGGTGAGAGAGGGCATCCCTGTCTTGTGCCAGTTTTCAAAGGCAATGCTTCCAGTTTTTACCCATTCAGTATGATATTGGCTGTGAGTTTGTCATAAATAACTCTTACTATTTTGAGATACAGTCTATCAATACCTAGTTTATTGCCTCGTCTCTATTTTTTAATTAAAGAAAAAAAGAATAGCAGTGGGAGACAAAAAATTGCTCCTTAAACCTCCTCTGCCCCACTCTCAGCTTTCCTGGTCTCTGATTTTTTCATTCCTCCTGAATTTTCTCCTTACTCTCAGCTGTGATGCACACCATGACCTCAGAACACCTATTGATGATGACTTTATTCTTCATACACTCTGTACTGCCTCAAGGGCCTTGGGTAATGTCCATTCCATTCCCAGGACCCTCTCACCCTGTGCTGCCTCCTCAGGGGGCACCATCGCCCCAGCTTCCCCTGGCTTCTGGTCAAAAAACAGTCATCATTAATTTCTCCACTATGATGCATTCTGACTGAAAAGACAATTAAAGTCTAGAGAAGTCAAAAGAAAAGTGAAAATCAAACACATTCCTATTCACATACAACTCAATAGGTCTCTGTCTTTTTTCTTGATAATGTTAGAGCCTTTGAGAATGTCATTATTTCAGTTTCACACACAAAAAAAATGTTTAATGACTGGGTTTGGGGGATGCGGTGGTTCTCTGCCAGGTACTGTCCTGTGAGTTCCCTGCAGCCTGGGCTCTGACCCTCAGCCTTGCAGGGTGAGGAACCTAAACCCATCAGCTTTCCAGAGGTGATCACACTTAAGGAATGCCCATGCGTACTTACAAAAATCTCTGATAAATGTGAATGAATTCAAACAACAATGTATTTATAATGAGCAACACAACTGACAAATCTGGCAGATGTGTCATTGGGTGGGCCTGACCAGTAGCTCCAATAGGAGCCACATTATCAGATGGGTTCTTGGTGAGTACACAAGCAGAACAAGAGAGTTATGGAACTGAAAGCTGAATGACATTGGGCCCTGAAAAATGGATGCTCCCATTTCCCCAGAAAAGAAGGCCTGTCCAGAGAAATAGGACCTTACACAGCCTGGCTGGGCACTTCTCCTCTGGGGATGATTTAGGCAGCACTTCTCTCCTTTGTGCTTCTAAGGCTGACCAGGCCTTTGGCTCATGCATACATTCTTTAGATGTGACCATATTTTTCTTCGCTTATTGTCCAGGTCTGGGAACCATTCTGGTTCTTTAAGATGATGATGGTTCTGATCAATTATATGGGGATCTGAATTTTCACCCCCAAAGAACTCCCTTCCAAGTCCTGTGTGGGTGTGTGCATGAGCGTGTGTGTGCATGAGTGTGTGTGTGTGTATTGGAGAGGGTTACTGTCATGTATGCTGTCTACATTCACTTGAATGCAACTGTTCTTGACTCCGCAAAGTCAGGAAAACCTAAAACAGAAGAGCAAGCACAGCAAGTGCCCATGACATGCCAGGCCTGAGCCAGGCAATAGACATACAGTAACAAACCAAGCAGACCTGGTCCCTGTCCTCCTGGAGCCTGGGGTCTGGTGGGGACACCGCTGTTCATAAAATAACCACACAGATTACAGTAAGAGACTTGAACGAGTGCTGTAAAGGAAAAGGAGAGGGAACAGCCTAATAAGAAACCTGTTCTAGTGCTGAAGGGCAGGGAGGGTTTTCTTGAGAGAGTGACACTTGAGTTGATATTTAAAGCTTAAGTAAAAATTAGCTAGAGAAAGTGGGGAGGACAGAGGGCTGGACATTTCCAGACCTGCTTTCTGCTTTTCTCGGTCCTGCTCTCTGGCCTTGGAGGCTGGCCACCTAGGATTGCATCGCTAGCTCCCTGCCCTCTCTGTCTCTTCGGTAGGGAGCCCCAGCTCCCTAGATATTCAAAGGGAAGGAGGACTGTAAGGGGTGTGCATTCCCTGTCTTCTTCCCTGTGGTATTGCCTCCAATTTACTGTTGGTTTTTTTGTGGGGGTTTTTTGTTTTTTTTTTTTTTAGGAAAAGTAGCTATTCCCGCTGCCTCTCCAGCAGTGCTGCCCTTTGACCTGGGAGAGAGAGCACCCCTGCCACCCCATAGATACCATGCCTTGGACTTCCTGTCCTCTGGCCACATCACTGCCCACGGTGTAAGAGCACCCTCCTTCCATGCCGTTCATGGTCATGCATTTTGTGTGCATCTCTCTTCCAGAATGTGGACTGCTCCTGCAGGCTCCTCTGCCTTAGGTCTGAGGGGTTGACCAAAGAGTATGAGTTTTTGTGTGTGTGGTAGGTTCTGAGGGCAGCATGGGCATGAGGCCTGGGGTGCCTCCCTGTAACTAGTAAGGCCTCTTGAAGTTGCCAGAAAACACAGGGGTGGGAAGAGAAGGGGGTAAGCTGGGAGTCCAGGGTTGGGGCCCAGATATTTCCCTTCTGCCATGTTCTGGGCAGTCTGAGACTTCCAAATTCCAACTTCGTCTTCCAGGTTTTTATAAAGGTATATTTTCCAAGGTCAACAGCTAGGACATATTTTGTTGAGTGGTTCGTTAGTTTGAGTGATAACTTTTAAATATCTAGACATATGGTTTGGAGGATTTCTAATTGTTCTCTTGTTCTGGGCCCCACAAATGTGTGGGATGTGCTTGCCTTCCAATAACCACTCTCTCCCTCCTCCCTTTGGGCTTGGGAGCAGGGCACCCCAGGCTACAGAATGATCCCTTACACCCACACCTTTGTAATGACCCTTTGCGAACAGACCCCCCTCAAATTGTTCTATTTTCAGTGGACCATCTGTTTCCTGGCTGGTCCCTGACTGATTCTGCAGGTGTTTCAGGCAGAGGGAACAGTATGTGAACGTCCCCTCCCCAAACTCACACACGATTTTTTATTTCACCTTGCAGTTATTCTGTAAGCCATTAGTTGTTGGAAGCAAGATGAGGAGAGATGCTAAAAGGGGCAGGAGAACCAAGGGTTATTGTGGCTATTAAGCCAGTGTGTGTGTGTTTATCTGCAGAGGGGGTGCAGTAGCTCAGCTCCTCAGTGCTCTTTCTCTCACTTACAGACCTTCCCCCTGCCAAAAGGGAACACACCCTTAGCCCCCTTGCAGGGCCTGGTTGGCAGGAGCTCACCCCTGGTGCCTTCAAATGGACCCCGGTGGCTCTTGTTGCCAAAGCAGGGGGAAGGCAGCAACTTCCCTTAGTCTCTCAAGCCCTTCCCTCCAGGAAAACTGGATTCCTGTCCCCTCCTGAACCCCTCAGGACACTATTCCCCAGTTTTGCTCACCTCCTAAGTTCCCTGGGAAACAAGCAAATGTCCCTCCCACTAACCAGGCTCATGAAGCCAGCTCAGATGAGGGTCATGTACACAAACCTAGCAAGCACCCTCTGTATTGCAATCAAAATACAATTTTGATTTTATCACCCACACCCCTTTTGCAATTTATTCAATAGGGATAAATTTCCCCCTGCCCTGGATGAAATTGCTAGCAAGCTCACAATTATTCTGCTCACTTTCATGTAACAGGTACTCTTTAAATGCCACATGCACTCTTAATTTATAATAGCAATCAAAATGTTCAGTCCCAAACTCTAATCTTGATTTAGCTTGGTGCCATCTACCTTGTTCTCAGCTTGGGCTGACTTCAGGATGGGAAATTGCAAAGGGAAGTGGGGTGGGGTGTGGCTGGTGTCCCCATGTCTACCCTTCGGGCTCCTCCATTGTTCAACCTCCTCAGTTGGGAGAGGGATGGAGTTGGGTAGATGTAGGAAAGGGCTCACCTAAAATCTGGGGTCTCATCTGGCGTCAGCCTCTCTGGTCCTGGCAGATGTTGGAGCTGACTTTTTCTCTTCTGGGTGCTTTCTTAGATTCTCTGGGGTTTCCTATAGGGCCCCCCTTATGTGAATTTCTGTTCACCTAGAGACATGCATTTTTTATGGCTGGTAAACACTTGCCCTCCAGTCAGATGGTGGAACCTCAAGCTGTCTTTCTTGAGTTCCATAGGAAAATGTGTTCCATGGGAAAATGCATATTCTTGCCTGGACAAGCTCTAGGCATGCAAGAAATCTAAAGGCAGCAGCACCCCCATGGCTCTGCCGGGAAAGCGGGTAGTCAGCCTCTTGGTCTTCCCGTCCTCTAATTTCCCAGGTGTGTCCTCGTGTGTGCATGCATACATGCCTATGTGCATGTGTAAGAGAGGCACATTAAGTTCTCTGGGTAGCGGCCGGGCGCGGTGGCTCAAGCCTGTAATCCCAGCACTTTGGAAGGCTGAGACGGGCGGATCACGAGGTCAGGAGATCGAGACTATCCTGGTTAACACGGTGAAACCCCGTCTCTACTAAAAAAAAAAACAAAAAACAAAAAACTAGCCAGGCGAGGTGGTGGGTGCCTGTAGTCCCAGCTACTTGGGAGTCTGAGGCAGGAGAATGGCGTAAACCCAGGAAGCGGAGCTTGCAATGAGCTGAGATCCAGCCACTGCACTCCAGCCTGGGCGACAAAGCGAGACTCCACCTCAAAAAAAAAAAAAAGTTCTCCGGGTAGCCCAGAGAAGCCCCTGCTTGCCACGTGTATGGTGAGCAGACACCCAGGCACTCGCCTCCTACTAGGGGGCAGGGTGGGGACAAACAGCACTACCCAAACTTCCCTAAAGAGCCCTTTCTCACAAAATTGCTCCTGGAAAAGAGCAAGTAAGTTCTGGAGATAGAGAATGGTGGCCAGCTATTTCTGCTGAAAATGTGCCTGTGGTGATTTAGGGTCTCACTTTGGAATTTCACATCTATTGCATCTTGGTATCTACTAATTACTTGGACTTGTTGATAATGATCAAAGTCCTTCCCTCAACCACAGTCAGCGGAGATGGGTTCTCACAAATACCCTTTTGAAATCACTCTAGGACAGCTTTTCACTGTTAGCTTAGATAGGAGAGAAAGGCAAATATGTGAAGGCAAGAAGGGAAGGAGCCAAAAAACAAGGAAGGACTAGAAGGGTTGGGAAGAGAGGAAATCAAGAGAGAGGGAGAGAGAATGGGAGTAGATTCCCTCAAGTTTGAGAAGAAATACTCCTGACGCAGCTGCCTTACTGGGTGGGGCTGTATTCCTTTGGTGACTCTGCTAGATCTCCATTCCAGCTCCAGGAAGGAGCCTGTATTCCCTGGTCCAAAAGAATACAACAAGAGAGGAAACTTTTATGACTTAGGTTCAAGGACCAGGATAGAATCCCAGTAATATGAATTAAGGGGGAAAAAAGCTGAGAATAAATCTGCTCGTGGGATGTCCCATGATTGTGCCTGGGTCTAACAGTTCTGTTCCCTTTATGAAGCTTACTTCCAAAGGAAGAAAGCATCATTTTGGCATCAGACTTCTCATCTGTAATACCAGAAGCTAGTGGATATGAATAACAATCTGTAGGTTGCTGAGAGAAAAGAATTGAACTCCCCAAATCCTGTACTCATTCAAGATATATCCTTGCTGATAAGCAAGGATTCAGTAAATATCTCACATCCTCCATCTGAGGAAAATATTCAAAAATCACAGCAAGGATCTCAAGATAGAGAAATGAGCAAGGACTCTTATAATCTATAGTTGAATCTAAATAGATTAATTATTAATTTTACAGGTATCTATTTTGTACCTAGAGCCAGACACTATTCTACGCACTAGATGGCAAACAAGACAGACAACTGCTGTCGTGGGATGTACATTCTAGTGGAGGGAGACAAAAATTGGGTAGACAAAAAGATATATGATTTAAAGTAAAGATAAGTTCAATGAGGAAAACTAACCAGGGTAACGGGATAGGGAGGGAAGAACTAGCGGGGGTAGACTGCTATTTTAGAGAGAGTGGTTTGGCTTTTGGGGGAGGAGGAAATTGAACAGAGACCTAAATGAAGTAAAGAAATAAGCCCTGCAGGATTTTGGCAGAGGAGAGCTCCAAACAGAGAAGCACCAATGCAAAAGCCTAGAAGGGAAACAAGCTTGGTGTAAGAACCTGAGAAACAGCGAGAATGACAAGGATTGAGGGACACAGTGGGAGATAAGTCAGAGAGGCAGTCAGCGCACTACCAGGAACAGCCTTACAGACACTGGTAAGGGGCTTCACCATCATGCTAAAAGCAAAGCAAAGCCATTAGGAAGTTTTAATCAGAGCAGCAACATGATGTGTTTGGGTTTTTTAAAGAGCGTTCTGGCTCCTGTATGGAGAACAGATGCAGGAATACCAGTCAGGAGGCTACTGCAGCAGTCCAAGAAAAAGGTTAGTGATTTTTATGGGTGATTGATATGGGACTGGTAGAAGTGGTGAGAAGTGAGTGGATTTCCATGATCTACACTAAAGGAAGAGCCATTTGTGTTAAATTATTTACATGGACATGCATAAAAGTTGCATAAAAGGATAGATAGCATGTTATTGATGGTTAATATGCAATGAGATTTGAGGTGATTTTTTAAGTTTCCACCTTATACATTTATATATTGTTTAAAATTTTCCAATGAACATGACATCTATATAAACAAAAAATTAATAAAGCTATAGTTATTGTGGATAACAAAAAAGATGAGAAAAAAGAAATATAAGTTGAGGTACACAGACTGCCTCTAAGATTGTCCCTGAATCCTTAGTTCTGTTATCTTCATGTTTCCATCTTTTCTTTGACTGTCAAGAAGCTCAGAGCTAAATTGCCAGCTCCCCGTTAGTAATTATGTAGCAGTCCTGGGTCCTGTACAAGTGTGTTTTAATTTTTCAGCTGAATCCTGTCTAAGGGAGTGTTGGAGACCAGATTCTCTGGGTCATCAGACTGTGAGATGGAGATCTGAGTGCAGAAAAGGCACTGGAGTGTACTGTCAGTGGTAAGACCTGTCGGGGAGGAAAATAAGCAGGATTGGGCAGATTTAGAAGGTAAACTCTAATGTAATCACAGTCAAAGGGCTGGGCTGATTCTTGGAGAGCTACAAATCTTGGATGGCCCTTCAGAGTTTTCTGGAATAGGGTAGGGGGCTGGGCCCTACATCGATCTATCATTTAATGGGTAGTGTAATTCTTGTGAGGCAAGGGACTGAACTGTCAGCTGCTGCCACTCCCCTGAACTGACAGAATAAGTATTTCAGTCCTGAACATACTGGCTCTGGGCAGCACACCACAGCATCCACTACAGAGAGGAGCCTCATATCATGGTAAACCTCTTACACTCCAGACTCTGGCTCCTGGGTTTAAGTTCTGGCTCAACTGCTTGTTGGCTGAATGACTTTTCAGCAAGTTCCCTAATTTCATTTATGAAATAGTGATAATGATCTTGTCTAGCTCAATTTTTTTTGCAACAACTTATTGAGTCAATCCATGTAAAGCATTTATACCAGTAGCAGACACATAGGAAACACTCAATAAATGTTAGCTATTAAAATTATGCTAGTTCATATATTTCCTGGTGCAAACTTTAAATGTATTATTTATAGATCACAGCTCACTGCAGCCTCAAACTTCCAGGCTTAAGCAATACTCCCACCTCAGCCTCCTGAGTAGCTGGGACTATAGATGCATGCTGCCACACCTGGCTAATTTTTGTAGTTTTTGTAAAGACGGGCTCTCACTATGTTGCCCAGGCTGGTCTCAAACTCCTGGGCTCAAGTGATCTGCCCAGCTTGGCCCCCCCGTTGGGATTATAGGTGTGAGCCACTGTGCCTGACCTATATGTCTTCATTGTAGAAAATGCTCTAAGTTTCTCCAAAACGCCTGAGGAATGAGGGGGTTGATTCTAGGTCTTGGATCTGATCTTTAGTATTATAAAACATGAGGATCAGCCCAGGCACTCCACAGCAATACTCCATTCTTTGAGGCCCATCAGGTGCTGGCCTGAGATACTTAGCAGCTGCGTCACAGCTGGGCTGTGCTGGGACCTGGAACAGGGCAGAGGCTGAACGTGTAGCAAAAACAAGATGAGGCTTGGCAAACGATAGTAAGTAGTAAGATATGTACAAACCTTGCCTCCAAAATATGGCTTCCTAGCAAAACCAAAGATATTATATTATCATTATACAGAGATTTTCTGTTTCCTGTGTAGAACCCTGCCAGGAGGCTAAATAACACAGAAAACATGGTAACAGCTTGCTGTGTTCCTGACCCTATTATGCAGCCAGTGAATGAAACGCATCTCCTTTGAAAATAAACAGCGATTAATCAAGTTGTTGCTCTCTAGCATGGTATCATTATCTTCCCAAAGTTATGAAGGAAATTATAGGTTCCCAACAAGAAGAGTATGATGTAAAGAAGGGTTTCGACAGCATCAGTTTGTTTCGAGGGAAAGGTGCGGCCTGCCTCTCCCTGGGCTGCTCTTGCCACTGAACACACACGTTTCAAGCTGACCCACAATGTACATAGAGAGGAAGCGGCCCCTTGGGGAGAAGAAAGGCTTTCCAAGGTTGGTGGCAACACTTTTGTATTGCTCCACTTCAAGATTGAGTGGGTCCAACCTTAAGCCCCCAACTTTCAGGAGGTAGGAATGGGTCAAAGGGATATGAGATCAGGTAAGAGGCCAGGACTGGCCAGAGGACACAGGCATTGACCATGGAGGAGACGGAATCCGTCAGTGCAGAGCTGGCGCTGACTCTGAGTGCAGGGCCCTGCAATATGTTACTGAAAACCAGAGATCCTTCCTTTAGTCTATGTGATTATTCCTTGTTCACAGCTAAAGTCTAGAGGAGCAAAACACATCAGCTATATTCAGTAATTTCTGTCATAGGATAAATTAGTGTCTCAGAGTTTTACCTAACATGGGAGCATCCTCATTCATAGCAGGTGAGGCAGCCTCCTTCTTCCTGGGGAAAATGAAGCTACTCAACTTAACCCTCTCTGTGTCGCTCCTCTCTATGGACACATCGTGCTGGATCTGTGCTTTCTTTTTCCTCACTCACCTGTACAGAGGAACTCTTGTCTTGAGTGAATCCCCTTCACCTGTTTTTTTTCTTTCAACCTGTGTTTTCAATTCCCTCCTATCCCCATAGCACTCTTGCTCCATCAAGTATCATTTTATCATCATGCAAATAAAATGCTTGGCATGGTGCTTGATACCTAGAATTCAGCTCCAGTTGGCTACTACCACTGTCATTATTATCACCAACAAGGTGGTAGTAAGCTATTTTCACATGTAGTTAAGCCTGTGTCTTCGACTACATATAATGGTGCAGCTACTGAGTACATGCTATGTAATTGTTTGCTATCTTAATCATTCTTCTTGTTATTATTGTTACCCACCAAGCATTGCTTAAGGTGACTGCTAGAGTGGCATATGCCCAATGAGCCAGTCAGGTCTAATTGTAAAGAAATTTTAAAATACCAATAAAATCCCTTCACAGGGCAATATGAGCTCTGATGATAGATAATTATAAAATAGTACAGGTATCAGACTTTAGGTTTTGCCACTGGTATACTACTATTGATTGTCATCTCTGGTAGTGGGTATGGAAAGGGCCATGAGGGAGGTGAGGTGAGCACCCTCATGTGAGTAGTGACCTACCATAATGTGACAACAGTGACAAAAGTAGTCCATCAAATCTTCAACCACTTCCTGCTGTTCTTACCTTCACCAAAAGACAGGCTCCCATGGCCCCCATTACTCCAAACTCAGCCATTAACCCAGAATCCCCCCTCAACTGGACATCATATGGTTCTCTGCAGCACAAGCAGACGTCAGGAAAGGAGAATCTACCTTCAATTAATTCTTTCTCTTTTCAGTCTACTGGCTCCTGCTCCCACCATTCTAACCAAACTACTCTCTATTCTTAATGATTATGTAATGTACATGCAAATAGACGTGAAATAATTTTTAAAGTTGCAGTGTTAGTAGTGGGAAATAGTACAGTGATGATATGATACCACAATTAACCAGAGATTTCCATTTGTATAGAGCAATGGCAAATGAAAAGTAATTATTAGGAAAACAAGAAAATTATAAAGGGAATTTCCTTTGTCATTATAAAGGAAACCAAGATAGTAGCCATGTGCTTCAGAAGGAGAGGCTGGCACCATGAAGTAACAGAGATGCTTTATTGTTCACAATTCTGCATGCTGTAGGAATGTAGTAGATTGTCAAAGAACTGATCATAGAAGCGCCCCGCTAAGAAAAATTCTGCAGAGAGAAATGGAGAGACTCCCAGGATCTGAAAAGTATACTTTTCCTCCTTTTTTTCTCAGGTTCTGGGTTTATAAATATACTCCCCTTCAAATTAGAGTAGACTTATTAGCATTGATTAGACGATTTATTACCTACAATGTATTTTCTGTGTTAATTAACTCCTCTCTATGACCTTGTTCTTTGTAAAAGTGCTTACAAAGAACAGGAAAGACACAATCCAATTTCATATGACAAATATTCCCAAATCTGTTGGGAGGAAAAGAGCCACTCAAGACAACCTTTCTCAGAAGAAGTGGCCTCAAAAACTGGTGGAAGTTTTCCCACATCACACACGATTGCTGTTTCCACTCCTGGGCTGACAGCACCCCAAGCCCCAGTCAGGCTTAGAGTCTTCTTCGATTTATGGCCCTATTCTTTTCTGGTCTGGGTTATTCAAAGGTCAGTTGAACTAATGGATGAGGGCTGCTTTGCAGTCTATATTCAATTTAAAATGTGTGATACCTGTCGACTTATTATTTTTAAAAGGAAGCTCTGATTGGAGCAGAAATGCTATTTTAGAGATGATTCTGTGATTAGTTTTAGAGAATAAATCAGATATGATTCAGAAAGATAGTGTTGAAATTCACGACATGTGAAAAAAAGGGACCAAAATTCTCCAATGTACTCCTGCTATGTACAAAAAGGTTCTCTGAAATATTTCACTCAAGTCTTTTGAGGCCATTAAGAATGTGCCCAGCCAGGACTAAAAAGTAGATTAATAGTTATTTCTACACAGCAATTGAATTATAGCATCAATTTCTACCTAACTTGGACCACATTGAAGCAGGTTATTTTTAAAATTAGATACAAGTGTTCTGGTTTAAAAGGTGGCTGGCTAGTAACCCTTAACACAACCTCCTTAAACCTCTTGATACAATTCTATGAAAAAAGAAAATAAAACAAATGCACATTTTTAAAAACTGCAAACTAGGACTGACAAACTACTGCTAGAATCTGGGACAAATTAACAACTTCAATGCCAACAGAATTGGCCTGAGAATGCAGATTTTGTCTTACCCTTGCTCTGATATTAGAAACAGAATAAGTCTGCTAGGCTGAACGCAATAATAGAAATAATAGTATTAATAGTTGTCTTAGTCCACTTGTGTTGCTATAAAGGAATACGTGAGACTGGGTAATTTGTAAAGAAAAGAAGTTTCTTTGGCTCATGGTTCTGAAAGCTGTACAAGAAGCATGGTGCCAGTATCTGCTTCTGGTGAGGGCTTTAGGCTGCTTCCACTCGTGGTGAAAGGGGAAGGGGAGCCAGCATGCAGAGATCACATGGTGAGGAGAGAGGAGGCAAGGGAGAGGGGAGGAGGTGCCCGTCTCTTTTCCACAACCAGCTCTTGTGGGAACTAAGAGTGAGAACTCCCTCAGTTCCATGAGAATGGCAATAAGCCATTCATGAGGATCTGCCCCCATGATCCAAATGCCTCCCACCAGGCCCTACCTTCAACACCGGGGATCAGATTTCAACATAAGGCTTTGGCAATGCGGGCTCTTTTTTGGTTCCATATGAACTTTAAAGCCGTTTTTTTCCAATTCTGTGAAGAAACTCATTGGTAGCTTGATGGGGATGGCATTGAATCTATAAATAACCTTGGGCAGTATAGCCATTTTCCCCATATTGATTCTTCCTAACCCTGAGGCTTGTATGGTTTTCCATTTTTTAACCGCCTCTTTTATTTCACTGAGC
>NW_016807378.1:2182387-2212753 GCF_001698545.2 Rhinopithecus bieti | reverse complement strand
AAAAAAAAAAAAAAAAAAAAAAAACAGAAGGCTTTGGGAATAGGGTAGGGAAATAAACTGTGTCCAAACCATAGTAGTAGTTAACACTTATTGAATGCTGACTGTGTGCAAGACACTGCTCTAAACATTTTGCATGAATTGTCATTTAATTCTCTCAACAACCCTATAAAGTAGAAACTATTATTTCCCCCACTTTACAGATGAGGAAACTGAGGCACAGAGAGGCTAAGTATCTTGCTCAGGGTTCCAAAGATAGTATGTAATAGAAGCAAGATTAAAATCAGTACACTTTACTTAGTTCCTCCTTCATTTCATAATTGCAGTCCAGAAAGACAAGGTCTTCCTATCAAAAATCTAGGCAGCCATATCTCTACAATGTCCAGTGATAAGAAAGTGTATTGTCATAAAATTTTAGTGCCAAATTGCAAAGCATCAAGCCAGAAAAAGAGAAAAAAAAAAAAGGTTACAAATATAAGAAACTGATAGTTGTACAATTATTTGAATGACTTCTGCAGATAAATTAGGACCCCAACCCAAACCAAACCAAAACAGAAACCTGGAATTATAGAGAATTCAAGCAATACATATATGGGGTAATATATGATATTATAAACAAAAATATACCTTCTTTCAAAATAGTTGAGAAACATTTACAAAACTGATTTTGTACTAGACCACAAAAACAAGTTTAATAAATCCCCAAAAGTAGAGATCATACTATCTTTCTGCGTAAAATGCAGTGAATCTAGAGATCAAGAATAAAAGTTTAAGGAAAATCCCTCAACCTCATGGAAATAAAAAAAAAAAAAAAACAGTCTCATAAAACTAAGATAGGAAATCAAAGGTATGATTATATATTATTTAGAAAATCACAGTGAAAATACAGTATATCAAAATTCATGAGATGTGGTCAAAGCTGTCATCATAGATAAATTCATAGTATTAAGTGATCTCATTGTTTAACAGCAGTAACAGCAAAATAAAATAATATTCCTTATTTGACTCGATAACTTAGAAAATAAACAGCAAGATAAAAGAAGCAGAAACATAGTAGAATTGTTATATATAGTGAAGACTGTAGAATTATTTTCTCCCATCCAAGTACTAATGAGGCCTGACCCTGCTTAACTTCCAAGATCAGACGAGATTGGGCACTTTCAGGGTGGTATGACTATAGATTAGAGAATGATTTTTTTAATGCCAATTCCTAACTTCATTTCCTCTAATCTTTTTTTTTCTATGGGAGCTGGAAAATTAAATAATTAATTCCCTAGAATGTCTTGTAGTTAGAAGTGGACATATAAAATAGACCTTATCACTGGGATATGAGTGGAAGGTGATTGAGGAGTCTTCCTGGAACACTCTTGCTTTAATGTTAAAAAAGGGATACAGGCAGAGCTGGTTCCATGCAGCCCACTTCACCTTCTCCAATCGCATTTTCTGTTTTGAATAGTTCCTTGATGTCTGAGATTGTAATAACCATCTTGGGACCATGACACCACAAACATGAAGAGGAAAGCCAATCTGAAAAGTGGAATGACTCTAGATCCCTGATGGCACTGTTGAGTAGTTAAACTGCGCTAGCAACCGTTCACCTCTGAGCTTATTATTATGTAAGAAAAATAATGCCTACTTGTTTAACGCACTGGTAGTTTCATTTTCCGATCCATGCAGCTAAATATATTTCTAATGTATATGATTCTAATTTCTAGGTTTTTAAAATAAAGACAAAATCTCTGGCAAATCTAATTTTAAGAAGAGTGGCAAAGCAAATAAACAAAATTAAGGTTTAGATCAGTATATAATAAATACAGAGAGAATTTTAAAATTTTAAGAGAAGATCCTGCTAATAAGATTGATGATCTCAAAATGGATCTGTTTTAGAAAAAAAAGAGAGAAATAATCATTGTGATTCAGGTTTTTTATTTCTTTCCAATTACTATATTCATCAGATATTGGTCAGGAAAACAAAGTACTCTGGGGATCCTAGGTAAAACCTTATTTAGGACAGGGAATCATATGCTTAAAAAACTTGAAAAAAACACACAAAAACCATTGGAGTGGCAATTTCATCATGTCTCTGCCTTTTTTTTAAAAACTTGCTGTTTATTTTCTAAGTTATTAAGTCAAATAAGCATAGATCAGGGAAGATAGCTGACAGTGCTCAGGTTCCTGCTAGCTTTCAGAGAATCAAGAAAATGCTACTCTCTCCCAAGTCAGCAACTGCAAAAAATCAACCACTGACAATGATCACAGTTACTTGCAATACCAAGGCGGATGTCTCTGGGAGGAAAGGCCCTAAGGCCACTGCATTGCAGGAGGAGAAATAATAGCTAGCGTATGTTTTCCTTCTGCCTTCTAATCGCACAGTGAGGACCTCTCATTAATTGACTACAAATCAGAAATCTGCTGGCAAAGAAATGGGAGAGATGTAGTTCTCAGGTTTTCAGCCTCCTTGTTATGTAGAGGTAACATAGAAGGGCTGGGAAGAGAGGAATTAGCTGGTTACTGAGTGCCAGCTAACTTTGTAGCACATTTATTCGTTTTATTTAGGAAAAAAATGAAAAGCTGATTAACATATGTATGTCAATCCATGAAATTCCCGTGCTATATAACTACACACCCTCCTGTTCTAATGGATTGTATTAAAATCCTGGAAACAGAATTATATTTAAATGGATTTCTATAGGTAATATAATGAAGGGATTGTTTGTAGAGATGTGGTCAAAGGTTTAGGAAATTTGTATGTATTGATTTATTCAAGACTAGCCACAGTGGGAAGTCATTACCATCCCAGGTCTGAAATGGGCAAAGGCAAAGGAAGTATGATGGTTTTAAGGTATGTTCACAAATTTTGGGGTACTCTTCTCTTGAAGAGGTGGAGCTTATTTCTCCTCTGCCTGAGTGTGGGCTGGACTTAGTGACTCCTTTCAAATGGACAGAATATGGCAGAGGTGATAGTGTATGACTTTTGAGACTCAAAGGCATGTAGCTTCCTCCTTATTCTCTTTTGGATTGCTTGTTCTGGGGAAGGCTGGCTGCTATTTTGTAGGAGGCTCCAGCAACTCTATGGAAAGGCCCACAGGGTAAGACCTTGAGGCTTCCTGCCAGTGGTCATGGGAGTGCATTTAGAACACATCCTCCAGCTCCAGTCAAGCCTTCAGATGACCACAGCCCCACCTGACATCTTAACTGCAATTTTATGAGATACCCCGAACCATAACCACCCAGCTAAGCTACTACCACATTCCTGATGCTCAGAGATTGAATCTTATGGAGCCAACAAAAAATAATCAGAACATATTTAAAACAATCTTACAAATGGTGTTTTGATCAAGATTTGATAAGAGAAGAAGAAACACTAGGGGTTATATAAAATAAGGGATATGTTATACAGATTGGATATTATGCAATTGTGGGAGTTGGTTAAATGTTTATGTACAACTGTTGTTTCTGTGTTTCAGGCTGGAACCTGAAATCAGAAAGGCAGGCAATGAGGAAAGAAAGATGGACATGAACTGGGGACAGCAAAACTGGAACCTGAAAAGACAGGTTAAAACCTACACCAGTTTCTGACTGTCCCCAAGCCTCCATAGAGTGGCATTGGTTTGAGAAATGGGTACTTTTTCTCATGTAGCTGAAGTGTGTCTAGCCCAGGAGTCCGTGAAGCAGAAGATATTGGCCCTGCAGAATCTAGAGGAGCTACAGACCCAGCTGCTGTCCCATCCCAACCAGGCAAGCCAGCAGAACAGCAACAGCAGGTACCTAGCACCAATACCTTGTGTGCTGCACCAGCCTTGTGAGTGTAAAGTGAATACAGCTCCTGCTTCACATTCATCTTCCTAATCTCACATAATTGTTGATTGTGGCACAGTTAACCCAGAACTACGTAGAGAATTCTGGAAATGTAGTTCCAGCTAAATTAAGTTGATGCAATACAAATCCACCACAGAGTTGGAAAAGGACAAAATTTAGTAATAACAAAATAAAATATTAAGAGAATAACCTACTGCAGCTAAATATGGTTTATTCCAGAGAAGCAAGGGTAGTTTTATGTTAGAAAAATCTGTTAATATAATGACATTAGTTCAACAACTCCAATATAAAAAATTGTATGATAATCTCAATAGATGACAAAAAGGTATTCAGAAAATTCAACATTCATGCCTGATTTGGAAAAAAATCCTCATAGAAAACTAGAATAGGAAGATACTTCCTTTAACATATAATATTTCATATTGACAGCCTGTATCATCTTTAACGTCAAAAAACCAGAATCATTTCCATTAAATCCAGGAAGTGGCAGAGATGCTAGATATCTCCATTGTCATGTAACACTGTTCTGGAAATTCCATCTGATGCAATAAGATATGAAGCAAAAATAAGAGGTAAGATTATCAGAAAGGAAGAGACACATTACTGTTATTTTCAGACAGTATGATTATGTATCTTTTAAAAACTGCAAGAGAACCAGCTGAAAGCTCTTAATATTAATTCATAATAAGTAAAATGATGTTATACCAAAAAAAAGTACAAAATTCAGTAGATTTCCTCAATGCCAGAAATACCATTTAGATAATATAATGGGGAAGGGAATTCAATCACAAGAAATATCAGAAAATATTAAATGCCAGTGATGTAGACATTTTTGAAGAAAACAGATTATTTTGTTGTGTGTCTCTCAGTTTGGGTTTGTCTGATGTTTGCCTATTACTAGATTCAAGTTTTCTATTTTTGGCAAGGATATCTCAGAAGTGATGTTGTATCCTTCTAAGTTCATTGTATTATGAGGAACATGATGTTAATTAGTGTCATTATCAATGCTACCAACTTTGATCTCTTGGTTAATGTGGCGTCTGCCAGATTTTTCTAGTATAAAATTATTTTTCTCTCTGTGGTTATTAAATGTCTTGTGGGAATTTATTTTGACACCATGGAAATATCCTGTTTCTCATCCAACTTTCACCCATTGTCAACTATTTTAAATGACAATGCTAGCAAGGGTGTGGTGAGATGTATATTTACACACAGTGCTAGGGGGTCATATAAATAGGTCACAGTCTTTGAAAAGCAATTGATCAATCCTTATGAGGAACAACAAAAATTGTCAAAGTCTTTGATCTAAAAATTCAACTTCTATGAATTTACTCCAAGAAGGATGAATATCAAAAGTGTGGCCAAACAGGTATCCCTTTCATTTCAGAAATCTTAGTATAGTGAAAATTTGGTAACAACATAACTGTCCAACAATGGGTAATAAATTATCATGGTTCTATATAACGAAATAATATATAACCAATTATAATATTCTTAAAGACTAATGAAAAAATAGTCACTAAGTAATGTCATTTGAAGATATGGTATTTTAAACTGTGTATACAGTATGTACTTACAGGTTTAAATTTTTTAGAAAAAAACACCAAAATTTTAATAGTATTTGCTATCAAGGGCAGTTTTTCAGGTGATTTGCATTATTTTCTTTTATATTTTCCAAATACTATACAATAATATACTTATATATTCTTTTTTATAATTGAAAAAATCTTAAAGATACACTGTGTGCAGTTAATTTTCCCGCACATTTTCCTTGTACAAATTTGTGGTCAATGTGTTAGCTCTGCTAGAATCAGCAACAAAGAATCAATGAAACAGCTGACAAAGCAGGTGAAATACTTTGATATGTTTGGTAGCCATTAAAATGTAATGTGTAATACTGTACAATTACATCCATCTTCTCAGACTATTTTATTTTTTAACCTCGTTGATTCAATCAGTAAATGACCCAATATTTAGGCAACATTTTATAATTTACTGTGCACTTTCATATACATTTTCTCATATATTAAATGCTGACCTGTTTTAGGTCCTCTTAATCTGACCATGGAGAAAATCTTAAAAATGTCATTGAGCACTAGGGTCATCTTGCCTCTTTAGACCTCTCTTTCCTTGCTTTAAGAATACTGTGGTAGAAAGCACATATCACTTAGGCCTGTGATATGGTTTGGCTCTATGTCCCAACCAAATCTCATGTTGAATTGTAATCCCCAGTGCTGGAGTTGGGGCCTGGTGGGAGGTAATTGGACCATGGTGATGGCCCTTCATGAATGGGTTAATACCAGCCCTCGGTGCTATTCTCATGAGAGTGAGTGAGTGAATTATCCTGAGATCTGGTTGTTTAAGTGTGTAGCACCTCCTCACTGTTCACTTTCTCCTGCTCTGGCCATGTAAGACATGCCTGCTTCCCCTTCACCTTCTGCCATAATTGTAAGTTTCCTGAGGCCTCTCCAGAAGCAGAAGCCACTATGGTTCCTGTACAGATTCCAAAACAATGATCCCATTAAACCTCTTTTCTTTACAAATTACCCAGTCTCAGGCATTTCTTTATGGCAGTGTGAGAATGGACTAATATATATGTAGCCTGAGACTCCAAACAACAGTATTTGAGTTGTCTGTCTCCTCTTTAATAACATGTGACCCATGTTATTGATTTTCCATTCCTGAATTACTTCACTTAGCATATTAGTCTCCGATTTCTTCCAGGTTGCTGTGAATGCCATTATTTCATTCCTTTTTATGGCTGAGTAGTATTCCATGGGGTGTATATATACTTGTGTGTGTGTATATATATATGTGTGTGTGTATATATAGTATATATGTATATATATAAAATGTGAGAGATATATAAAAAATGTGAGAGAGATATACATATATATACCGGTTATATTTGGATTTAGAATCAGCAAGTCTTAGTGAGTGATTGGAAATAACAGGTGGGCAAAGAGTGTGAAGGGAATTGAGGGTCCCTGGTTTCTGGCTTAGACACACAGGTGGCTGACAGTGCCACTTACCAAAATGGAGATGCAGGAAGAGAAGCTGATTTGGTAAGGCCAAGGGTGAGTTTAGTTTTGCATATATTGTGCTCAAGGTGACTGTGGAAAATCCAAACTGTACAGTTGAGTGTGTGCATCTTAAACCCCTGGGTGAAATCTGAACTGTGCATATTTGGGATACACACACAATACATACACCCACACAAAACAAAGTGTGTGTGTGTGTGTGTGTGTATGTTGTGTGTGTATCCCAAACACGTGCAGATGAGGTCACCCAGGGCTAGCATAGAGCATGCAAAGACAAAAAGACAGAACCCCAAGGAACTTTACATTACCCAAATGTACTGTCTAATTTTTCTTTTTTTCTTCTCTTTTTTGTTTCTTTTTTTTTTTTTTTTTTTTTTTGAGATGGAGTCTCGCTCTGTGGCCCAGGCTCTGTGGTCCTTAGCCTCCCGAGTAACTGGGACTACAGGCACCCGCCACCATGCCCAGCTAATTTTTTGTATTTTTAGTAGAGACGGGGTTTCACCGTGTTAGCCAGGATGGTCTGGATCTCCTGACCTCATGATCCACCTGCCTCGGCCTCCCAAAGTGCTGGGATTACAGGCGTGAGCTACCATGCCTGGCCTAATTTATCTTTTTAACAATGCCATGAGTTAAATTTTATCTTTTCTGATGCAAATCAAAGAAAATGACTGAGGTGAGTCACAATGATTTTAGAGGTTTATTTTGCCAAGGTTGAGGACATACCCAAGAAAAAGGAACAGAAACCACAGGAACATCTGTGATCTGTACTTTTTCCAAAGAGGTTTGGGAACTTTGACATTTAAAGGGGAAAGAGCAGGCAGTAGGGGAAAGAGAGGTGAAAAAAAGATGGGGAAGGCTAGATAAAAAGGGGGAAGCAGTGTCATTGTTTTGAGTCTTTGATCGGCCTTCACTGAACCCACGTTTTACATGTGAAAGGAGGGGATCGAGGAAGAGTCAATTATGCATTCATCTCATGCTCTGTGAATCTGCATTGTTACATAACATAAAGTAAACATAGAGTAGAGGAAGCAGTCAAACATGCATTCATCTCAGGTGAGTGGAGAGATGACTTCTGGTTCTGTCCTTGGTTCCGTATCTGTGAACATAAGCTGTTAATTTACATTATCAGGGTGAAATTCAATAGAACTGATTTAGGGCAAAGAACTTGGGGCCTACAAGGAATTGCCTTGTGAGCAAATTGTGAGGGAGGTATGTAGCCTTTTATCTTTGTAACTATTTAAGAACAAAATGGGAGGCAGTTTGGCTTGACTCAGTCCCCAAGTTTGACTTTTCCCTTTGGCATAGTGAGTTTCGGGGTCCTGAGATTTTAATTTTCCTTTCACACTGTTTTCTCCACAGCTGAATGACGAGACAACCATAGGCATTTCCCAGTTCCCAGCGTCAGGAGGCCTATTTGTGTAACATCTGGGACCCTTTGCCAAATCAGCTTACATGTGGGTTATACATTTATTACACGAGACATCCCTGCTGTGTGAAAGTACATGAAGAAATCTTGAATACTGTCATGAAGCCTCCTTAAAAATGCTAGTATGAAGTGTCCTACACAGGTTAAAATGAGAACCCTCCCTCCCATTTTTACAATCTTTAAAGTAAGGCTACTTGGGCTGACACTGCAGTTTTGATTGAAAGCCAAGAAATTTATCAACATGGTAAAAGTCAAGTTATAGGACTGCAGAGATCAAACAGGACATGGAGGTTTTCATACATGAAAATAGTCTTTGGTCCACAAAGGTGAGCAAAGTAATAAAATTCCCACAGGTTTCTTCTAGTAAGATAATTGGTCAGAAGAAAATATCACAAATGCAAAGTATTGTGCTATTACTTTTAGTACCTTTCTTGTAGGAAAACATATGAAGAAATAGAATATATTCCTGTAGAATCTTTAGAGAAGCTTTCCACGTGGGCTGATCCCAAATACTAGGACAGAGTACAGGCTTTTGAAAGGAACTTTTAAAATAATAGATAAGTGTCTTTTCTTTTGAAAATTGTTATATTGTGTGGTTTTAAAACATTTAAAATCTTGAAACAGAAATCCACCGAAGTGCAATAATTTTATTGTAGAATAGACTGAAAACAATATTTAACCCAGCAACTGGGCATCAAAGTGAGAAAGATTATATGCTAGAATGGCACATGGAGCGTGTTCCATGGTCTGCATTGCTGACTGCCACAGAACGCGTTGGGAGCAGGCTTGAGGCTTTCTGTGTCATTGTGTAAGTACTCATAGACCACTTAGCCATGAGATACGACTTGTACATTTATATAAAGGAGAAAAGAAAGTCATTTTCCAAGTTAGTTTCCACAGCAACAATATTCCATGTTTTCTTCTTCTGTATTTAAACATGAGCACGCCTCAACTAGGGGGTGGAATATAATTCTTGCAAAATACCAATTAAGATCAACCGTGTGTGTGAAAGCTTCAGTGATCACATTCATTCAACAAGCACTGATTACAAGCCTACCCTAGAGCAGAAACTGTGGGAGACCCTGGAGATGTAGAGAGGAAGAAGCCGAGGTCTGCCCTCTAGATCCTTGTGAACAATGAGAAAGAGCCAGGTAGAAGGCTGAATTAATAGAATGTGATAAACTGCTATAATGGAGATACATTTGGAGTATTAGGAGGGGGCAATTAACCAGCCCCTAGAAGTCATGGACATTTGACCTAGATTTTGAATTTGAAAGAGGTATTTGACCTTGATCTTGAATGATCAATAAACTTTTACAAATTGGGGAGGAGAGATGGGAAGGTGGGCAATGAAGACAAAGGCTAATGTATGTTCAAAAACATACAAACTGAACAAATAGAGGTATGGAAGAGCAAAATCATTGAGAAAGGACAGGGTGGAGGGGGTGAGAAAGAATAATATGAGGCTATGAAGTAAGCTGAGGCTGTTTGGGAAGCACAGTACATGCCTAACTAAAGTGTTAGGATTTGATCTTGTAGACGATGAGAAACCACCAAACCTAATAATGCAGAGGCATGATCACTTTTATGCTATTAGAATATTCACATGAGCTGCACAATAGACAATGAAAGTAATTGAAAGAGTTGGGAAGAATGAAGGCAGAGTGATCCCCCTAAGATCTCATAGTTTATCTCAGTGTTTGAGAACGTACTGGGATGTAAAAACATGTGCATATGCTTTGGATCCTAATAGAGTATTCAGCAAAAGTTAGTTCTCTCTTTCCCTCCCCATCTTGTTTAACCCCAGACTTGGCAGCTGAGCTACTGTTAATCCTTTGCTGAGATTTTGCAGATGAGGATTTTAGGCATGAAGAGAAAAATTTGTGGCCCAAAGTTACAGAGCTAGGAAGTGGCAGGGCTAGAATTTGTACCCAGGCATTCAGACACCAGAGGCAGGGTGAGTAATCACCACACTGTCACCTTTAGCTAAGTGAGAGATTTGTTGTAAGGATTAAGTGAGAGGATATAGGTTTGTTGCTAAGATGATGATATAGTTAGCCATTTGACTGAATCCTTACTCCTCCCCCAAAGCCTGTCCTCCTGGTCTGTAACCTTAATCTGGTCAGTTCCCATTTTTCAGAGTCCCACATCAGCCTTCATAGTTCTGTACTTACCTTCATCCCAAGGTTAGAATTGCTCTCTACAGTCTTTGTTGCACTTTCTTTTCTAATTTCAGGTCCTAACACCTTCTCTCCCATGTGTTCTCATGTAATACCCCTCTCAATGGCCCTTTGTGAAATGTCTGGCCCTCTTCATATAGATCCTGGTACTCTTTCCCCTTGAAGTAAGTTTTCAAAGTGGGAATACCACAGAGCCTGTCTTGACCAGAGATCTTGTTTGTTAAATAGATATTAATCAATGTTGCTGAGATGCCACTCTACCTAAAACTGCCCCACTCAAAATTCTGAGATTTGTGACCCAAGAGGATCCAGTCCAGTGACCAATTCAATCCTCTCTCTCTGTCTCCCTGTCGGACTTCAACTAGAGACTGAGATACTTAGTCCATCTGAGATGCTGGAACTTGCAAGTCAGGTGGAGCAGAAGCTTGGGCTCTGCCCCTGAACCTGCTGGAGCTGGACTATAGAGGGGAGGGTTGGGGGACTGTGTAGCCCCTTACCCTTGGTTCTTGGCTTTAATGAATGTTGACTCTCTGTCAAGCCCTTGGGATCTGACATACATTCACTATCTGTTTCCACTGATCTTTCCTTCTGGAGTTGTGTCATTTTGAGTGGGTTTCTGTTTCTCACATTCAAATATTTCCTAACTCTGCTACAGAACTATGAGTGGTGTTGTCATATATGAGTTGTGTGTGTGTTCAATTATAAACCCCATCAGAGCCAGATAAAAAGAATTTAGGGGGAGTGATGGAATCCATATTGAGACTTGGCATCCAAAGTAGGTTTCTTTTCTTTGCTCATAGCTTGTAACGATATTGTAAAAAAGGGTGCTTCTGTTGCCACCTAATTTTCTTCCTTTTAACCTCTCAGGGTAGCCTATGACAAAGGACTCTAGAAGAACAATTCTCCACTTTTATTTGGCTTAAAATATTTGACCAGCCTTAGCCTAACAATTTTGGCTGATGTGAGAGCTAATTGTGGGGACTAATTATTTGAAGTCCTAAGAACTATGGTACTAAGGAACATAGACAAAGAGTGGGGGCCACCAATAAATTTTAGGATTCAGATGCTGCATCCGTTTGTCATTGTTGTAAGCCTGCGTGTGTGCACGCACACACACACCAGGATTCTACCACATGAGACAGCACCTGAGTTTTTAAAATATGTTCTTTTTTATTTTGACAGTGAGCTATGCCAGGTGGTCAATTTGAATGACCATTAATCAGTGCAATGAGGTGTCAAAGAAGGCAGAAATCATTAGGAAGGTATTGTCTCTGGAGGGTTTTGCAATTTTCCAAATTTATTTTTATCTAAAGAGACTCATGAGGCTCCACAGTGACATATGTGTCCTATTTACTTCCTCAGAACCAGGATAGCTAGGCACAGATGCACCCGATGAGGGATGAGCTATATCAGGCTGGGGGGAGCTGCATTCTTAGAGGTCAGGTCTGATTGCAGGGAAGGGTCGGCAGAAGGGCAGCACGAGGACATCATCTCATCTAAGGGTTGAGTGTTAGGTAGGGGTGCCCAGAGAGGGATGAAGACCTTGAATATCACCAGGTCTCTGGAGACTGGTGTCACGGGATTATAATCCTGTCCTGGAAAGGGTAGCCAGAGCTCAGCAGTGGGATGGATCTGTCTGCATCCTCAACAAGGAGAGTTTCCTATATGAAAAAAAAAAAAAAACACCCAGTTTTAAAGGGACACAGCTTGGCTTGTCACCCTCAGATCTCTGAGCATTGTGATTAAACTGTAAAACTGTCATAAAAGGAAGCATGAAGATTAATAGATAATATTCTTTAGCACTTTAATTTTGTACATTTCAAAATGCAAGAAAATGAATTTCCTGGCCTCTCACCAAAGGAGATATAAATAAATAGCAATCGAGGTTCTAATTTCCTGAGAATTTTAATAAAGAGAAATATTTATGGTTTAAAATTACCCCCGAAATTATGCATCGAAGAATAGATAGTTTATGACTTCGGAGAACAAAAAGAAACTTGCAAATTCTTGATGTTGGCAGATCAATTAAGTGGTAATACATGCTACATTATAATTTTAATCACCATGAAATTAAAATATGGTAATGAATGTTAACACGACTTTATCCTTTCAAACTATGATTTAATTTATGGAACTTTTCTTAACTACTTCCTTATTTCCTTGGTTACTTTTCTTGCTCTGCATGCTACTTTAGATTATACACTTTCCAATGCACATTATTTAAGACAGCCACCAATTAAATGAGTTCTTCTTTCTTTATCAATTAAGGATCTTGTAGATAATTTTACTCTTTTTAGTCTAGTCTTTCTGCCTCCCTGCATAAAATATGCAGAGAATTAGAATAGTGCTCTCTTAATATCTCTTCTTGGTTTTAAATTTGTTTATTTTTTCCAGTAATACAAAAGGCAACCCAAGTGTGAGCTTGCTCTCTTCAAGAGTCTTCTTCCTCTAACATATCTGGGGCAGGGGAAGAGCTTGTTCTTGGCATCCACATGCCAGCTACGTGGATATGGTGCTGCTCCTCCTGCCTCCCCCATTCCTTCCCTCTGCCCAGTGATGCCCCAACCCCACATGCACCTCAGCAGATGGATGGTGTTGCAAAGACCACGTTTCCCTTTGCTCCTCAAACCTCTAATTCCCAGCACCTCACTTTCAAAGCTCCATGATGAGATGTCTAAAAAGTATCTCTATAAATGAAGAGAACTGTTTAATAGTACACTGAAAATGACTCAGATGGTAAGGAAGAAGAACAACAAAAAATGTTAAACCCTTCTCTGTGTTTTCCCTAACACCCAGTGCGTGCTGTCTTTTCCAACACCACCAAGTCTCCAATTCCACTACACTAACTGGGTGTTCAGCAATTCAATTCAATTCTGAGACTAACTGCCCACGGTTAGTGCAGTTTCCACAGGTTAAGGGCTCAGGCCCAGAAGACTGCCCCCACTTTAGATGCCAGTCACAAGGCCCAGGTTTCCATCTATATTTCTGAAGGACCTGCTATAAATTCAGTGGTTCCAACTCCCTCTTCAGGTTTGCTAATTTGCTAGAACAACTCACAGAATTCTGGGAAGCACTGTACTTACTATTACTGGTTTATTACGAAGGAATACAGTGCAAGAGCCGTCAAGTAGAAGAAATGCAAAGGGCAAGGCATGGGGGAGGAGCACGGAGCTTCCAGTCCGTCTCCACCTCCCAGCACTTCTATATGCTCAACACCCTGGAAGCTCTCTGAACCTCCTTGTTCAGGAGTTTTTACAACCCAATCTTCAGACCTCCGCTTCTCCCCAGAGGTCAGGAGGGTTGGAGGGGTAGTGCTGAGAGTTCCCACACTCTAATCGTATATTTGGTTATTTGGGTTTTCTAAGGACCAGCCCTATACACTGAAATTATCTAGGGATCCCAATTCGAGTGACCTCATTAGCAGTGACTCAGATGTGTTGGAAGGGGCTTGTTATGACTAACAAAGGACACTTCTGTCACTCGGGAAATTCCAAGGGTTTTAGGAGCCCTGTGCCAAGAACTGTAGACAAAGATCAAATACATTTTTATTATACCACACCTTCCCAGAGGACCCACTGTGTCTTACCCAAGGTTTTCTCCTTTCATCTTGAGGTCAACACTCCTGTTTCTCCATCTTCTTCAACTCTCTGCATGTGAAACCAGACCCCATCCCCACAGGTGGGAACCCTCAGCCTCTCCCCAAAGCTGTTGGTCTAACTCCAGAATTCATTCATTCCTCCCAACCAGGCAATCCTCAGGATCACAATAACCCTATTTCTCAAATGCTTTGTTTCAAAGTCTGATTTATTCAGCCAAAAATGCAGTGACATGGGTGGGGAGTAGTGGCTTGATGGTTGAGTGCTGAAGCAAGTCAGTCTTGAATAGTTTTCTGCAACAAAACCAACGTAATTTCCTGTCTCTACATTAAAAAATGCTCAAACCATGCACACTTCCTGGGCCTGTGATAAACAACCTCGAGACTAAGAAAAAACAACTTAATTGCCTGCTCCAGGAAATACCATGCCTTGCAAGGTGAGGCTGTGGATCAGCTAAACAGTTCAATTATCAAAACTAAGCATACTCATTAAAACTCACATCAGCATCCTAACCTCACTGCACTCACCAATCTAAAGCCATTACGCGATAAACTGTACCCAATCCTATCCTAACTAGTTCCTTGACTTGCAAGATTTGCCTTAAAATCACCCAGTCCAGGCCCTTGTTAGATCTTCTGATGGCTGCCCGTCAGCTGTAGGATAAAGTAAAAACTTTTATAAATTTATATGTTTACCTGAGCAGCCTTATTTCCATCACTCCAAATTTCACACTTTATTCCAGAACTCTGAAGAATTTGTAACCACCCCAACATACATATACATGCCAAGATGTTTCGCATTTCTATGTCTTTATTAATTTTTCTCATTGTCTTAAATACCCTCCTCCTCTCCTCCTTGTTGCCTTGGATAACTCCTACTCAACTTTTATTAGTCCAAGGCCTCTCTTCAGGGATCCTTCTCTGAGCCCCAGGCTAGATCAGATGCTCTTCCTTCCTCTTTTCTCCTTGTGCGTATATCACAACCTTCCCACTTACAGCATTGCATCGGAATGGTCAGCTTTTATGTGCCGCCCTGTCAGCAGAGATCTAAGAACAGACATGATGTCTTACTGAGCGTTACAGCTCTCAGGACCTCATGGTTCTAGGAACCTAGGAATGCACAAGTGGTACATGTTGAACTGAACCGAACTGGATTTGGCCATCAGAGTTGTGGTGAATATTTTTCTTGGTTTATTGTTCACCTTTAATTTGGGTCATGAGGGGTTTTGACATAATTTTAATTTTTATGGAGTCGAACCTATTGATCTTTGTGTGATTTATTCTATTGATTTTGAGCTTAAAAAGTGAAGTACTGGATTTTAAAGAGACTTCATGACTAAGCTAAGAAAATCTGCAACCTCATCCTTCTCATTGGGAATAGAAAAACAGCATAAGGCAGAAGAACAAAGGAAACACCTTACCCATCTATTCTCAGAAATTCATGGCTCTTTTTCTTTCTTCCCAGTGAGGAATGGTCTATGGGTCAAAGGCACAGCTTCTATTTTGCATCTCAGCTTTTATAATTTTCATCAACGCATGAAGACAGCTATATTAAAGCTAAGCAATTCTACTTGTCTTTAGGTCCCAAAAGATAATCTATATCTAAGTGCTTCTGGATGAAAAAAAAAAAGCATTTGCTATTTTACTCTTTTCTTATTTTATTTCCTGAGTAAGTATAATACACCACAGCAATTTACTCAGCTGGCTCTGCTTGCCTGGCTCTGTGCTTCACCCTTGGGCTCTCCCTCTGAATTGCTGGCCCACCTCCCAAGGCCCAGCTCAAATGTTATGGCCTTGATAAGCCTCTTCTCTGATGAACTCCTTCTCCTAAACCCATTTCCCATCCTGTAGATACATGCTTGTATACAACACTCCTAAAATATAAGTAACATGACACCAAAACTGATGTCTCCTTCATTTGTTCATTCGCCGTTCAAACATTAAGCATTACAAATTCTCTGCTACACACAGGAGAAACGGTAATGAACAAGATAGGCTAGGCCCAAGCCCTGACCTCATGGAACTTGTATCTTAGCAGGGGAGACAGAAGTTTAATAGCTAATTACACATTTGCTTACAAGCCAGGAAGGTGCTATGAAAGGAAAATGTAAAAGGATACGATAATATATTTAAAAAGGGTGAGAGAAGGGGAGTTCAGGAAAAGCTTCTCTGGAAATCGATATTTTAAGTTAATATTTTAAGTTATATTTGAGTAGATGTTAGCAAAGTAGTGGGGAGTAGGGGGAGGGCAAGGTATACCAGGCGAGGGAATAGCACGTGCAACATCCCTGGCGCATACCACCACGTGGCTGGCTGAGGACACTGCCTTGCATACAAAGGCACCTAGGACACATGGATAAAGTAAAGGAAATGATAATACTTATTTCAAACAAAATGATATTCTTTTGTGTAATAATATTTTGTTTCAACATTCTAACATGTTCTACTCTTAAAGGAGAAGCATCAGGAGTAAAATCAAGGTTTTTGTATTTTTAGTAGAGACAGGCTTTTGCCACGTTGGCTAGGCTGGTCTCGAACTGCTGACTTCAAGTGATCTGCCCACCTTGGCCTCCCAAAGTGCTGGGATTACAAGCTTGAGCCACCGCGCCCAGCCTGGACTACAGGAATTTAATCAGCTTCAGCACATCAGCCTGTTTTATAGCCTCCTGCCCCACAGCTGGTTTTTTTCCAAACCCCATGAAGAATGCAGTCACTGGGTTGGCTGGAACCAGTTTACGACATGTCAATTTACTGAAGAGTCAGAATATGATAATAATTAAAGTGGCTCTGGAATCAGATGGGGTTTAAATCTAAGCTCCATTTCTTACACAAGGTGTAAGACCCTGGGCAAGTTACTTAACTTCTCTGTGCCTTATTGTTTTCATCTGCAAAATAGAATAATAATAATATTTTAAAATAGTACCCCCCACCCCCACACACCCCTCATAGGATAGCTGCAGGGATTAGGTGAGATTTAAAAACTGTGACAAGCGAAGAGCGCTCAATGAAAGTCAGCACTAATCATTTACCAAAATCAACATATCTGCAAATCTTCTCTATGTCCCTAAATAAATGAATATTTATTGGAGTTTACATGAATAGTACTAACAGGAAAAGAGAAAGTATAATTTTTATTTTTCGACTTCTACCCAAGGAATTTCCCTTGAGAGTATGTCTATATATAGCATTGCCAGTGAAAAGTAGAGCAAAGAACAAGATTTCTAAGTGATAAAACTGTATTTCCGTTGCAGTCATAATTACATACCTTCATAGCTACTCTCATGAATTACAAGCATCATTTCTCCTCTGTCTTCACTTTCAAATACCTACAGTGTTGGAATCCTTTGGCAATCTTCTATAAATTTCAAACTGGGGCAACTTAATTAGAATCCTGACTTCTCTCCCTTCCACCAGCCATTGCTTAAGTGTTTGAAAAACATCATTAAAACAAAGGATGCATTGAGTATGAGAACATCGGGCTTTATTTGTTTCTGAGACAAGATCATGGGGAGGAGAGAGACTTACAAATGATAAATAGACTTGATATTTAGACTCATCTGGCCTTGATTTCCAGCTTGGGAACCTTCATTTAGTATTGAGAAAGACCAGGCTTCATCTTATATCTCACATTTCTGCATTGGGTTGGTCAACCTACCAACCTTTTATCCCGTCCAATAGAGCTAGACAAAAGCAAAATTAAAAGAAACAGTAGGGGCAACTGGACTTGAATAGAAGAATAACCATAAATTAATGGTCTATTCATCCATCCTTGGGCTGCCTTGCTGAGGCTGTGTCCTGTGCAGGTGGCCAAGGCTGCCTAATTAGTGCTTGGGCAGAATGGGGAGTCTGGTGAGACTGCCAAGTGCACCAGTGTTGAGCTTCTGATTTGGAGACTTACCACTTTTTTGACTTTTTTTTCTTGGTAAAAGCCTTTTTTAACTCACACACCATACAATTCACCCACTTAAAGTATATAATTCAAGAGTTTATCACACATCCATAGGATTGTGTGATCAGTGCCACAATCGATCTTAGAACATTTTCATCACCCTGAAAGAAACCTCATATTGTTTAGTAATCAATCCCTTCCTAAACACCCCCATACACCTAACCCTAAGTAATGACTAATCTACTTTCTCTCTCCATAGATTTACCTATTCTGAACATTTCATAAAAATAAAATCTTAAAATATGTGGCCTTTTGTAATGGGTTCTTTCACTAGGCACAATGTTTTCAAGGTTCATCCATGTTGTGGCATGTTTCAGTACTTCATTCCTTTTTATGGCCAAGTAATATTCCAATGTATAGCTATACCACACTTGGTTTTTCCATTCATCAGTTGATAGACACTTGGGTTGTTTCTACCTTTTGACTGTTATGAATAATGCTGCTGTGAACAATCATGAGCAAGTTTTTGTACAAACATATGTTTTTATTTCTCTTGTGTATACATATACACCTAGCAGTGGAATTGCTGAGTCAAATTTTCTTGGTGTTTTAACTTAAAAACAAACCTTATACCAAATTAAACTAAATGACAGCACTTTGTAAATAATAAATCACTTATAAAAATAAGGTTTCATTTTAACTATCTTGTAGAATATTTAATCTCCTAATTTATTCTAGTAATGTTGAATCCATTTCTACTGTGGACTTTGCACTGTGCTATGTGTTGGGAGTAAAGATTCAAAGAGGACTGAGATATGGACCCTAAACTGGAGGGGATTACTGTCTATACAAATAGCTAATATACTCTAAGCCAACCATGATACTAAATGTTTTCTATGTATCAAATCCTTGACTACTAATACTACCCTATGAGGTAGATACTATTATCATCCTCATTCTGCAGAGAACTTAAGTAACCATCCCAAGGTCAGGCAGCTGGTAAGTGGCAGAGAACCATCACACTTCGTTGCTCTCCCAGGCTGCCTCTCTAGCAACAGTATAACACACAAGAGTTAACAGTGTGTCATCTGGAGTTAGATATCCTGGGTTTGAGTGCTACCTCCTCCACTTACCGTGTGACCTTGGGCAAATGAATCATACTTCCTACGCTTCACATGCCTAATCTATAAAGAGAGGTTAATCCAAGAACCTATTTCATAGAGTTGATATAAGGATTAAATGACATAAACATGTATTAGTTGCTTGACATGTAGTTAGTGCTCAATAAATATTAGTTGTTGTTATTATCCATAAAAACTCTATAAGCAAATCATTACAAAGGCATGTGATACATTTTAAGGGCTGCCAAATGTCACAATTTATCTCTGCTGGGAAGGAAAAAAAAAAATGTCAGGCCAAACTGCAGAAACAAGCCTGTTTGCCTCCTTTTACATAAATTCCATCCATTGACATTAACAACTGAAGTCTTAAAAGCTGGATTCCGTGTGTCTCTTCCACTTCCATTTCTAGTGCTGTTGGGGAGCCTAATGCGGGGTGGTGATTTATATTCTGCAAGTGTCTCTTGTCTCATCACGAAAGGGGCCCATCTGTCTGGTCTTTGGGTGGGTTTGGAACGTGGCACCCAGGGGATGGGGGTGGCAGCAGAGGAATCAACCCAGGCACCCACAGAGGTGTCAGCCAGGCAAGATCCATCCCTCTGCAGGCTCCTGTAAGGAGGGGAAAAGGCAATATGATTATTCAAGGGAAGATCTCACAGAGATGTGCGCTGCATTTAAACACAAATGCATTCTGTCCTCAATAATTTGGTGGAGTTGGCGTAGCATTGGGGTCAGCCTGACACGGTATTGAAGAGGCCCAGGGTGCAATGTGACTTGTCACACTAAGTACACTTGTCTCCCACGGCAACAAGTTACTGGGCAGCAGGAGACAGGAGGGCTGGGAAAAGCATTCGGGGGAAGGGTCAACAGGGAGCCCTTCTTTGCACATTTATCCGGCCCCAGATTTGGCTGATGGTTTCAGAATGTGTTAAGTGGTCATCAGCATTCTCAGCTGTTCTCAGGGATGCAGTTAGTCGGGATTGGCTTCCTGGTACTTATTAAAGAAAAGTCAGACATCTGGGGAACCAGGCCATGGAGAACGCTAAGTCCAAAATAAGTATGAGCTTATGGAGATACACATACGAACACACCCCAGGACGACTCTCCTTAAGGATTTTTCAAACTCACATGTTAGATCCTAAATCAATATGGATTCCCTCTCTCCCCGCTGTCCTCGAAGAACTCGGAGATACCTAAATGTATTATAGCTACTTGCTTGCTTATATCTGTTTCTGCCCACTGGCTTGTGAATTTGGAGTGAACAGGGAGGGACCATGTGTTATTCTTTTAGTAGTCCCAAGACCATGGTACATGCTTTAAAAAAAAATGTGACTGAATAGACCTTTAGGAGTATATACAACCTTTTGCCCTGGAATTCCAGTTAATTACTGGACAAAGTCTGTGCAGATGACTTTACTATTCTTACTTTAACTGGTATGGAAACTGAGGTTCATAGAAGTGAAGTAACCTGCCCAAGGTCATATGGTTGGTGGAACTGGAACTGAATTTCACATTGAACATCTGATGGGTGATTAATATACAAAAATCAATTAACCTTTTATCACATTAAGACACTAGGATGACTGAAAGAAAATGCCTGGAGCTTCCAGAAAGTTCAATATCATCAAAGAGCTTATATTAATTGCCTTCAGGCCCATGACACTGAGCTAAGTGCCATGAAAGGTATTCCACACAGATGGCCTGGCTCTCTAGTGGATTTTTAAAAATAAAAACCTAGGCCAGGCATGGTGGCTCATACCTGTAATCCCAACACTTTGGGAGGCTGATGCAAGAGAATCACTTAAGCCCAGGAGTTCAAGACTAGCCTGGGCAATATGGTGAAACCCCGTCTCTACTAAAAATACAAAAGCTAACCAGATGTAGTGGCACACGCCTGTAATCCCAGCTACTCAGGTGGCTGAGATGGAAGCAATCACCTGAGCCTGTGAGTTGGAGGCTACAGGGAGCCAAGATAGCTCCACTGCACAATGGAAGTGAGACCTGGTCTCAAAAAAAAAAAAAAAAAAATAGAAAAGTAAAAAACATATGTAAAGTATAATTATATTTAAGAGTGTGATTAGTGCCACAGTGAACTTGAATCAATTTGAATATGGATCAGATGAATGAGAGCTCGCTGAGAACAAGAATTGGGTCTTTTTTTTTTTTTAATCACTATTTTCCTAGGGCCCTGCACAATGCTGGTGACCAAAAAGTACTACTGAGATGGATAAAGTGTAAAGGAATAAAGGCTCTGTAATGACTGGATCTGGATATAAAATGTCAATCAATAGGATTAGATGAACAGGTTCTTCCTAGCTGTCTTCCCCACCTATGTGCCAGACCTCCTCTGCAAGATTCATAGGGTCTTCATTTCATTGGCATATCCCTGGGGTTATCAGCTTTGCCATAGCCATATGATAGGTGGTCCAGGTTGTGTTATATGACCTCAGGAGTAGAGGGATGAGGGCGTAGTTTGCCTTGGCATTAAGACCACCTCTTCCTCTCTACCCTGGAAGCTGGCTGGAGGTGCAGAGAAATCAATAGACAGGTGAGAAGAAGACAGGGATAGAGGCCAAATTTTGTTCGCAGAAGCCTGGGGGGCACATCAGAGTCCAGGGAACAGCAACGGGAAGTTGATGCTTAGCGCCAGAAGAGGGGGCTGCAGCTGGTGCAGCTGCTGCTGCAGATGACATTGTTTGTGGGTACACGGTGGGAGCAGAACACTCTGGAGGGGAGACTAGAGCCCAGGCTAAGTGGAGGAGGACTGGTGCAGGGTGGCAGTTGGCCCAGGAAGAGCACGTACCTCGACAAAGGTTTGCCATGTGCTTAGGGGTGTAGACTGGAGAGAGTGTTCTGGGGAGGAAGGGCGTATATCATGGGAATATGGATAAGAATAAGCTCCAGAATTTCAGTCTACAGAGGAAAACAGACACAGACATGACCAATAGTAATTCTATATGACAAGTGGGAAAAATAAAGATGGAATGAAGTCATATAATAATTAGAAAGGGGGAACTGAAGAAGCAGGTTGTGAAAGCTAGTAGGTACCAAGAGCCAGAGAGATTTGGATTCAGATCCTAACTTACAAGGTGTGTGACCTAGCACAAGTCATGTAGTTTTGTCTAAGCTTCAGTTGCCTTGTCTATAAAATGTGTGTAACACCTTCCTCATAAGGGTTTGTAAGGATTAAAAGGAGATACATGTTAAGTGTTTAACCCATGGCCTGGCATAATAACACTCACTGAAAATTAGTTGCTGTTGCAACTACTACTATTTCAACTTCTATTTGCCAGGCACTGTGCTAAAGGCTTTTGTCTATGCTAGTTAATCTTTACATACACTCTGCTAGTCAGGTATTTTTATCCCACCATTAATCAATGAGAAAATGGAATCCCTGCATGTTTAAATAACACAGGTAGTATATAGCAGCCCTAGGACTCACCTCCAGGCATGACAGATTTCAGACACTCCACTCTAGTCACCATCCTGCTGCTTTATTACTATAAATATAACACTTTAAAATATATTCATATTTATACTACACATATAGTTATAGTATAAAATAGCAGGATAGTGACTAGAGTAGAGGTCTGAAACCAGTCAATTTCCAATACCTATGGAAATTGCCTAGGTTAGTGCTTAGATAATCATCATAATAATAACTATGAAGATATTATAATCATATTTATAATTATTATATTATAGCTATTATTAAGTATGTATAATAATTACAGATTACTATGATTATTGTAGTAATTGTTAGGCACTAAACTAGGTACTTTTCCTACATTGGCTCATTTAATCCTTATAATAACCTTATGAATCAGAAACTGATTATCTCCATTTTGCAGACAAGATTAAGTGACTTGTCCAAATTGTCTAACTATAGAGTGGTAGAGTTGTACTTTGAAGTGGGTAGTGGAACTTTACTCCAAACTCTGTGTATTTTCCGACACTCCAGCCTTCTTAGTTTTAGTGGAAGAGTTTTTCTACCTCTCTAATTTGTCCTTTTTTTCTATTTTCTCTCTCCTTTATCTCCTTCCTTTTCATCAGTGTCTCAAGGTCATTTCTCATTTTCATAATAAGGTTATAGATTCACCTGAAAGGGAATGCAAAAGGAAAGGGGAACACAAACCTGGAAAAATAGCATTTAACCTCACTAATAAGTAAATAAATGCAAATTAAAATAGAAATGGTATTAATTTAGGCAACAATTTTTACATGAGCAAACCCGAGTCCACAGGGAAAGGGGTTCTCTTTTCTGTGACAAGGTAAGTTGGTGCAGCCCCTTTGGCAGGGAACTTGCACTATGTAGTGACAGCCACAAAAGGCAATTCCATTTAACAGTCATTTAACTCATTTAACACACAGCCATAGAGCTGCTTGAGAATTTTCATAATGCCATAATGAAAATTACCTTCTTCTCATGGGAATTCCATTTAAGAAGGGGTCACGTGGTACTATTTACTATTCCCTCAACCTCCTGTCAGTCTGGTATCTCTCCCCTGGGGCTGAGAGAAGCCAGCTCCTGCTACAGGGTCCATTAATTACCGTAGCCCTTAGGATCCTATCTACAGAGGACCCAGGTAGAGCCGGAGCTCAAGAACAGTCCCTTCCTAATGTAGGCAGGAAACTCCAGCTTCCTTATTAAGGACACCTCCCAGTTCTCCAAGGTTGAACACCCTGACTTTGTCACTGTGATTCACATTCCTCTCATCTCTTCTTGATGACCTGGCTGTCCCATCACTCTGGTCCCAGGGGATACTGTTTTTCCTTTAACATCCTTACTTCATTCTGAGCGCTGCTTCAGAAGGAAGGGGCCCACAGCTCTCTGCCGATGATTTAATTCCAAAGACTCTTTTTTTCATCACCCCAACCTGGACCCCATCCCCTTCCCAGCAGCCTGGAGGTCCTGAGCAAATGAATTCCTGGTCATGACCTTTCCCTATAATCTCCCTGGACCTGGTCACCTCCACTCTGTATGCCCTCTGGGTCTTGGAGAGCGCACCTAAATCTAAGTACTGTTAGCTCTTCCTGGGCCCAGGGCAGTGGGTAGGGCAGGGGGTCAGAGAGCACAGGCAGTAAGCATCCTCCTGTGCCCTTCATTGCCTGGTATTGATTTTCTCCCATCCCTCACTCTTCCACTGCCCCATAAAGAAGTCAGAGTTGTAAAGCTGTCAGGACATGTTCCGACTAATTTCATGGCTAATTCCTCCCCTCAGTAAGTAGCACAACCCACAAAGGAGCTGCTGTGCTGCTTCAGTTTCCCAAGATGAGGCTGAATGCTCAGTGTAACTTAAAAGTTTCTGTACCTCTATGGATGCATCTGTCATCCAGGAGAGAGAGGAGGATGGAAGAGCTGAAGGTATTTATACCTTACAGAATCCATGCATCAAGGGAACACATTGTCCACCTTGCAGGGTGTTGCAAATGTGTTTTGTTTGCTGTAACAATCTCAGATCAAAATCCACCTCTGCCATTTACTAGCTCTATGGCATCAGGCAAGGTACATAAGCTTTCTGAGCCTCAGTTTTCTCATCCCTCAAAATGGGGCTATTTAATACCTACTTGCAGGGATGCTGTAAGTATAAAAGTAGAATCCTATAAAATAATATAATGTCTTGCACATATATATATACATATATATATATATAAAACTTCCTTTGTTTTTCAATCATTGGCCAGAGCGCTTAACCCAATATCGGTGTGACTGTTAATGTTTTAATAGGGGCTTATGGATCTGTTCCAGGACTTGGTGGCTTCCTGGTTTAACAAAGCCCCTCTAATGGCTAAAAATAATAATAATAATAAAAATTAGAGGCCTGGTGCAGTGGCTCACACCTGTAATCCCAGCACTTTGGGAGGCTGAGGGGGGCAGATCGCTTGAGGCTAGGAGTTTGAGACCAGCCCGGCTAACATGGCCAAACCCAGTTATCAGTGGAACCAGCCCCTGATAATTCAACATGAGTCCTTTTCTATTTTCCATAAGTGTCGACTGGTCTGAGAAATAAAGGGAAAGAGTACAAAAGAGAGAAATTTTAAAGCTGGGTGTCCGGGGGAGACATCACATGTCGGGAGGTTCCGTGATGTCCCCCAAGTCACAAAACCAGCAAGTTTTTATTAGTGATTTTCAAAAGGGGATGGAGTATATGAATAGGGTGCCCCCCACTGGGAATGCATTCTTTTCCCAGGGCTGTTAATTATTAATATTCCTTACTGGGGAAAGAGTTCAGCCATATTTATCTTACATGTTTTCAGTAATAAGAGAAATAAGACTCTGTCCTGCCCGACCCACAGGCAGCCAGATTTAATGGTTATCTCCCTTGTTCCCTAAACATCGCTATTATCTTGTTCTCTTTTCAAGGTGTCCAGATTTCATATTGTTTAAACAATTTGTGCAGGTAACGCAATCATCACAGGGTCCTGAGGCGATATACATCCTCAGTTTATGACGTGATTAAGAGATTAAAGTAAAGGCAGGCATAGGAAATCACAAGAGTATTGATTGGGGAAATGATAAATGTCCATGAAGTCTTCACAATTTATGCTCAGAGATTGCAGTAAAGACAGGCATAAGAAATTATAAAAGTATTATTTTGGGGAACTAATAAATGTCCATGAAATCTTCACAATTTATGTTCTTCTGCCATGGCTTCAGCTGGTGCCTCCGTCCAGGGTCCCTGACTTCCTGCAACACCCAGTCTCTACTAAAAATACAAAAATTAGCCAGGCATGGTAGTGGGCACCTGTAATCCCAGCTACTCGGGAGGCTAAGGTACTCGAATTACTGGAACAGAGAAGGTGGAGGTTGCAGTGAGCCAAGACCACACCACTGCACTCCAGCATGGGCAACAGAGTGAAACTCTGTCTCAAACAAACAAACAAATTAGAGTAGAAGGCAGAATACCACAACAACTGAAGAAGGAGATTGATAACCATTAGTAATGTTGACCTCAGATGAGTGACGGAGTTTAGTTGCTCATCTTCACAACACAGTGTTTATGAAAGGGCTGAGCAAAGTGCCTGACCTAGAGCAAGCATGCAACAAGTGTGTGGTAGGCAGAATTCCTGGGTAGTCCCCAAGATTCTTGCTCCCTGTTATGCTCCTCTTGTGGAATCCACATACCTGGAATGTGGGCACAGCTTGTGAATGTGCTGAGGTTTCACTCTAGTAAGTTACATGTCAAAGGTAAAGGGATTTTTGATGTAATTAAGGTCCTAAATTTGTTGATTTTGTTGTTGTTTCTTTGAGACATGGTCTCCCTCTGTCACCCAGGCTGGAGTGCAGTGCTGTAACCAAGGCTCACCACAGCCTTGACCTCGTAGTTTCAGACAATCCTCCCACCTTAGCCTCCCCAGTAGCTGGGACTACAGGCACATACCACCATCCTTGGCTAATTTTAAAAATTGTTTTGTAGAGACAGGGTCTTGCTGTGTTGCCAGGGCTGGTCTTGAACTCCTGGGCTCAAGCAATCTTCCCACCTAGGCCTCCCAAAGTGCTAGGATTACAGGTATGAGACACTGTGCCTGGCCAAATTAGTTGATTTTGAGTTAATCTAATGGGACTAATCTAATTATCCTGGGTGGGTCTCACTCAACTAGGTTAAAACCCTGAAAAGGGAGACTGGGTTTTCTCCCTGAAAAGGGAGAAAATCTCTTTCTGAAGAGAGAGATTCTCTTGCAGGCATTGAAGAAGCAAGCTACCACAAATTCTATAGCTGCAAGAAAATAAATTCTGCCAAGAACAATGTGCACTTGGACAAGAACCCTGAGACCAAAGCCCCAGGTGACACCTTGTGAGACCCTGACCAGGGGACCCAGCTAAGTTATGCTGAGACTACAGAAACCTGACCCATGCAAGCTGTGAGATAATAAACGTGTATTCTCTTAAGCTGCAATATTTGTGGAAATTTGTTCTGCAGCAACAGAAAACTAATACAAACTGGTAGACTCTCTTTTAAAAATTACTTTAGTTCATTGTAAAATAATAGGGCAGAATCATGCCAGATGAGACTCCACCACTTTGGCCCATGAGAAGGGCCATATAGGCAAGACACTGGTTCATCTGAAATCAACTGACTGCTACCCAAGAAAATAAAACACCATTCTCCCGATTCCAAGACATTCTCCTGAGTAAATATCAACATGCAACCTGGTGAAGCACATCCTAGGAGTAGGCATTTCAAGGGGCACTGCTGGCTGGAGAAAGTGCAGGCTGATTCATCCTGTGGTTGGAAGCAGGAAACAAATGTCCTGGGATAATATTTTGAAATAGGAACATATCCCTTCCCCCACCCCCAAGAGTTGATCTTCCCCTGCTCAAACTAAACAGTTCTGAGTTCCTTATCTCAGGAATGGGATGAACCCCAGAAAGGGAGAAAAGAGGAGCTTTTCTGCTTTTGGTGTTCAGTAAGCCAGCCCTCAGAGGTAACAGGGAGAAATCGGGGCTTAAGCAATAGTTTGAGAAACAAGCTGATGAGTAAGAGGCAGGCTCCACCTTCCCTGGGGTGAAGGAAGGGGAAAGTCAGAAGAAAGGGTTGAGTGCATAGACTTGTGAATCTCTGAAGAAGGGGCGTTGTTTATCCTTCAGTCAGGCTGAGCTCAGGGCAAGGCAGATTCTTCAGAAAAGAGCATGGAAATGCGTATCTTATTTCCTCTGTGGAACCAAAAATGTAGCAAGAGCTCAGAAAAGAAGTGCATAGTATACAAAGAGGGCCTTAAACAGCTCCTCAAATATTCTCACCATCCAATGGTGCATAACAGTGGCAGAAACGTTGAGTGCACTACATTAGGACAGAAAGAGAGTGAAGAGGAGGCCAGACCTCAGAGGGACCACATGGACCCTCACTGAAGAGCCAGAACATCTCTACAAATGTCATCATGGAGAGATGATGATCCAGAGCATATAACGCTTCCGTAACCCTGCAACTTTTCAATTTTTACCATCCAGCAAGAAGGGATAGGGGGCTTTCAATGAAAATTAAACTGCAAAACTAGTTTTTAAATTTAGATTTATGTTCATTGAATAAATAGTTGACTTCTGGGAAATCCGAGGAGAGGTAGGTTTCCAGGAGGAAAGGGACTGTGGTAGATCATGATAGGAATGGCCCCCAATGATATACCCTTCCCTATTCATACTCTCATTTTACCTACTTTCTCATTGCTTCCATGTAATTCGGGCCAATGGAGCATTAGCAAATGGGAGGCAAGCTGAGATTTGAGCTGGCACTTGTTGCTTTCCCTCTCTCTTGCTGCTTTTGCAACCTATCTACCATGGGAAGAAGCCTGGGCTATCCGTCTGGAAATATGTGGCCCAGCCAATAGCCAGCACCAACTTGTAAATGAAGCCATTTCTGACCTTCCAGTCACAGAAAGTTGCCAGATGATGTTAGCTGCACAAGCGACGCCAGGCAGAACCAGCATAAGAACCACCAACTTGAGCCCAGCCTAAGTCGCTGGCCCATAGAATCATGAGTAATGAAAATAGTTGTGATAGACTGCCATATTAAGTGGTGGTTGATTATACTGCAAAAAAATAACTAATATAGGGCACACAGAGAAAATATCTAAGTGAAACATGTGATATCCTGAGCTCCAATTAGGATAGCTCAATGCAAACGAATTGGCCAAATGAACCAACATAACTGCCCATCTATTTTGAATCAGACACCTATATTTCATTTGATTTTGTACACTGACCCTGTGAAGTGAGATTTATTATAGGTAAGATAACTCAGGCCAAGTAAGTTGTGTTAAAAAGCCACAGGTTTTCTACAGAATCCAATCTGTGTTTTTATAATGTGCCCTTATCTCTTCTAGCACCCTGTAGCACTTACTGTCAGGGTGGAACCAGACACTTTGATGGGACCCAGCATGCGTTATAGTGAAGTCCCTTTTCTTTGTTGTCCTTTTTAAGACTCAATCTCAAATCTGCAACCTACCTACCATAAGCCCATTCTTCTCTCAAAACAAACAGAAGAGTTAGAGGGAAGAAGGAGGGAGGGAAAAGAGCCTTTGTAACACCACTGGGTGAGAGTTGAAAATCACCATGGAGCTCAGCGATCTCCTATGAGACAAAAGCATTTAATTTCCCGCTGTTTACACAGCTGAGACTGGCTGCCTTCTCCCCCAGTATGTACACCAGCAGACCAGGGCTGAATCCTAATTCTAAGAAGAAGGGACTTCTCAGGGAAGATTTTCAACAGCAAATAAACAGACACTCTCTAATGACACAATACTGTCTCTAGGAATACTTGAGAAAATTTTTGGCTCTTTTTTCTATCATTCTTGAGTTTTTTCCATCAGGCTCAGAAAGCAGAGTGACATAAAAGCTGAGTATGTGCTAAGGAGGAGGGGGAAGGAGAGTCTCCAAATAAATCATTTAATTCACAGAGTTTAAGATTGAGAGATTCTCCTGGGCCTTGTAAGCTGTAAAAAAAAAAAAAAAAAGCAGATCTCTGTCAAGAGGCCTTTTCTCTAAAGCAGTTCTGACTCAGCCCGTTTGCCCTTGGAAGATGCTGCAGCACCTAAGACATCCAGAGGCCATCAGTCAACACATGGTCTCCTCTCTAACTATGCTCCTTCTAGAAATGCAGGATCTTTTGCCCCATACTAAACTCAGAAAAAGGGTTTCATGTGCAGAACATGGTAGAGAATCCTAGGTCTCTGACTCACAAAAGGATCACCTTGGGCCAGAGCTTCCTCATCTGTGAATGGGAATGGGAATTCATGCCTTGTTGTATAATTGCAAGGATTATATGGAGTAATAAAGGTAAGCGCCTGGCATGGTTTTTGTACATCTCAGGTGCTCCTGGTACTGGCTCTCACAACAGGTCAGTAAATGTCAGTTCCTCCTAATCTTTTCACATGCATGGTTATTGGAAAGCTAGGTGGCCAGTAGGCTATAATTTTTATTTTGTTCAAAAAGGCAGAACCTTATTTTGTTTATAGAGGGCAGGACCTCTTTGTTCCGCTTGAAAAAAAAAAAAAAAAAAACTCTCCAAAGTCTCTTTTCATCCTCTGCTAAATTGGAAAATCCAGTTAGTCCCTCTGGAGTGGAGGCAGTTGATTGCCTACCCAGCACCCATTTCTCCCCAACTCCCTACCTCATTTTTATTTCTCCTGCTTTAAAGAACTCTAATTTCATATAGATATATTCATGTTCCTCCCTGGCCATGTGCCTCAAGAAAGGTAATCCCCACTCCAGCTCCAGGGGGTTTTCTGATTGGTCTAAGACTTGGTTTCTCAGTCTCAGAGATACTGATATTTTGGTTGGATGTGTGTGTGTATATATATATATAT
>NW_016807378.1:2151144-2182318 GCF_001698545.2 Rhinopithecus bieti | reverse complement strand
TTTTGAGACAGAATCTCACTCTGTCACCCAGGCTGGAGTGCAGTGGCGTGATCTCAGCTCACTGCAACCTCCACCTCCCGAGTTCAAGTGATTCTCCTGCCTCAGCCTCCTGAGTAGCTGGAACTACAGGAGCATGCAACCATGCCCAGCTAATTTTTGTATTTTTAGTAGAGACAGGGTTTCGCCATGTTGGCCATGATGGTCTCCATCTCTTGACATCATGATCTGCCCACCTTGGCCTCTCAAAGTGCTGAGATTACAGGTGTGAGCCACCACGTCTAGCTGGATACTTCTTTTTTATAGGAGATGCTATTCAATGCATTGTAGGATGGTTTAGCAGTTTCCCTGGTCTCTAACTACTAGATGCCATTAGCATCCCCCTTCCCCAACTGTGACATTCAAATATGTCTCAAGACATTGTCAACAATGTCCTTTGCAGGAGTGAAGGACAAAATCATCCCCAATTGAGAACCCCAGGTCTAAGCTAATCATACTATTCAATTTTTTTCCACCAGTAATTGATTTAAATGTTGTATATGATGCATTTCTTCCAGCCAATAGGACTTAGGAGGTCTGCTGAGGCCTCTGAAAAGTTTCCTCACTTTTAAAAGAAGCTCAAAGTTATATATAGCTCATATAGCTCCTTTTCCTTCTGCTGGACATTTTGGGTCTGGTTATAATGAGCAGACTGTAGGAGCTATCTTGCAACCACGGGAAACTAGCGTGAAGACAAAGTCAACTCACCGAAAGATAGACCGAACCTGAATTTTTCATGATGTCAATGAACCACTGGGTTAACAAAGCCTGGGGTCATTCCCTGCTATGAGAGATCATTCACTTGTTCATTCATTCACTGGATTTTGAATGAATAAGTGAATGATCTCTGTGCACCAGCTACTGCCCTAGAAACTGGTGCTGGACTGGTAAATAAAATGGGCGTATTTCATTTACTTATGACACTCACATTCTATTGAACTTAGTGCTTAAGCTACTTTGAGAGGATTTTGTATTATTTGTTGTCAATGGCAACCAAACTAATGCACCTAACAAATGCTAAAAGTTGCCAGCATCACTTGGGTCTTCAATGAAACCTAGGAGGGGTTGTTTTCCCCTCCATCTGATTCCTATCTCATTCTCCATACAGACTATTCCAAACCTTCCATGTTTTGTTAAGACCTCTGACCACCAACTCTCTTCTCCAACTTGGCCCTTACTTTTAATCTACTGGCCTTCTGTAGTCCCTGATAACACCCTATGCATACATGCCAATTTCACTGCATACATCCCATCATATTGGATTGTCTATTGATTTATCTGGGATGAATCTGAGTGCAGACATAAACTAACTCTGGGATGACTCAAAAGCTGAAAGATGCAGGGAAGCCATGAGGAGATCGCTTCTGGAACAGCATTGCAGGCTGAGGGCCTGAGAGCTTTCTATTTCCTTTCCTAGGTCCTATAAGTTTTTGCTATAGCTTTACAGAAAGGACTCATTTGCTTGAACCAGTCCTAAGGATATCTTCATTTCATGGGTCAGTAAACTGTGGCCTGAGGGTCAAATTCAGCCTTTCACCTAAAGCTAAGAATGGTCTTTGCACTTGAAAAAAATCCAAAGAAGAATAACATTTCACACCCCATGAAAATTATATTAAATTCAAACTTCAGTATCCATCAATAAATATTTTTTGGAGCACAGCTGCATTTGTTTGCCTATGTATTGCTTATGACTGCTTTTACATTACAAAGGCAGAGTTGAGTACTTGCCCCAGAGATCATATGGCCCCCAGAGCCTTAGACAGGGGTGTCCAAGGGAGAGAATACAGTCATGGGATCTTAGTTTCTATTTCTGACTGGGCCAGTGAAGCCCCTTCCTCATCCCTCTTTTCTACTTATCACTAGAGACATAAACTAAAAACCATAGTTTCAGGCTAAAAGCCTAAAACAAAACAAAACAAAACAACAACAAAATCAGGTGGGTTGAACAAACTTGGACCCTAAAATATTATCACCTGAAAAATGTGCTGATCCCTTCTCTTTTTCCCACAACACAGAGTCCTGCCTAAAATAAGTACCTTCTGAAATAAGAGATTGTGAGGAGCTTTAAAATAGAGAATGCTTAATACATCAGTTATTGTGTTACTGACTGGGCCAAGACTGGATTTGATGGAATCATCCTCTGCTCCCAGAAAAATAGTTAGAAGACAAATAGAAGAGAAGGAATTTGGATTTAGCTTGGCAGAGAGGATGGCTGGACCAAGAGATAATAAATTCAGGCACTCACTTCTCTAATAGATTGTTTTCCAAGTATGTTCTGCCAAGGCTTTCCAGTATTTTTGAATAGGGAATGTTGCTACACAAATATAGTTACGAAGTGCAGTCAGCCCACAGTCTACATGTAGCAGAAACAAAACATCAAGCCATGCCTGCTCTCTCTGAGCGACTGAGCATCCGCTGTTGAATTTCCATGGTTGATTGAATTCATTAGTTTATTCATATCTTAGATACATTCATTCAATCTACAAATATATATTAGGAATCATGTAAGGAAAGTTGGAGACCAAACTGAGCTGAGACGTGCAAGAAATGTCAAAATCAACAGACCAAGTTATTATCATCTGTCTGGAAAGAGAACACATGCAGATCCCTGAATCTGGCTAGTGGAGAGTCTGTAAGGGTGGTGCATGACAGAGAAAACAGAAGCGTTCTACTGGGCTTTTGTCTTTGTCAAAGAGAATTGTCATTGCACTGGAGAGATTGAAACCTATATCGGCACAAGAAACCTGAGTTCAAGAAAAATGATGAGAAAACAGCTGCTCCCAATGAGGCTGTGAAGCAGGTTCACTGTGTACTAATTACTGACTTGTCTTAGTCTGGTGAGACAGAATACCCACATATGCAACAAGTTTCACGAAGTGGGCTTATGACTTACAAGTAGGCAGCAAGGGACAACAGAAGCCTAGGATTCATTGAGAGCTGGGCCCTCAAGGCTCAGGAAAGCTGCCAGTGAAGACAGAGTTCTGACTATGTGTGCCTCACTTGCACCACAGCTGAGACTCAAAAAGGCAGCCCTCCGTGGGTTATATATCTCAGGGGCAACATGACACACTGGGCTAAAGTGTTGAAGGACATCTGATTTCTAGAGGAGGGGGTGGTGGGTCACTGGAACAGAGCCTAGGCTATAGTGGCCAGTACCTACTTTATCTCAGGATGTGGCATTCCCAGCACTTTCTACAGTTATTCTTGACAATTGTAAGCAAGAAATAGGGGAGAACTGAGTTCCAACCTTCTGGCAGAGGCCACATCTCCTGGACTAAATAAATTACCTACCTGGTCATGAAGATAAGTTGCCAACAAGATCACTGATATGTAGACAATGAAACTATGGGGAAATTTAGTGGTGCCAGAGGTCAGAAAATAGTCAAATAGCATCTTGATTTCTCTATCAGAACAAGACAGAGTCTTCCAGATTATAGAGCAGTTGGGTTGATCCTGGTCTGAATTCTAGGACAAATGAATCACATTTAGCTATTAGTAGTTGAAATCCCAAAAGAGTAACTTAATCAATTTAGAAGCTTATTGTTCTCATTATATGAGGAGTCTCAAGTCAGGCATTGCTTTAGCTGCTCAAGGATGTCGGGACTGAGATCTCTGAGATTCTCTTGGCCTTTCCCTCATTGTCACTTCATGGTCCCAAGATGACTCCTCTATCACCAACCTAAGTGTCCATATTCCAGGCAGAAGGAAGATAAAGGACAGGGCATAATTGCATGCATCAGCTGTCTCCAGCCTCCCTTTCCCTTCTGAGAGGCTTTCCCCGAGGCTCTATCCATCAACTTCCTTCTCTTATCTCACTGGTCAGAACTGTGCCAGATGGTCCACTGGTATCTGAAACAAGTGGGGAATACAGTGATTTGGCTAGGCACATTGCTCCTCTCCCTGGCCAAGATCAGGAATTTGTTAGTAAGGAAGGAAAGAATGTATATTGAGTACATAATTAGCAATCTCTCTTACAACAGATTTTTCAAGAAACAGTATATATGTATGTTAAAAAAAAAAAAAAAAAAAAAAAGAGTTGATTGCGAGGAACTGCCATGAATTTGCAAAGAAACCCCAGCAGATTAACCCATTTTTCTTAAATGAAAATGTTACTCAACTGGTAGAAGAAGGAAATATGGTGGATGCAGTAAATGCATTTATCAGCTAAGAAAGCAAAGTCACTTGTGATATTCTTATAGGTAAGATGGAGAAATGAGATCAACCATGACAGTGGAGTAAGGTAGATTTATAACTGCTTGAAAGACTATCAAAAGACCGCAGATGAATAGTTAATGTCAGTTCTATAAGCAACAGCTATTATTACAACATTGAATTATTTTAATTAATATCAGACTTAGGGCAATAACAACATTTATAAGTGACAGCAGATTCAGTCCTTGTCGCAGTCATGTTCCACAACAGTTTCTAGGATGAGGATCTAGTAGACCTTATGGACTTGAAGATGATGTAAATCTGGGTGACAAGTTCAGAATCCAAAATTATCTAGATGGTCAGGAATCGTAGATCAAATAATATTAGTCAGCATTTACTGAACACCTACTAGATGCCAGATACCATGCTACACGCTTTCCATATATAATCTCTTGTCCTCTTAATAACCTTACAAAGTAGGTATTCTTATCAGTTTCATTTTATAGATAAAACAACCAAGACTCCAAGAGGTCAAATCACATGCCTAATAGCCCATTGATGGAAGTGGAAGAACTAGGAGCCCTGCCTAGGTATATCTACCTTCAAGACCTGTTCTCTTCTTTCTACACCTTTCTGCATTCCTCTGCCAGTAAATGTAAGGAATTCCTGTATTTCAGGAGTAGGCAGAAGATGGGAAGACGTAGGTAGAGAGAATCAGCAAAGTAAGAAAAGAACTTAAAGATTTTAATTGGCTAAAAAGTCTATTAACTTACTTTGAAATGTATCAAAAAAAGAAGAATATATTGTTGCCATGCTGCTATCACCAACACAACAGCAAAATCAGCATGAGAACAGCTCTGGCAGGCAGTTTAATGTTGTGCTGATTGCTAAAAACCCAGAAAGCTTTCATCAAAATATGAAATTGGCTCCATCCTAAGTGAGATTATAGTGCTAAATCTTGAGAAATATGTATCTCATTCCTTTATGAAAAAGAAGGAATAAGGGACTGATACAGGGATAGATAAACCGATTTGTGACAAAGTGTGTTCATTGTAGAATCTAGGTAGTGGATATATGAGTGTTAATTGTAAAATTCTTTTAACTCTTCTATAGGTTTGAAATTTTCATAATTAAATGAAGCAAAATCAATGTAAATTGACAGGATGATGTGCCAATGTTTAGTTGGGCAGGATATAGCTTCTCCCTTCTGGGATAGCTCAGTCATACCCTAAAATCTGTTTTCACTTCTTAGTGCCAGCCTTCTGCAAGGTTGGTAACAAGCTGCAATGTGCCCTTGGGAAAAAGAACAGAAAGATGATGGGCCCAGATACCATGCCTAACCTGGAAAAGAGAAGAAAACAGTACAACATGGTAATTCTCAGAAAATATGTAAATGGCTGTGAATTTATTGTGGTACAACAAGTCATACCAAAAATTCGTAGCTTAAAACAACACATATTCATTATCTTATAGTTTCTGTAGGTCAGAAACTCACCAGTGCCTTGACTGGGTGACTGTAGCTCAGGATCTTTGTGTGGCTGCAGGCAGCATGTAGAGGCTGCAGTAATCTGAAGGCTTGACTGAGGCTGGAGGATTCCCTTGTAAGATGGCTCATTCACATGGCAGGAGGCTTCAGTTCCTGTTACATGGGTCTCTACACAGGGTTGCATGAATATCCTTATGAAATGGCAGCTAACATTCCCAGAGTGAGCTATCTTAGAGAGCAAGGCAGAAGTCACAGTGCCTTTCATGACCTCGTCTCTGAAGTCACACATCTTAACTTCCGTATTATTCTAGTTATTAGAAGTGAGTCACTGAGTTGAGCTCACTCTCAAGGGGAGGGGAATTAGGTTCTACCTCTTGAAGGGAGGAGTATCAAAAAATTTATGGACCTATTTTTAAATTGCCACAGGCTGCTTCTTGGAAGAGAGGCAAGTTTGTTCTGTAAGTACCCTAGGGAAGTGGTTTTACTTCAATAAAAGAAAATTTTCCTAATAATTAGAATCATCTAAAAGAATGGGAAGGAGCTGGTGAGTTTCCCCTAACTTAAGGGATTCAAAAAGAATCTGGACAATAAATTGGAGATGTGATACTCATTCAACAAATATTTGTTGAGTATTTACTACATGCTATGCACTGTGCAAGGAACTAAAGATGCCACAGTAAACAAGACAAATGTGGTACCTATACTCCTGGTGTTTACACTGTCCTAAGAGAGGAAGACAATAAACAAGTGGACAAGCAAATTAAATAATTACAGATCGTAATAAGTATTATGAAGGTAATAAATAAATAGGCTATTGTAATAGCAACAAAGCAACTTTCATTTTACAGAGAGGACTCATGAAAGGGATAAAGATCTGAACCAGAAAATTATTTATATTCCTTCCAATGTAATAGTGGTAATTCATTCCATTGTTCATGCATTCTTTCCTTCAGCAGGCACTTACTGAGCATCTACTATGTGCCAGGCACTGTGGAAGGCACTTAGGGATACAAAGTAAACAGTTCCACATTGTAAAGACTCCAGAGTCTTGTGAGAGATAACAAGATGTATACAGAGATGCTGATCCCCTCTGATAAATCCTACAAGGGTTACACACAGAAGCCTGATGCACACAGGAGTGACAACCCTGCCTGTGGCTGCCAGCAGAGTCTTCACAGAGTGGCCATTTCAGCTGCATTTTCAAGGATAAGGAAGGGGACTGACAATCTGCATGAGAATCTTTCTGAAAAGTCAGCATCTGAGATGCCAGGCCTTGTTAGGGAGAATGAAGGAAAAGAGATAAAAGTGAAATGCACGTTTAATGAGTTAATGGAGCCTGATGAATGAATGCACTCTGAATTCTGGCTCCTGTGCCACTGCATTAAAATGCACTGGGCTGAGAACTGAAGCTCATTGCAAATTTAAAACTTCTAGAGATAAGACCCAACACTATGCGTTCATCACAGCCCTGTTCCTGTTACAGCTTCCCTGTGACTTCCTGTCACAAACCTTCTGTTCCAGACTGGGTGGCCTCTCACTACCCCACCACTACTCCAGGCTCCTACAAGTCGGCATGACTTAGGATGTCTTTTCCCCTCTTATCTCCAAATCCCACCTATCCATCAAGTCCTACTGCTTCCCTGAAACCTTTGGGCCACTCTAGCCTGTGGGGATTTCTCCCTTTGAGGACATTGTGAGGAGTACAGAGACCATTGTCTTGACCTGCCATTGGCACAATTGCATTGGCTCTCAAATAGATTGTAACTTTGGGCAAGCAAGTAATCTAAGGTACCTATGCCTCAGTTTACTCATCTGCAAAATGGGAGTAATAAAACACTCAGCACATAGGTTGTTGTAAGGATGAGATATGTGTGAAGCATTTAGACCACTGCCTGGCCCATAGTAGGCATGATATGAACTGTCAGCTGTGATTATTGCAAGCCCTCTGTAGATGGAGGCATGCTTTCCCATCCTTCAGGGACCCAATAAAGGGCTCAGCTTTGTCAGTGTCACTGCTATCTGATGAGTGAATAAATGTCTTTTATTCTTATTCCCTCTTAAAGTTCATACCAACAAGCTTGGCTCAAGTTTTTCTAAGAGAAATGAGTTTTGGGCCTGAATTATGTTCTGGAGGCTTTGTTTTTTCTTTCCCCCCAAGTGCTAGCTCTTTGGGTTGTATATGTGAAATCACAATTGGATGGCACTTTATTTAAAGCCACAATCCAATTGGTAAACCTGACACTTCAGCAATTATATTTTCCAGCTGAGAGACATGCAAAACTTGAGCCACAGTTAATTGGAAAGCATTTAAAAAGCCTTTTTATTGCATCACATGGACACTTCATTATGGTAATAGGAGGACGGGATTCTCATTTCCTCTGCTTTTTCTCAGACACTCTTATGTATTTCTTTATGCACTAAATATGCTTTCTGGTCATTTCTGTCTTCTTCCCCATTTCCAGTTCTGTTTGCTCTGTCTCCTTCCCTCCCTTCTGTCTCTTCCTCATCTTGTCAGGCAGAAAGGAGGCAGGTCTATTTTCTCCTCTACTGTCTGCCCTCAGTGCCTCCCTCCAGTTCCAGCTTTATGCATGAGCAAAGGAATGATCAGCCAACAAGCTTGGGAAGCTCCCCAGAACCATGAGTACCTTCTAGGTTACAGAAGCTAGAGTCCTATGTCTTTGGTTTCCCCTGGTCTGCCGTTGTGAACATCCTCCTGTGTCACCTTGTGAACCAGGTAGGGAACTCAAGATTACTATTTCCCATTAGCATGCCAGCAAAAGTGCATCTATCAAATTGGTTTATTTGTTTGGAAATCAGAGCACAAAGCTAAGAAGTGACATAGGACAACTAAGCTTTGAGAGTATCTTAAAGAGAGTGTTGGGGCACAATGCCAACTCCCAGGTCTCTGTTTCCAGCGCTCACTCCCTTCTGAGATAGAAAACTATTGTCTTTGACAGTCCACTGTACATCCCCCTTTGAAAGACCCCTTAAGTGTAAAATATCCACAATGGAATATATATCATCTCACACATTCCTCATTCCCACATGTCCCATGGCTTCTCTTCTTGAATTCATTGTCTTGGAAAAATATACCATTGAGGTGGTAGATATTACCACCCAGTGGCCCATATGAAAACTCTCAGAACCACTCCTCTCTCCCTTTCTATACATCACCAGGCACTCCATCCTCTTTAGTCTGCTTCCTGAACAGCCCTCCAGTTTATCCCTTCCTCCTAGCCTTAGCTCTCAGCTCTCCTCTGGACTGTTGTTAAAGCCTCTTAACATGTGTCCATGCCCCTACACTCTCACCGGACCATCCATCTTCATACAGTGCCACTGAAAAGATCATTTTGCTACCCCAAGGACACACTCTGCCTTCTCTCATCTCTAAGCTTTTGCATTAGCTCTTCTCTCCTCCTATTTCTCCATCCCCTTGTCCAGTTGACAAGTCTGTCTTTCGAGGTGTTGAGTACCTTTTCAAGTGTTACTTTACCTAGACAGAATTAGTTAATCCCTTCTCTGTGCCCCCTTTAATACTTAGTACACATAATTCTTCATTTTACAAATATCTGCTTTATCCATCTCTGCAGCTTCTTGAAGGCAGGAATTATGTCTTGTTTTTCTTTGGATTACCACCTCCTGGTTAATCAATACGTGTTCGCTGAATGAATGAAAGGCTTAAATATCACAAAAACTCACTAAACACCTGCTTTATGCAGACACATTATTCTAAAATAGTGTAAAACTCAATGAGTCTGTTCTCAAAGAGCAAACAATCTAGTCTAAAATAGGCCCAAACATTTGTAGTTTAAAATAGGTTCAAGGAGTGCCTGGGTGGTTAGTTTTTACTTAATACTGCTGCATGTTCAGTTCACTGTCACCAGGTGGCAGTAGTGTGCCGTGGTCATGTGGTCCAAGCCATGAAGTTCCCAGAACTTCACAAAAGTGGTTCTGCTTGGGTCGGGTTGCTAGATTAACAGCAAGAGAACCACAAGGGGAATGTAGACTGCGTCTGGGTTCTATGTGTGGCTGGACTTGCAAGGGTTTGCTCTTGGGAGATGCCCACAGCTGCACCTGGCATGCTATGCTGCATTTAGACACAGTGCTCTCTGTAATCCATAAACCCAAAGCAAGGAGACTTAGAGATCTCCAGGTTGGGACCAGATCTATAGCTTGGAAGACCTCCTGCTGTGCAATTCTCTTTAACTGCTCTCAGTGGTGAGCTTCTAGTCTGCCATTTTTAATTCAGACAATGGTGATGGCAATTAGGAGGTCTTAGGTGATCTCTGCTAGAACACTTTCCATAAGGAGATACGAGCTGATTCCAAGCTACACCACATGAAAAAAAAAATGCATGAAAACTGAGGAAACAGAGTTACAAGGGAGGACGTAGAGAGTTAAACAAGGTCAGTAAAAAGTCCAGTTTCTTGCCTAGCACTACCTCAATCCCTAGTCCAATTCTCCGCCCAGGATGGGGAAGACTTAGCTATAGCTGTAAGCCAAGGGCATGGACAGGAACAGAAACAGAAATACAAGAGGTAGAGAGGATAAGAACTGGATCAGTGTTCGGCAGAAGTCAGGGAATGAGGACGAGAATGCAAGTAGGGGATTAACCTTGAAAAAATTGAAGAGTCAAACCTTTCTTCATTTGAGGCAAGAAGCGAACTTGGGTTTTGCCAGAGTTTGGTTTGTGGAAAGGAGATATGGAGATTTGAAGAAGTTCATGCCTACTGTCCCTCATGTGAGGGATAAGAGGGCAAGTACCCACCCCTCTCCATACCAAAGAGTGGGAATTAAAGAGTGATGAAGCAGGCTTGAAAAGATGGTAAGAACTAGATGAATAGGAAAAGAAACTGATTAGGAATACATTTAAGAACTATACTTAAAGAGAATTCATGCATTTGTAGTAAAGTAATTGGCAGGGTTACTAGGTTTTGTGCAGCAGAACTCAGAAGTCTGGTTCCATTGTTTCGCTTGGTTGATTTGCTCTAAAGTTGGGGGTTAAAGAGGAGGAACAGAAATAAAAGAGGAGAGTTAATGAAGAATGGTGGTTAGGATATAGTTAAAATGATTGAACATGATGTCCAGGCTGGGCGGGAAAGGAATTAACAAGATGGGCTGGAAAAAAATGAAAGTGACTAAGCAGTTGTAGACCTGAATGGCATAGAGGAGGTGAGAAATAGGAAAACTGGAAATAAAATGAGAAAGTGCTATTGGGAGCTCAAGATTCCCAAAGCCAAGGGTGTTTCTGTGGGAGAGGGCTGCTGATATGGAGGGAGGCCAAGCTCACTGGAGTAGAGGAGGTTAGAGCAAAGACTAAATTGTCAGCTCAGACTTCATCAGGCTAGTCTCCAAGGCCCATGGCATGAGACAAGATAGGCAGGAAGCTAGATGGCCCACAGTGTCCACAGTGGCTGCAGGAGAGTGACCTGGAGGCTACGGATGATGGAGATAGGATGAAGGAGTATAAATTGGATGCTGGGAGTTTTAATGTAAGAGTGACTCTTACTTTTCTCTTACTTACTAGAATGCTGATCTGGATACGACAATGGGCAATTGATAGAGGAATGCTCCAGACAGCAGAAGGAAGGGCAAAACTGAATGGAGACCAAAAGATTGGAGAGACAGGTGATCGGAGGAGCTCATACCTTAGCTCTGGGTAGGATGGGCCCATTGTGGGATGGACCCAATCAGTTTCAGGATTCCAAAGGTAATGTAATTATACATAATTTGGCTGATGCCTAGAACACAGCAGGTTCTGAAGAAATATCTTTGTAATTAATTAATGTCTTTTGCTTTTAGGATTTTTTTTTTTTTTTTTTTTTTTTTTTTTTTTTTCTATGTGTATTCAGCTTCCATAACTTAATCTTTATTTTTTATTTATTTATTTTGCTTGTTTGTTCGTTTGTTTTTTGAAATGGAGTCTCACTCTATTGCCCAGGCTGGAGTGCAGTGGCACGATCTCGGCTCACTGGAAGCTCTGCCTGCCGGGTTCACGCCATTCTCCTGCCTCAGCCTCCTGAGTAGCTGGGACTACAGGCGCCTGCCACCTTGCCCGGATAATTTTTTTTTTTTTTCTTTTGTATTTTTTAGTAGAGACGGGGTTTTACCATATTACCTAGGCTGATCTTGATCTCCTGACCTTGTGATCTGCCCACCTCGGCCTCCCAAAGTGCTGGGAATACAGGCATGAGCCACCGCGCCCGGCCCATAACTTAGTCTTTAAACTTGCTAGCTCACCTGTAGACAGCTTCCAGGCCTCCTCACCACAGATTACAATAGATTATTCAGTGCAATTCAACTCCTTCATTGCCTATCTGTTTTCTTTCTCTAGAAATTATTTTCTATAAAATGTCCAATTTATATATAAGAGAAACAAAAACATAAAGTTTCTAGACTGTTTTCCTAAATTAATAAGAGTAACAATAATAACTGGGTGGGGTTTTTTGTGACCTCGTTGCAGTTTACAAATTATCTCAGTTATCCATTTATTTCTCAAAATCCCACAAGGTAGGTAAGATGGGTATTACTATGACCAATTTTGCACATAATCAGTGTAGGTAGGTCCTGTGACTCTCCAAGACTGCACAGCTTCACATGGCGAAAACATAGGAGAACCAGCCTGGAACCCATGTACTTCAAGTCTGAATTACTTCAGGTCTAGGATGTACTTCAAGTCTAGGATAGTGGTTCCTTAAACTTTAGTACGAGTTTTTTCAAAGTACAGATTTAGTAGGTCTAGGATGAGGTTTTGGAATTTGCATTTGAAGCAAACATCTGAGGCTCATGTTTCAGTGACCAAACTCAGAAAAACACTAATCTAGAAAATCCTTTTCCCCTTGTCTCTTAAAGCGGGGAAAAAAGAGGGAGATCTTACCTCCTATGAATCAAAGGACTTTTTTCCTCTTGGAGAACTGGAGCCCCCAGCTCTTCTCTTCTGTGACCTACCCACACACACTGATAAAGTTAATTATCTGCCCTGGCTAAATGACTTTCCTTAGCAACACCGCAGCAACTAACATCAGTTCTGCCTTAGGCTACAACACTGGAAGGAGATTTCTTGAAGTCCAGTATATTTTACAGAAGAACAAAACATCTGAACAGGAAATTAAGGGGAAAGTAAACTGGATTCATTGCTAGGAGATGAGAAATAGACACACGAAATAGTTCATGACAATTCACTGGAACACAATAGTCGAAATAGGAAACTTTTTCTCTTCAGTTCTACTGAAGTCCAGAGGAGGGGAGACTGCAGGATCTCATTCTATGGAGGAAAATTTAAACAGGTAGGAGGAGGGAGGGCATTCCAGGCCATGAGAAAGCTGTAAGCAAAGGTGCTGAGGCAATACTGAAAGTGGAGGACACAGGGAGCCCAGCTGGGTGGTGCTAGGAGCTCAGATTGGGATCTGTGACCAGGCAGGACCAGATGGAGGTCCTGTGACAGTGAGACCAGAACTGTCAGTGAGACAGTGAGACCAGAACATGGAGGGCCTTGGAGGCCAAGTCTTAAAATTTGGGCTGAGTCAGAAGGCACTGAGGGTAGGCTTGTTAAAAAGATTTATTCAGAGAAAAAAATATTTCTGGAGCCCCTACTATGAGCCAGGCACTATGTGTGCCCGGAAAATACAGTGGTAAGCCCCACAGACATTCTGGAGCTTAGAATTTAGAATGGAGACAAAGACTGAACAAATATAAAATTTTAAAAATCAAACTTATAAATGAATAGGTCCTTATAAATCTTAATATTAAAAGAAGCCAGGTGTTCATGCTTGTAGTCCCAACACTTTGGGAGGCTGAGGCAGGAGGATTTCTTGAGCCCGAGAGTTTGAGACCAGCCTGGGCAACATAGGAAGACCCTGCCTCAAGAAGAAGAAAGGAGAAAGGAGAAGAAGAAAAAGAAGATGATGAAGAAGAGGAGAAGAAGAAGAAGAAGAAGAAGAAGAAGAAGAAGAAGAAGAAGAAGAAGAAGAAGAAGAAGAAGAAGAAGAAGAGGAAGAGGAAGAAGAAGAAGAAGAAGAAGAAGAAGAAGAAGAAGAAGAGGAAGAGGAAGAGGAAGAAGAAGAAGAAGAAGAAGAAGAAGAAGAAGAAGAAGAGGAAGAAGAGGAAGACAACGACGACAGAGGAGGAGGAGGAGGAGGAAGAGGAGGAGGAAGAGGAGGAGGAAGAGGAGGAGGAAGAGGAGGAGGAGGAGGCAGGAGATTAAAAGAAAAGGTACTCATGAGCTCCAGCAGTTTTAGTGACTGGATCTCTTCTAGGAAACCAGAAAGGTCTTCTTTGAGGAAGCAGTTTTGCACTGAGATCTGAAGAGTGCATAGGAGTTGGCCAGTGGAGGGTGGTGGGTAGGAGAGACCAAAGAGCATGTTAGGATTCCAGGCAGACAGAATAGCACAGGCAAAGAGAAGAGCTGCATGGCTGGAGAAGCAGATCAAGCAGAGCCTTGGAGACCTGGCTAAAGATTCTATCTTTATTCTGAGAGCCCTGAAAAACCACTGAGAAAAAATTTTAACCTCAGGATTGACATTCAAATCTGCATTTTTAAAAAGATCACTTGGGCTTCAGTGCAGAAGACAGATGGAAGGAGAGCACAAGTAGACAAGGGCAACCCAGTTAGGAGGATGAGAGAGGATGTCAACACGGACTGGGGTAGTGGTGGAGGAGAGCGTGAAACTGTTGATGTGGTGATGGATTGGATGAGTGGAGAAGAGAGCAGAGGTCTGAGTGACAGCCAAGCTGGTTTAGGAAAACCTGGCTCATGTACTGGGATTGGAGCTTGGTGAGCTGGTTAGAGCCTGCTGTCATAGCCCAGATGGTAGGGCCAACACTGTGTACTGGAAAGTACCTCATTTGGTGTTGGGGATGCCTGTTTTAAATCCTGGCTCTTTCCCTTAATAGCCATGGAACATTATCTCAGCAGGTAATTTCATAGGCTCCTAATCTGAAAAATGGGAGTGCGGAGGTGAATTGAGGCTGCCTACTTCACATAGTTTTCCTGTCAATGTCCAACATAAAGTTAAATATTGCATTCCTGCCTACTTCATGCCCACCCACCTCCAACTTAGATTTGAACCTTTTGTAGATGAATAGAGGTTCAAGAGCACAGATTTGAGCTTTCAGACATACCATAAGCTTCGTGAAGACAGGGGTCACAATTTATTTATTTCAGTAGTTTCTTGCCCTCTGAGATAAGATCAAGTACAGTTTCAAGAACCACTTATTTTAGTTTGTAGCATACATCACAATTATCATTTGAAAAGTTTCATATAATTATGTATTTAATATTTGCCTTTGCCACAGGCCTGTAAAATCCTTAAAGGCAAGTAACATATCTATGTGTTTTTTATCCAAGCACTGAGCACATGGAGGGTCTTTGTCATGAATGAATGGACAGATAGATGGATGCATGGATGAATGGATGGATGAATTTTTGTTCCCTCTTCTACCTACTGGTCAGCACAGAGTCTAGCTCCAAATCTACACTTAATGAAAGCTTGCTGGATGAATGGGACCGTGCAACTTGGAGTGCAGCATGAGCGCTGAGCCAGTGGAGTGAAGATGCAGACAATTCCCTCAGCACTTAGACGTGGATCTGAGTCTCGCCTCAAAAAGGAGGGCCAATCAGCTGGATCAGGTGCTGCGAGGGTCAAGAAGGGCTAGGGATGAGAGGAGCATAATTGGCTTCAGCAAGGGGTTACTCTCAGGTGACCTCTGAGAGAAGGCACCCAGTTAATAGTGGCAATGGGAATTCCAGCACAAGCACTGAGGAGTAAGTGGGCAGGCAGGCAGGAATGGGAGACCTCCCATGCAGGTGGCGCCCTGGGCCTGTTTGTAGCGTTATGAAAGAGGAAACACTGACCCGGAAAGCAAAGGAGATTGCTTGCTAATTGTAGGCACTTAAGGTGTGTTGAAGGCCCTGGGCAAAAAGAAGAGGAAACCAAAGCTTCTGAGGGCACCTGGGGAGGGATGCTTGTGTGCACTGAGAGGCAGGGGGCTTAAGGTATCCCCAGGTGGGTGAGGGAGCAGGCGCCACTAGAGACCAGCTCGAGTTTTTTATATGGGTCATATCATTTAACTCTAGCATATCCCCCCTACTACCTCTAGGAAGGATGTACTGGCACCCACCCCCACTCCCTTGTTCTCCAGAGCACGAAACAAGCTTGGAGAGTGCAGTAACTAGCCCAAGCTTCACAATGGGTGAGTGGCAGGACTGAGGTTTGATTTGGGTGTCTTCCCGGAGAGACACGGGGAGAGATTCTTGCCCCAGGTCTTTTCCCTTCAGGCCCTCAGGTTCAGCACCTCTCTGAACATCTGTCCCTGAGGACTGAGAATCTGAACTAAAATGTAAGCCAAGAAAACACAGGCTCTTCATTGAATCTTTTGAAACTCCTTTCCCAGGCAGTAGGAGGACCTTCCTGAGCCTTGGGCACTTTTGCCTTTGTTGGCTCCTTCCTCCAGGTTAAGCATATTTTATGACTGTGGAGGTGTAAATACAAATACATTAACATTATATAGTGAAACATTTTGTTTGACCTAAACTTTTTTCTTCTGATTTTTAAAGAAAACATTTTCATAGATCTCCAAAATTATCGTGGGCCCTAAGCTCTGTAGCTAAGTCGTTTCTCCTTTCTCAGCCTCCAGTCTGACATGTTCCAATATGGCCTTGGGAAGAGCAATGGGCCCGGAGTCGCCGCATCTAACCCTGCAGTAACTGGTCGCAAGTCTCAGTTTGCTCATCTATAAAGTGAGTGAAAGTAATGTAACCTTTATTGGGAGTAGGGAACATGAAGGCGAGTCGATACAGTAAGTAAGCCGCCAAGCATATTGCTGGGCACAGAGCAGGTGTGCTACAAAAGTTATTTCTCAGGCTTCCCTTCCTCTGAGCACCGTCCTCCAGAGGGTCCGGAGTGTAGCTGGGGGTTGGAGCAGCAGCCTCCTAGGCGATGGGACAGAGCCCACAGTGTCCGGTATGCCACGATTTCTTCGTCAGACCCTGGGAACCCAATGTCGCAAAATAAATACGGCCGCGTTGCTAATCGCCAGTTCGGAGGAAACAAAACAGCGCTGCGCTGGGGGATCTGGGCAAAATCAGCCCTCCCTCCTCCCGCTCCTTCGCCGCGGCCCTCCCCTCCTCGCGCTGCTCTCGTTCGCTCGGCTCAGCTCAGCGCAGCGCAGCGCAGCGCAGCTCCGCGGCCGCCAAGCCCAGCCTGGCACGGTCTCCGAGTCGCCGACGCCGGCTGCGAGCTCCCTCTCTCCGCCCCGGCTCCGCCAGGTCGCGCCTTCGTCGGGACCACTTCGGGCAGGAGTCGCGTGGCGAAGGCCGGCGGCCGCGGCACAAAGTTGGGGGCCGCGAGGATGAGGCTGTCCCCGGCGCCCCTGAAGCTGAGCCGGACGCCGGCACTGCTGGCGCTGGTGCTGCCCCTGGCCGCGGCGCTGGCCTTCTCCGACGAGACCCTGGACAAAGTGCCCAAGTCAGAGGGCTACTGCAGCCGTATCCTGCGCGCCCAGGGCACGCGTCGCGAGGGCTACACCGAGTTCAGCCTCCGCGTGGAGGGCGACCCCGACTTCTACAAGCCGGGAACCAGCTACCGCGGTAAGTGGCCGCCTGGCGTGGCGTTGGGAGCGCGGGACCGGGTGTCCGGTGGGCGCCGACCTCGCGGTGCCGGAGGAGGGCGCGCGGTCTCCGGGCGCGCCGCGCGGGTGCAGCCCCGCAAGGGCCCTTCTGCCCTGGCTGCCCTCGGCCCTTGCAGCTGCGAGCTCGGCGCGGATTCTAAGCCAGAGTACTGGGCCGTCGCGGGGGCCGCAGCCAGGAGAGGCAGCCCGCGTCTCCGACGCGCGGTTCCCAGGCGGAGCCACGCGTCACGCCGGCCTGACTGCAAGGGAGGCTCGCTTCTCCCCCGGCCGTCTGCAGGAGGGAGGTAAACCCGCCTTTCTCCAAATCGGTCTGGAGGGGATCCAGGTTTCTCTTGGTGGGGTCCCGGGCAAGGCAGCGACCCCAGCTTTCCCCACTCTGGCCCTGAAGGAGAGGGTACCCGATTCTCAAAGACCGGCCCCGGGCGGGACGGCCACTCCGGCTTCCCTAGATAGGTCTCTTCAGGAGAAGGGACTTTGGCTTCTCCCTAACCGGTCCTGGGGCGCGAGAAGGAGGGGCAGGGACAGCCTAAAGCTCCTCGAAAGGGTCCTTGGAAAGAACCCCAAATTATTCTCTCGTGGTCCCAGACGAGATGGAGGATCTTGGGTTTCCAGAACAGGTCCCCAGTGGGGACAGGGTCCTCAAAGAGCTTTGGGTAAGCTCCGAACTGAAAGGGGAATTGGATGAAGATGGAAAGAGAAGCCCCGATGCCCAAGGCCTGCTCCCTGGAGGCCGGGGAACCTTGGCTCCGGCAGCTCGGAGTCTCCGCGTGCCAGGGATGTCGCGCCTACGCCGCTCGGCTGAGAGCTGGGTTTCGGGAGCTCAGGGAGGAGGTGTCCAAGCAGGTGAGCGCCTCCTGGGCGGGACAGGCAGCTCGACCAGCACCGACCTAAAGACGCCCGGCTGTATCCCCAGGCCCGCCACCTCGCTCCTCAGCAGGGTCATCTCCCAGACATCGTTTCCCCGCGCAGCAGCCGCCGCTCTCCGGGTGGGGGACAGGTAACCAGGAAGGGAAGGGAGCGGAGCCTGTCTGGCCTCACCTTGGGTCCCGCCAGGGAGCGTGTCCCCTCACCCTCGCCCCTTCGTACGTCAGCTCTAGTGCTAAGCAGGGAGGAGCGGGTCATTGGGGCACCTGGTGGGGCAAATGGGCTCCCAGCTACTGTACTTTCCTCCCCGCCTTCCCAGTTCCCCAGAGCCTTGGACGGAAGCGGTGGGAGCAACACAGGATAAAGTTTGGGGCAGTGTCAGCGGGCGCCAGGGCCACGCTGGAGACCAAAGCCAGGGGCCACCCTTCTTGGAGGGCTTTTCCCCCTTTCCCGGGTTTGTGTCCCCGACTTTCTCCACCCGGAGCTACCCCAAGCCGGCTCCTTGGTGCCCTTGGCACCTTGGCGTGCTGAGCACTTTGCGAGGAACAATCTGACCCCGGCGCGTAGCTCCACAAAGAAAGATTTTGGGTGGAGAACACCCCGCCCATCCCGGGAGGGAGTGCGCGGCTTGGCACCCTGGCTGGAGCGAGCCGCGCCGACGGGCGGCGACTGCCACTCAGTGGAGCCGGGAGGGGGCCGATCCTCCCTGTGGACCGCAGGGAAGCGAGTATAACTTCACTGGCCTATTCAGCCCTCCCCAAAACTGAGGACCTGAGTTCACAGGGGAAAATGTCCCCGCTCCACGTAGCAGAGAAAGAAGTGGCTCTGGAGTCCAACAGACTTGGGTTTACTCGCTGTGTGACCTTGTGCAAGTCATTTAATTTCTCTGCACCTATTTCCTAGCTGAAAAAAAGAAAAGAAAAGAAAACAAAAGCCAAACAGACAAACAAAAAAAGCTGTTTATCCACCCTTTCTTGGTGGTAGGGAGTAAATGAGTTTACAAAGGTGAGTGTGCCTGAGCTAAAAGAGATGCCTAATAAGCGTAAGAGTTGAATGTGAGGCCTTTATTGGTTTACTAATGGAGGTAGGTTCTTGATCAGATTTTTGTTTTTGAAGAGCATGTGTGCGTTTGAAAGCAGGTTTCCTCAGCTCTCCTCCAGTCCCATTCATCTACCAGTGAATGGTGGTTATTTGGGTCCTCATGAATTAATTGAATTAATGAATGAGGTATTTCTTCATATCAGGAGCCTTGCCTAAGACTGTCGCTAATCCAAGCCCAGGAGGATTGTTTCAGTGGCTTAGGCTAGTCTGGGGTTCAGGCCAAGTGTACCCAGTGTCTCTTTTCACACTAATCCTCTGTGTTTTAGTTGAGCATTGGCAGCTGGTGGCCCTAACACTGGGAAGGAGGTACAGCTGGTATTCACGGGGCTAAAGAGGTTTTAGAACTACCTAAAAGTCCAGGGCCCGCAGGTGGGGAACTGGGACTGGATAGGGAGTGTCCTGGACTTTCACCCTTCAGGCTACTCCTGCCTAAACAGCCGTCTGGACTTTGACACCTCAACTCAGGCTATAGATTGGCCAATCATCTTTTCTCCCTTCTTATGGCTAAAAGACCTTGAAAGAGATCTTGCAGGAACCATGCTGATGTTTTCCAAGTAAATATTCTGCAATTAGCAAACCTGATTCCGCCACTCAAAGTTTGAAAGAAAAGTTGCTGGCCTAGTTTGTGACATTTTCTGCTGGCTCCTTCTTTCTTAGAATAATTATGTTAAAAGTAACTCGAACACATTCTGCTCATTGTCCTGACTTAAGGCTGTTAAGTTGGCATTCCGCTGGTGTTCTATTTGTTTTTTAATTTTTTCCTGAATTAGGATCCCTCACAATCCTTGGAATCAATGACTTGTTTTCCTGCCTCAAATCTTTGTCCACAGTATTCCAGTTCATCCCCAAGCAGCTTCTGTTCTTTGTGCCTGCTGTCTAAGTATAGTCTTTAGGTACTCTAGACCGGAATAAAATGGTCACTATTAAAAAAAGACTGAAACATGGGATTCCTTCCCCAAAACCTGAATCCAGTTGAGATCATTATTTTGTCTTTTCCAAGTTGTTAGTATTATATTGATTTCCTTTTCTCTCCCACCACTTCTATTCTCCCTCCCTCTTCCCACAGTCCCCCCTCCCTCCAACGGCAATAATTGTGCTTTAGAAAGCTCTGAAAGGCCTGCTCTGTTTCTGACCAGGGCCTCCTTTGAAAAGGAGATTACAGTGATTAAAAATAACAAGTTGAGGATCCTCAAGGGGCTTCCCTTATATAGGAGGACAATTTGCAGGGCCAGCCTTTCCCAGATCACAATTTCAAGCCAAATAGAAGAAAATCCACTGAAATGTTCAATAATTGACTGAAAATAAAAGAGGCTCTTTTGTCTTACCAGAGGTCTGCTTATTAGGAAAATAAAGTCAGACTCTGGCTAATGAGAGTGGCTTTTCCTAGATGTTTTTTAAAGGGACATTTCAAGGAACTTGATGGGAAAAGAATGTCCAGTGGAGGTTTCAAAAGCTGGTCCAACTTCAAGCATAATTGGGGGTTTTATTATAAACTGGGAGGTTTGCAGACCTCCAAAGCTGCATGGCTTTTTCTTTGTCCCACACTGAGACACACACTGACCACAGGAGTAGACACCTCAGACTGGTGGAAAGCGCACAGGCTTTGATGTTGGGTGGGTTGGTTTCAGGTCCTGCTTGGTCACATATTCAACTGTGTGATCCCAGGAAGCCACTTCACCTCTCTGAGCCAATTTCTCCATCTGTAAAATGAGAGTGTTTTGATTTTTTCCCAACATTCCTGTGAAAATTAGAAATAATTCATGTCAAAAGAAATTGTTACACAGTGGTTGCTAAAAAAATATGAGATGATTATTTTGGAAATAGAAAAACACTTAGCAGCAAAGCCCTGGATAAGATATTGTGTTAAGTTCTTCCTACTCATCTCACTTATTCCTTATGTTACTTTGAGGAAGTTTCTGATCGTTACTATTTTACGGATAAGAAGACTAAATCTCAGAGAGATTTAGTTCCTTACCCATGGTCACACAGCTAATAATCAGCAGAATCAGGATACGATCTCAGGTCTGTCTGACTCCTAAATCTGTGCTCTTAACCAGTCTTCTGTGTTGACTCAATGAAATTAGTTGGGAATAGAATGAAATTCACTCATCTACCCTCAGCCTTCTGGATGGTGAGCCTTCCTTCAAGGAAAACAGAACAACAAATCAAGATAGTAACTGACATCTCTCAGGAGAATTACTTTATATTACTACAAAGTAATATAAAGTGATAAATCCTTATTCACATTTGCTCTTTTCTCTTATTGGCTTCAATGTTGTATTTCCCCATAAATTAGAGGATTAATTTAGAAACATGAAGAACCTTGTCAGTCTTTGGCCAATTCCTTTTGTTCGTGGGGAAACAAAAGGAAATTGGATAGGGGGGAAGCGAAAAAAACCAGAAAGAAAAGAAAAAAGAAAAAATAGATTTTACTGTTGTTTCATTTTTACATACAGATGTTATATGACCATGCCTGCAAAATTATATGTTTGGAAAGGACATATTTAGGATCTGAGAAATTTACACAGGATGAGGTCTTTTAAACTATTTCCTGGCTGGTGGAGTTTTTAAAAATGTAAATGCTGCTGATGATATTATAATTAAGCCACCCCCCCCACCTCTCTTCCCTTTTTTGCACCATTCCCGCTTTTTTATGTAACTATTTTTTAACCATTACTACTTTTAATAAGTAGTACAAACTGATAATAAAAATTAGAAAATGCAGCTATAGCTAATGCTTAATGGTTGTGGAGATTGTTTATTGCTCTGAGTTTTAGGAAATGAAAGAAATAACATAGCAAAAAGCATATCAAAATGGAATTTTTCAAGGTTTAAAACTTGAGTACTTCCCCATCACAGGTAAGTTGTTTCATTACAGCTGACTCTTTCAATTGCATCAAGAAGCCATAAGCACTGATATATTTACCACTATGGGCTGGTATATGAGGAGCTTTCACTCTCACACTGTCCATTTGCTTGTTATACAGACTGTCACACATATATATAGGTCAATACCAATTTCTGTTGTGAGATGGGGGGACTCTTACCATGTTATATTAGTCATAGTACAGGCTAAGCTCATGTTACTAACAGAACCCAAAACACAGTGTTTTAAACAAGAGGTAAATGGGAGATCCAGCATGATGGGAGGCTTTGCTCCATAAGGCCATCCAGGAACCAGGCTCCTTCTACCTTGTTCCCCTGATATCTTCTTGCACTCTGTTGTCTAGTTCGTAGCTACTTAGCCATGTGTGGCTATGAAGTGCTTGAAATGTGGCTATTCTGAATTGAGATGTGCTGTAAGTATAAAATATGCAATGATTGTTGAAAATTTAGTATAAAAAGAGTAAACATCTCAATAATTTGTGTATTATTACATACTAAAATTATAATTGTATATATTAAGTAAAATACACTAGTTAAAACTAATTTTGCCTATTTTCACATATTTTCATGGATACCTGTTAACAAAATTAATTTCACCTAGCTTGAGTTTATTTCTACTAAACAGCACTGTTTTAAGGTGTTATTCTCCTCAGTACCATTACAGCTGAGGAGAACCTCTGCACATCTGTATTCAGTCAGCATGCAGGGGACTGGGGGGAGAGGAAGTAGAGGACAGCAGTTTTCTTTTAATAATGTGACCCAGGAACTGCACCCAGCACTGCTAAACACACTCTGTTGGCAAAAATTTAGTCATGTGGTCATACCTAGCTGCAAGGGAGGCTGGGAAATATAGCATTTAGCTGGGTAGCCATGAGCCCAGTTAAAACTTGAAGGAGGATTTATTTTTCTAAACGATGAAACAGAATAAATTTGTGAAAACCATATTAACTGTCTCTGTCACATATTTTCATGCACAGTCATGTAAAAACACAATATGTCTTATTCTCTCAGTGGAAGGTCATCTAGGTGCATGAACTTGACAACATATAAACTGATGTTCCTGCTAAGAATCAGCAGAGGAAGCCAGTGGCTCACACCTGTAACCCCACACTCTGGGAGGCTGAGACAGGTGGATTGCTTAACCCCAGGAGTTCAAGATCAGCTTGTACAATATGGCAAAACCCCATCTCTACAAAAAAATACAAAAATTAGCTGGCTGTGGTGTCTCATGCCTGTAGACCCAGCTACTCAGGAGGCTGAGGCAGGAGGATCTCTTGAGCTGGGGAAGTTGAGGCTGCAGTGAGTAAAGATTGTGCCACTGCGCCCAGTCTGGGTGACAAAGTGAGACTCTGTCTCAAAAGAAAGAAGGGAAAAAGAGCAGAGGCAGGAGTTCTGGGGTGTGTATGTGCAAGCATGTGTTGTGGCCTCTTTTGTCTCATTCTCCTTTCTCAATAAAAGAGGAAGTAGCAAAGAACAAAAGGAATGAGGGTTAAGTAAATAAACCAAGAAAGCAAAGGGGTGGTGTGGGAAGAGAAAAAGAAAAATGAAAACCCACTGGGGTATACATTCAGAATGAAAATGAAAGAAAATGTTTGAGTATGGCAGAGTTCCATTAAGATGGGACTAGAGGGCCAGATTCAAAAAGAGCCATAGAAAGCAAAAATCACATAAGTCAAAAGTAATCCCTTGAAATTACACATAAGATAAAACCCAGATAGCAGCTTCAACCTAGCCTTATCTAAACACCCTACCCCCGATATTCCTGTAAGAGGAATAGAAACGAATTGGCATGTATCAAAAAGTCTAGCACGTCTAGTTTCCCTCCAGCATTGGAAGAGAGCAATATTTCCTCAGTAGAGTAGCAGATAAACCCTTGGTTTGCTCTGATATGCAAGTACAAAATCCTCATCATATGATGGATTGAGGGAGCTGAGAGGCTCATCTCATGCTCGCTGAGCACATTCATGCATTGAGCGGAGTGACATGTGGCCCAAGTCATTTAAAGCATTACATTCTCTCTCTTTTCTCCTCCAGTAGTGTGCAATTGTGTTTGATTTTTACCAAATGCACCTCTCTTGGGGCATCTATAGTGTCAGGAAGCTTGCTATATCACACAAAAGGTCTTTTGTGATGCTTGCCAGCTCTTGGTGGTATAAAATGCCCCACTTTTACATTATGTTTTGGCAGGGATGGAGTTGGGGTGCAGATAGGACAAGGCAAGGAGTTAAGTGAGAACACCAGAAGTCCTTTGCAAGGTCTATGTAGAGCAGGCTTCTACCTTTCACAGAATATTTATAACTTCCATGAAATGTTCAGGAAAAGTTAAACAAGGGAACCACCCACATCTACTGATTTGCTTGAGGCTAGGAGACCCACAGGAAATAACTTGAGCCCTCTCTACAGTTGTGGTTGAGATATTTGCAAATATGTCTCATGGACTGGGTGAGAGAAGCAGGGAAGAGTTTCAAGAACAAGTCACCATGTGTGGGGCCAGAGTGTGGGCAGGTGGGCAGAGTAACAGTCACAGCAGGATGTATGAACCGAATGGTGATTCTAGGTGCTACAGGAAGCTCTCCCAACCCCTGACAACACTGTCTGTTGAATTTTCCAAATACACTAAGCTCATTCCCTCCCCAGGGCCTTCATCCTTGCTCGTCTTCATGCCTGGGATGGTTGTCCCCAGATCTTTGCATTGTTGACTCCTTATCTTTTAAGGGAATCTCTTTAAAGAGGCTTCTCTCACTACCAATTTATGTTTCCCATCACTTTTGCCTGATTTTGTTTACTTCATAGCCTTAAACACTCTCTGAAATTCTCTCGTTTATTATCTGCTTCCTACAGCTAGAATACAAGCTTTATGAGAGCAAAGACTTTGTATTTCTTATTTGCCATTTTATCTTCAATTTCAGAACAGTGCCTGGGCATAGCAGGCATTAAATCATTATTTGTTGGAAAAAAAAAATAAAGTATCATTGAAGCCCCAAGAACCCTGGTACAAGCTAAGAGAGCTGGATGGAGGAAGGGGAAAGTGTTTCTCTCTCAGCCAGAGAGAAAGGTGAGCACCCAAGGGATGGCAGACAGTGGGCAAGGAGCTCCAGGTGGTGGCGGCAGAGAGAAAGGATGCCCAATGCCACAGGGGCATTGGCCAGAGGCAGAGGGCAGATGGCCTGCATCCAGGGTGCAGACCACTAGGAGGGAGGAGAGAGCAGTTGCATGCATGGTGGAAGCAGAAACACTGTTGCTGTGGTGTGAAAAGCAGAGCAACAGCAGGCAAAAGGGCAGAGGCAAGGGGCTGCCAACCTCAGAAACTGACTCTAAGAAACTGGCTCTGAGTATCTGGAGAAGTAGGGCTGAGGGGATTATTGAGCCATCAAACCTAGACACCAATTATTAAAGTGACTTTCCCTGGAACCAGCACATTGCGGAGTCATTTGTAGTACTTTCCAAACCTAGCTATGCCTTTGGAGAGTGCAAAAACTAAACTAAAATTCAATTTAATTTAAAAACTTTCCTGGGCCCCACGCTAACAAAAGTCTGGATTCTAGGAATCTTATATTCTTTTTTCTCTCTCTCTTTTAAAGGAAAATGGTAAGACACAAAGAAAAGGTGTCCCCTTTCCTATGAGCATGCTTCACCATCACCACCTCTCCTAGTCCCAGCCCCAGTCTCCCACACACATTAGCACCTGGTCACATCATTGCCCTATCTTGTTACTATGGGACACACTCATTTAGTGACCAGTGGAATATCCTCAAAGCCGACACGACTACAGCATTTCCCGCTTGGCAGTAGGGTGATGAGGAGAAGAGAACCATGAGTTTTCCTTAGGTAGCCACACTCACAGACTGGCGAAGCTTGAGCCAGGGCTGATTTGCTTGTACTTCTCTGCCACCAAAGTCTGCCTCCCATGTAACTTTCACACATCTGTCCAAAGTTCTGTTCTTTGGAATCAAGCAAAATGAGGTCTCCCCTGGGCCATATGTCAGCCCTTAAGATGTTTGTGAATAAATAGCTGTTATGGCTTCTCTTCTGACTAAAATGTCCCGTTTCTTTAACCATTCTTTGTGGGTGGCAGTTGCTTGCTCCCTTGTACTTTGTGCCCCAGATGTGGTCTGTTAGGGGCAGGACATGACAGAATGATTATCTCCTTGTCCTGGACATTGTGCTTGTGTGAAGCTTGCCAGGTCTTGTGTTTGCCATTTTGGCAGCTGTGCTGCAGTCTGGAATCACACTGAGCTTGCAGCCAACTCAAATTCTTGCAGTTTTCTGGAAGGCCTGCTTCCCTCTTTAACCTAGACCAGTGAAAATGGTCCTTGAACATAAAATTTGACATGGTTTCTCGTTCGATTTAATCCAGCAGGTTTGGATCCATCCCTGTAGCTGTCAGCCATTCGTGAATCTGTATTCGGTCACCAAGTGACTTATTGACATAATCTAATTTTGAATTATCCACAGTGTTGATAAGAAGGTCTTGTAAGTCTTTATCAATGAAGTTGATAAGAATATTGAGCAACTTAAGAGTCTAGGATAGAGCCCTCTGACATTCCTTAGAGTCTTTCCCTAAAGCTGATATTTAGCTAGTTTTGAAGTCAACAGATCTGCTATCATCCCAGTGACATTTACATACGAACTGCCACCCCCACCATAAGCCACCTCAGTTTAGTTCTAAATACTGTTTCCTGAGCCTGCTGGTGATTCTTATAGTTTAGGCAGAATGTTTTCTTTCTTTGCTTCAAAATTATCACCGCAAGTGATAGGAACAAAGTCAACCTAACTAAAACAGAAAAGGGAATGCACTGATTCCCATATTTGCAAAGCCCAGGGGTGGCTCTTACTTCAGGCATAAATGGGTCCAGTGACTCAAATGGGGTCATTCCATCTCTCTCTCTGTCCCCCCTTCCCTCCTTCACTCTCTATCTTTTTTCGTCCCTCGCTTCCACCTTTTCTGTCTTGCTCATTCCATCCTTAATCTCTTGGCTGTGTTTTGTCCTCATTTTTTCTTACTACAGATAAACTTTCTCCAAATGACAGGGAGGATAGCTGCCAGCAACCTTCAGTGAAAATCCTCTTAGCTCATCCTGTGACTAAAAGAAAAGCCCCTTTCCTTCTAACTACAAACTGAAACATCCCAGGGAAGATTGTGATTAGTCCAGGGTGGGTCACATGCCCAGGGCAATGGCATGGAGATAGACTGGCTCTGGATCACAGTCACTTTTGTGACTTGATATCTGAGGAGGGAGGACGAACTGTGATTGGAAGTCCCGGTGACCACAGGGTCAGAGTAGGGGCAGCAGTGGGGGTCCCCCAGAGCTTCCTGCCCTTGTCCACATTCCCAGATACATTCTCTTAGCTGACACATCTCTACCTCCCCAGAGGCATCCTTCCCATTATTCCTCCTGCTATCCACATGTTGTTCAGCTCAGGACCCATTCATCTGGCTCTGAGCTGTTCCATGATGAGGTCACATAAGGGGGAAAGGATTAACTTTTATTGAGCTGCTGCAGTGCGCTTGATTGCATTATCTCCTTGAATCCTCATGACAAATCCACGAGATGATAATTATGATCCTTATTTCACAGAGGAGACTGATTTATTTTTAAATATATTTTATTGATTTAGCAAATGTTTTTATATACTTCCTATTACCAATTCATTAATTGTCATGATGACAACAGGAGGTACATACTATTAAATATTACTGCGGTTTTATAGGTAAGGACATGTAGACAAGGAGAGCTTGAGTAACTTGCCCAAAATTACACATGATAAATGGGAAATTTGAAATAAGTCTGTTAGCTACGTCTGTTTTAGAAAAATGACCCTTACAAATTTAAGTATGCATGATCTTCAGTTTGAATGGGAGAAACTTCATCTCTGCCTGGGGATGCTGAGAGCACTGACCGAAGAAGGCCATCCAGGGAAACAGCATAATCCAACCCCACCATCCTCACCTGCTCACTTTTGGATTATCAGTCTTGCCTTCCAGTCTTCCAGGCCATCACCAGCAAATCTTTTCTTGCCTGATCCTGGCTAGGTGACCTTAATTATTGTGCCAATTTTTTACATAGAAATCTGAGTTGCAGTTCCTCAGAGCTCTGGAAGTTGTGCAGAGTAGAAAGGGGAGCACTGTGACTAACTTAATGCCCCCACAGTCTTTACAACTCCATGTTATAAGTTAAGGCAGAAGCTGAAGTGCATTGTGGTTGAGATGTGTAGCATGAAGACTGGGGCATTTCAATAACACATAGCAGGTGGTTGGCAGGGGCTGGCCATAGGATGGAGCTGGGACTCAGGATCTTCTCGTTGAGGTTGGGGTTCTATTAATAATTCTGAAACCCAAGAGACAGAGTGTGGAGGAAGATGGAACTGGACAAGATCCAATGAGGGTAATAGGCATAGAAGATGAATTTGGGTAATAGTTTATTAGAGTTTTTGTTAGAAGGTTGACACACCAACATTTGAAAGACACAGAAAGCTATTTGGTAATTAGGTAGGGTAAGTGTACCCAAGGATGGAAAGAACTCTGCCCTGGGTCGGGGTTTGAGACCAGGCTCTATTGTGAAATATCAGCCTTCGTATAAATAAGGCAAGCCTTTGTTACTGATGTGGCTTTTAGGGCAAAGCTGTAATTCAATAATTACACAGCCTCCAGCCTGATTTTCCTAAACCATAAATCTGAATATGAAATTTCCTAGCTCAAACCCTTCAGTACTGCATCATCCCCCCACCCAGGGTGATATCCACACTTCTTATCAAGGCATTGAAGGCCTTTGATCATCTTCTCCTTGCTTATCTTCCTCACCAAGCCTTTTATCACACCCTTCCTCCCAGAATGCAACTTATGAAATACAGAATTAGTTCTGGTTTCCAGGACCAAGACTGGCCCATTACGTCTTTCTGCTACATGGGATGCTGTTGCATCCCTTGTCCACTGGACAAACTCCTATTCCTCATTCAACTTACAACACAAATACAACCTCCCCCTTGAAGCCTCTCCGAATTCACCCAGATAGACGCAGATGTTCTCTCCTCTTCAACCTCAGAACACATTGTTCGTACCTCCATAACACACTTTACATGTTATAAAAAATATCTGTTGATACGTATTTTTCCTCCAGATACTAGATTGTGCTCCTAGAGAGCAGAGGACATTTCTTTTTTACTCTATCTCCAGGGATGTAGCCCTGAGCTAGTGTAGACCAAATGCTCAGTAAAGATAAAAGGATGAGGGAGGTTGGCATATTGTTCAAGGTAACCCATGGGAACTTTGGGAAAGGGACCAGAATAGGAATGAGAAAACTATGCATTTAAGGTAAATAAAACCTTTTTTGTTCATTCATTTGACAAGTATTTATTGAGCATTTACTATGTGTAAAGTGGTATGCTAGATGCTAAAGATGCAGTGGAGTTCAAGACAGAATTTGTTTCTGCATTCATGGAGAGTACAGGTTATTAGGGGAGACAAGCATTTACCAGAGAGTTTCCAGTTACCAGTTAAACACATATTGAACTAACATTGGGTGAGAGGTATTCCAGAAAAGTAAAGAGGTATTGTGTGGGGGTGAAAGGGGCAGGGAGGTCCTCACAGGGCACTCTATTTTGAGTGTCATGGGCTGTAGGAAGCCTTGGTTTATTATAAGGACTTACCCAAATCTCCCCATAACCTGAACTTGTAAGAATCGTCCCCAAAGCCAATTCTCTCCATTGCAGTCCTCCCAGTGGTCCTTCACTGGCACCTGCTAGAGTTTTTCTTTGGAGGTTCAATCATTGTTCCTGAGGACCAGCTCTTTGAAACACATTGTTGGGTAATCAGGCTGATGAGCATCATGATCTTTTATCATAATCACCAATTTCATCATCATCTTCATCCCCATTATCACCATCGCCACTCACCACCATCACCATCACCATCATAACCACTACCACCATCATTATCATCATCATCCCTTAAAATTCTTGAACACTTTACATGTTCCAGGCACTGGGATAAATATTTATTTAATTCTACATTCCTATAAGAAAGGCAATATCATCAACCTCTTTTGAAAATAAGGAAACAGAGATTAAGTAATTTACCAGAGATCACATAAGTGGTAGCTTTGGGATTCTAATCCTAAATGTTTGCACTTAATCAGTTCCCCGTATGTACTCACAAGATGGCTCTGAATGGAATTCCTTTTTTTTAACCCTTCATAAGCATTTTTCTTTAATTTCTTGGATCTCTTAATAGCCTCTCAGGGGAGGCAATTGGGAGGAGTCATTAGAGAGAAGATTCTATTATTTACTGCCAAGCAGTCATTTTAGGTTATTACTGGGACTCTGAACACACTGCACATTTGTGGCTTTCAGAAGGAAGTTGTATAATGAGGTTCTCTGGAAGGATAGAGTCTCCTCTATTCCTTCAAATTATACTGTGTAACAACATCATCACCAGTGATAATTATGGATTAAAACCCCACACTGAGTTCAGCCTCCAGAGCCTCCATCTCATGTGTTATATTTAATAGGGTAGTGTACAACCTTAGTTTTCTAGAACCTACAGGAATGCAGTATTCTGGGAAGCTGAGTTTATGATTAGCCATTTAAGCACACTGCACAGATATACAAAAGTTTGGATATTTATCATTCAGAAACATTGTTTAAGAATCTTTTAGCCGGGCGCGGTGGCTCAAGCCTGTAATCCCAGCACTTTGGGAGGCCGAGACGGGTGGATCGCGAGGTCAGGAGATCGAGACCAACCTAGCTAACACGGCGAAACCCCGTCTCTACTAAAAAATACAAAAGACTAGCCGGGCGAGTTGGCAGGCGCCTGTAGTCCCAGCTACTTGGGAGGCTGAGGCAGGAGAATGGCGTAAACCCGGGAGGCGGAGCTTGCAGTGAGCTGAGATCCGGCCACTGCACTCCAGCCTGGGCGACAAGAGCGAGACTCCGTCTCAAAAAAAAAAAAATAAAATAAAAAAAAAAAAAAAAAAAATAAAATTTAACTTTAAACCCATATTTTATTGCCACCCCCCGGGAAAG
>NW_016807378.1:2137730-2150868 GCF_001698545.2 Rhinopithecus bieti | reverse complement strand
AAAAAAAAAAAAATAAAAATAAAAATAAAGAATCTTCTAATCAAAACATAACTTACATAAGGAAAAGCTTACAAATCATGGAGTGTGGTGAATTATCACATCTTGAATATACTCATGTAACCAGAACCCAGATCAAGAAACAGATCATGACTAGCTCTTCAGCAGCATCTCTTATGCCGTCTCCATGTTGCACTCCCTGCCTTTCCTGTACATATTACTACTGTCCTGACCTCTAGCACCATGAATTACTTTGCCTGTTTTTGGGCTTTATGTAAATATATATAAATGTAATCATACCATTTGTATTCTCTTGTGCCTGTCTTCTGTCACTCGAGATTATGTTTGTGAGAATTATCCATGTTGCATGTGGCAGTATGTGTTCATTTGCATGACTATGAGGCATTTGGTTATAAGAATATGCCACAATTTATATACCCATTCTAGGGCTGATGGGCATTTGAGTATTTCCACTTGGATGCTACTACAAATAACATTACTGTTAATATTCTTATAGGTATCTTTGGTGCACATATATACGCATTTCTGTTGATTTAAGATGGTATTGCTGGGTGATAGGGTAAGAGTATGTTCAGCTTCAGTAAACATTGCCAAAGAATTTAGCAGCAAAATTGCTAATTTTCACTTCCATCAACAGTGTGTGAAAGTTCTAGTTAACATCACTGGATATTGTTAATTCTTTTAAATTTATCCAAACTGGTAGATATGCAGTACTATTTCATTGTAGATTTAATTTTTATTTCCCTGTTGACTAATGAGGTTGAGAGCCTTTGCATATGTTTATTGGCCATTGGGCACCTTCTTTTGTGAAGTATTAGTTTGTGCATTTGTCTTTCTTTTTTTTTCTTCTGTTGGGTTGTCTGTCTTTTTCTTATTGATCTGAAAGACTTCTTTATATATTTTGGATATATAAAGTCAGTTTCTGGTTATATGGTTGCAAATGTCTTCTTTGACACTGTGACTTACTTCTTCACTCTTAATGGTATCTTTTGACGAGCAAAAGTTTGATATCACTCCATTTATATATCTTTATTGTCAGTGCTTTTTTTTTGCTCTATGTGAGAAATCTTTCTTACTCCAAGGTCATTCGCATCTTATTTCATGCTGCCTTCTTAAAACTTTGTTTTACTTTTCACATTTAGCTCTACAATCTATGTGGAATTTACTCTGTGTATTATGTGAGTGAAGGGCCAAGATTTACCTTTTTCTACACAGTCATTCAGTTGTCCTAGCACCACTTACTGAAAAGATTATCTTTTCTCCATTGCTCTGATGTATTAGGTTGGTGCAAAAGTAATTGTGGTTTTTGCCATGGTAAAACCATTAATGGCCAAAACTGCAATTACTTTTGGACCAACTTAATACATCCTTTGTCATAAATCAAGCTTCTGTATATTTGTGGAACTTTCCTGGACCCTAAACTGGTCAACTGGCCCATTTTTCTTACTTTGCTGTAGTCCACTGGCTTAGTTTCTGTAGCTGCATAAGTCTTGATATCTGGAAGTATAAGCCCTTCAATTTTGCACTTCTTTCATTAAGATTGTCTTGGACAATCTTGGCCCTTTGAATTTCCATATACATTTTAGAACCAGCTTGTCAATATCACAACGAACATACTGAGATTTTAATTTAGATTGATGAAACCGATAGATCAATTTGAGGATCATTGACATCTTTAGCAATACTGAGCCAACCAGTCTATGAACACTCAAGTAAATTTAATTGCACATCAACTCTGCACTGGTCACTGTGCTGAGCTCAGATGGGTTCTTACCCTTGAAGGTCTTACAAAAAACAAACACGTAAACACAAAATATAATCTAATTTGATACTCTTTTCACTGATAATAATGAGTTCATATTTACTAAGGACTTTACATATATTACTTCATTTATACCTTGCACTGATACTTCGAGGTAAGTGCTGTTACTATACCTATTATGTAGGTATTTTTAATTCCAGTAGGGTCCAAGAGAAAGAGCACCCAAGTCTTTCTGGGGAAATCAGAGGAAACATCACACAAAGGGTGGAGATTTGGCTGATTTCTGAAGTTTGCCAGGAATGGAGTAGCTTGACCATTCAAAGGTATATGAGTAGCATGTGAAAAAATACAATAGGGCGACATGACATGGATTTTGGGAAACTTCTAGAGAGTGAATCCAAGGATCGAAATGTGGTATGGCAGGGGAATGGGAGCATGGTTAGTGAAGCTGGACAGGCAGAGCCTGAGGGCTTCTTGGTCTATGGAGTTTGCTGGACAGGCAGAGCCTGAGGGCTTCTTGGTCTATGGAGTTTGATCTTTTTCCTGAAGGCAGTGGCTGTGGAGCAGGGATTATCTGTCTTGCATTGGGTTCCCTGGAGGCTGATTGTATTTATTTCCTAGGACTGCTGTACAAATTACCATAAATTGGTGACTTGAAACAACATAAATTTATTCTCTCATATTTCTGGAGGCTAGACATCTGAAATCAAGGTATCTGGTGGTGTTGTTTGCTTCCGGAGGGCTCTGAGAGAAAGTTGGTTCCATGCCTCTCACCTAGCTTCTGGTGGTTGTCAACAGGCCTTAGCTTTCTGTGGCTTGTAAATGCATGGCTCTAATATCTGCCTCTGTCATCTCGTGGCATTCTTCCCTGTGTGTCTCTGTGTCTTTTCTTATAGGGACATAAGTCATATGAGATTTAGGGCCCACCCAAATCCAGCATTACCTCATCTTAACAACCTGCATCTGCAAAGACCCTGTTTCCAAATGAGGTCACATTCCCAAGTATGGGTTAGAACTTCAACATATCTTAAATCATAACACAAGCCTCAGATGAGGATTTAGATGCAAGTGATTCTTTTAAGGAAGTGCTCCCAGGGGAAACTAGTAAGAGAGTGGGGGAAGCAGGATAGCGACTGGAAAGGTGTCCTGCCGGCCTGTGATCCCATGCATGGTCCCTTCGGGTAGTTTCTGTCGGATCCTGCGGGGCCATTTTGGAGTGTAAAGTGCCTCTAAGAATTGTACTCACCTGATGCAAGGCAGCTGGATCTTTCTTCTTGGGCAGAGTAGGCTCTGGTAACCTGAGGACCAGGGACACAACTTAAGAGCCACAGGTGCTGGCTGTGGGAAGCAGAAATATATTAGTGCCAGGGTCACATTAAAATGGTAAAAAGGCATTTGAAGAAATCTGGATGGAGTATCCTTACTGTTTGTTGCTTTGTCCTCTGTTCTCCTTCCTCCAGAATTGTGTATAATGGCCTTGAAGACCACCCACCCTCACCCTAGAGAATCCAAGACTGCTTTTTGGTTGTCTGTCTGTCCTTCAGAGATTCCCAGCTCTGTGCCCGACAGCATAACCACCATTTTTTTGCTTGACACCGAGCACCACACTTGTCTTACTCTTCTTTGCTTTATTGTGCTTTTTTCCCCCTCCATTCCTTCTTTTCTTTCTTTTTTCTTTTTTCTTTCTTTCTTTTTTTTTTTTTGTGACAGAGTCATGCTCTGTCGCCCAGGCTGGAGTGCAGTGGTGTAATCTCGGCTCACTGCAACCTCCACCTCCCGGGTTCCAGCAATTTTCCTGCCTCAGCCTCATGAGTAGCTGGGATTACAGGCATGTGCCACCAAGCCTGGCTAATTTTTTGTATTTTTAGTAGAGATGGGGTTTCACCATGTTGGCCAGGCTGGTCTTGAACTCCTGGCCTCAAGTGATCCACTCACCTCGGCCTCCCAGAGTGCTGGGATTACAGGCATGAGCTGCTGTGCCCAGCCCCTTCTTTTTTTCTATCTGATCTTTTCTAGACATCAGTAGCTCCTTTACATTTGTAGGATGAACCGGCCAATCACAGCATGTCATTTACCTTCTTTATGTCTTAGAGTTCTTTGCTGTGTCATTCTGTTGGTGGCTCAGGGGCAGCTACTACATTATCCAAGATAGTGGTTTTATTTGTTGGAGCTTTAGGGCACTTCATTTTCGGGGCTAAAACTAGTTTAAGGAATTTGGAAGACTAAATGCTCCTCTTCGATAGGAGGCTGCATATCATAGTCACAAATATTATATGTCAAATGAATTGATTTTTTAAAGTTTAAAAACTTAATAATCAGTCAATATTTGTGGAAGATCCGTAACATGATGAATATATGCAGTTTGTGAAGCCATGGGTAGAGTGTTAAACTGGGGAGAGTGGGCCTTCAATTCTGACCCTAAGTTGCCACTGGATGATTTTATGATCTTAGGTGTGTCTGTTGACCTTTCTATGTGTTACTTTCCTATCCATGAAATTGGAGGTCTGAATTAGAAGATACTTGAGATCTCTTGAAGTTCTAATAGTCTGTAATTCCATATCTAATGTCCAGAATCTTAGCACTTTTATGCAGGCCATAAAGTAATTTAAATACCAATTTACATCAATTTAAAGAAACTTGAATTGAATGTCTATTAGATGCCAGGCTCTGTGCTAGGTTCTAGGGATAAAAAGAGAATGAAAACCCAGCCCCTCTCCTGTATTAGCACAGTCCAGTGGAGAAGGTGAACCAACAAAGAATTGCAATTTAGTACAAAAAAATGCTGCAATAAAAGATTTCCATCTCAGGAGACTAGGGGTCCAATGGGAGGGAGGACTGCCATTGCCTTGTTGAGAAGGCCCTTGAGCTAGATTTGTTTTTTTTTTTTTTTTTTTTTTTTTTATGACGGAGTCTCACTCTGTCACCCAGGCTGGAGTGTAATGGTGCAATCGCAGCTCACTGCAAGCTCCACCTGCTGGGTTCACGCCATTCTCCTGCCTCAGCCTCCCAAGTAGCTAGGACTACAGGTGCCCACCACCACGCCCGACTAATTTTTTCTATTTTTAGTAGAGATGGGGTTTCACTGTGTTAGCCAGGATGGTCTCGAACTCATGACCTTGTGATCCGCCCACCTCAGCCTCCCAAAGTGCTGGGATTACAGGCATGAGCCACCGTGCCTGGCCGAACTAGATTTTAATGGAAAAATCGTTCCCTGGGTAGATGTAGGAAGGAAGAGTATAAAAGACTTATAATTCCAGCTGCTGTAACAGGTGACCCTCCACAACATAAGTTTATTTCCAGCTCATGCAAAGTATAGTATGGATGTTTCTGGCCAGTAGGTGATTTTCCACGGGTTTGTTTAAAATCCCCAGTTTCCTTCCCTCTTGTGGTTCCATGGCCCTCCTGGGACATCAGAGTCTTCTGCTGGACCCTGAATTAAGCAGGCAGAGGCAAGAGAGTGAGAGTGCAGGGTCATGTGGAAAGTTCGTACAGGTCAGGCTTGGAAGTAGAGTATAGCAGTACTCCCTTATCCGAGGTTTTGCTTTCTGTGGTTTCAGTTACCTGCAGTAAACTGTGGTCCAAAACTATTAATTGGAAAATTCCAAAAATAAACAATTCATAAGTTTTACATTGCATGCTGTTTTGAGTATTGTTATATTGATTGTGTCTTATTAGTTATTGTTGATCTCCTACTGTGCCTAATTTATAAATTAAACTTTATCATAGATACATATGTATGTATGTATGTATATATAGGAAAACCATCATAAGCATAGGGTTTGGTACTATCCATTATTTCAGGCATCCACTTGGGGTCTTGGCATGTGTCTTGGCCTTATCTGCAGGGGGCTACTGTATATCATGTCTGTCCATCACTTCCACTGGCAGAACTTGGTTATAAAACTGACTTAACTGCAAAGGAGGCTGGGAAATGTGGTGTAGCTGAGTTTCCACAAACAAAACGAAATATATTTTGAAGAACACACAGCGGCCTCTGCCACAAAGGTCATCCTACAGGATTTTGTGCTGTGAAGAACTAGTTTTCTCTTGGGCCAGTCTAATGGAAGTGTAATGTTGACAATTGTCAAGGTTGAGTTTCTGACCAGGGACTATCTTTATCAAATTGTGGTTATTGGGAGAGAGCTCACCACATCCCTGGTTGATGCAAGAATCTCTAAGTAAGATAGCAGCTCAGATATTTAACAGGTTCTGAAATGTAAGAGGGAGCTGGGTGAAGAGGTTAAGAGTTCTCAAATCAATGGATGAAGGCCTCACCACTGTCCACGGCCTCTGTAACCCACAGGTCTGGGATATTGATGGAGAACTCAGGTCTATCCCATTTGAAAATGGACAATAATTGATTCTTATACTTAAAACCTGCTTTCTTTTCTCTCTGCAGTAACACTTTCAGCTGCTCCTCCCTCCTACTTCAGAGGATTCACACTAATTGCCCTCAAAGAGAACAGAGAGGGTGATAAGGAAGAAGACCATGCCGGGACCTTCCAGGTAAGACCCTGCCTGGGCTTATTCAGTGGCCCTCCCTGCCCTGGGAGGTAGAGGCTGGAGAGGTACAAGTGTCTCAGGTGGCTTCCCATGCAGTCCCTTGACCTTTGGCCAGCTGGGCCAGGTCCATTTGAAAGGGTCATCATAGAGCAAGCAGCAAATGATGCACACCTATCTGAGCAAGGTTGGCCACTAGGCAGGCCTTGCTTTGTCTCAGCAGATCACAGGGCTCTTCTCTGGGCCCACAATGTCCTTCAGCAGCTAAGCGTGGGGAGAGCACTTGGAGCCCTGGCTAGGCCTGGCTGTTCGCCTGCACAGGCATTTTGTGATTGACTGGTTAACTCTCAAGTCTAAACGGAACAAGAGCTCGGGACCACCAGGTTGGAGGGATTTCAAAGCACAGGAGAAGGACTATTAAGGGAATGTAGAGATTGATTTATGGGGGAAGATTAAAAGAATTAAACATGCTTTACTTGGCCAAATGAACAGGGCCGAGTTTAAGAGGTGGTAATGGTCTTTAAATGTCAGTCCTCACAGAACACCCTCCTCAAGGGGAGGCTTACGTTTGACTCTGCATGAAAGGGCACAATAAGACAAAAGTGGGTCAAGAAAAGAAAGGGAATCGCACAGACAAGGACCTCGACAGTGAGTCATATTTCACTGTGGAATATTCTTCCAAGGGAAGTGGTAGGAACGTCATCCCCTTTCAGTTGAGTCGGCAAGTTGTCAGAACACATCCCAGAAGACTGGAGGGATCCTAGGAGGAGGCCTGGCCAAATTTGCTGTAATTAATTCTCATCTCAGATTTCCATTGTTCTGGAATTCATTTTTATCTTGCATTTGCAAACTAAGAAGAAAAAAACTCAAGAAGAATACTTATACCCATAGCTGGCTGCTGGTGACTCTGGTACAATTTGTGGGCTCCGTGGAGGACCCTGACGCAAATACCTCCCTTATCCAAAGGCGTCTTTCAATCCTTGTGGCCAGGTTGTGATTTTTAATCCTGTGATTTAAATTATTTTTCTGCTCTCTAGGATTCTAGGTTTTGGGCCTAGTGAGATTTAATTCCACACTCACTGTAATGTCCTTCTATGGCAAGGAACCTCTTGGCATGTATCTGAAAGGGTGACCCAATAATAATACTAGCAACAGCCAATATTTGTTGGGTACATACCATATGCCAGACACTATGCTAAGTGCTTTACTTAATCTTAGTTTATCCTGTCTTTGTTTAATTAGTTTATCTTTGTTTAATTCTCAAAACAACCCTAGTACATATGAACTATTATCCCCATTGTTGGTCCAGGAAATTGAAACTAGAGAGATTAAATCACTTGCTTAAGCTTGTTTAGTGCTTGTTTTAGTCCATTTTGTGTTTCTATAACGAAACACCTGACACTAGGTAATTTATAAACAACGGAAGTTTATTTTGCTCACTTGACATGAGACTGGGAAGTCTCACATCAAGGCGCCTGCATCTTATGAGGGCCTTCTTCCTGCATTATCCCATGGGGAAAGGCAGAAGGGTAAGAGAAGGTGAGAGCAAGAGGGGGCCGAACTCACCTTTATAACAAATCCACTCTCAAGATAACTAACCCACTCCCGTGATAACTACAATCCATTCACAAAGGTAGAGCCATCACGACTTCACCTCTTATTAGACCCTACCTCTCAACACTGTTGCACTGGGGATTAAGTTTCCAACACATAAACTTTGGGGGACACGTTCAAACCATAGCAGCACTGTTCTGGCTAAATTCAGTAAGTCGATAGTCCTCTCTGACTCACAGTTGTTTCTGCTCAGCTTAATCCTTGTTCTTGCAACTGATTGGTGAATACAGGGCCCTGCTGATAGTGGGCCGTGCATAAATATTTGCTCAATGAGTGGATGAACATTTGACTCTTTCTCGTAGTGTCCATACCTCAGTCCTATTTGGGACTGTTGTAGAACTCCTATCTATGTATGCATCCTCCCTCCTTTCTCCTCTTGGAGCTTCAGACATCCTCTCTTGTTACACAACAGTGGTTCTCAGAATGCAGTCTCAGGACCAGCAGCATCAGCAACACCCGGGAACTCGTTAGAAATGCAAAATCTCAACCCTATCCAGACTTACTGAATCAGAAACTCTGAGGGTGGGGCCCCCATAACCTGTGTTTTAACAAGCCTTCAGGGTGAATCTGGTGCATGCTTAGATTTGGGACCCATGATTCTAATGAGACATAGACCAGCCCATCTAATGGGACGTCCTCCATCATCACGTCAACACATCTGTCTGTTCCTATCTATCATTGTTTCCATCAGCCCTAAGAGGGATCATAGTGGGATAAGAATATGAAAATGCCTAGCATATGATAATGACAATAGCTAACACTTAAAAAGTGCTTGTGTGCCAGATACTGTTCTGAGTGGTTTACATTTGTTAACTGAGTTTATCCTCAGAGTGACATAATGAGGTAAGCATTATTATCCTATTTTCCACAGAAGAGAAACTTGAGGCAAAGAACAACTAAGTAAGTTTCCTAAGATACTTAGGAAAGTGATATCTAAGTGATAAAGCTGGGGTTCAAACCCCAGCAGTCTATCTCTGGGTACCTGCCTGTGACCACTGTGTATGCCATCTCTCAATATATACCTGTCAAATGAAAAAATAAGGGCCCACTATGACTTCTATGACAGTCTCTGTGCCAGGTGCTTTATATGTTAGCCTTTTTTTTCCCTTAATCTTGTAGCAACCTTGTGTGGTCAGTATTGTTATCTTCATTTTTCAGATGATGAAACTGAGTCCCCAAGGAGTTCAGTAAGTTCACCAAGACAGTCCAGCATCTCAAGGTCAAAACACTGTGCCACTGTGCCAGTTTCTTATTTCTCAAACAACCCTAGTACATATCTCCTCATCCCTGCCCTACCCTTGTGCCATCAAAATGCATACTCCACTTGGGTTCCAATTGTCTCAGAGATTTGGGGGAAGGAATCATAGCCCATGCCCCTCATCTTACCTCTCCTGCTCCTATGATATGTGGCCCCCATGCTGTCCCTTCCAAATCTATCATGAAAGTATTTTCTCTCGGGACCAAAGCTGTTATCTTTGAAGTCATTGATTTATTCAGCAGCATTCGTTGAGTGCCTGCTGGGTGCTAGGCACTGGGGATAGGGTGATGAAGAAAACAGAGATAGTCCTCATGAAGTCTAAGGAGTCTTCCTTGTCATCATCCCATAAACTGACCTCTGCTGCTGAAAGATGTGGCAGAAAGTCAACAAGTCATCCATTGAAACATAAGCAAACTATATATATATATATATTTATTTATAGTGATTTAACAAATAGATATAGCTTTTGTTTAACACCTTTACTGCAAATATGATGACTTTGAGGACTTAACAACAACCACAAAATTCTAATACTGATTCATCGATACATAATATTTAACATATTTGTTGGATACGTGTGATATTGTTGTATATATAGAATGTGTAGTGATCAAGTCAAATATTTGAGGTATCCCATCACTTTGAATATTTATCATTTCTATGTGTTAAGAACAATTCAAATCCTCTCTTCTTGCTACTTTGAAATACACAATACATTGTTGTTAACTATAGTCACTATGAATATCCTTTTTTTTTTTTTAAGTTCTGGGTTACATGTGCAGAACGTGCAGTTTTGCTACATAGGTATACATGTGCCATGGTGGTTTGCTGCACCTATAAACCCGTCACCTACATTAGGTATTTCTCCTAATGTTATTCCTCCCCTAGTCCCCCACCCCCTCGACAGGCCCTGGTGTGTGATGTTCCCCTCCCTCTGTCCATATGTTCTCATTGTTCAACTCTCACTTATAGTGCGAACATGCGGTGTTTGGTTTACTGTTCTTGTGATAGTTTGCTGAGAATGATGGTTTCCCCCCGACTTATGGCTGCATAGTATTCCATGGTGTATATGTGCCACATTTTCTTTTTCCCGTCTATTATTGATGGACATTTGGGTTGGTTCCAAGTCTTTGCTATTGTGAATAGTGCCACAGTAAATATGTGTGTATGTGACTTTAGAGTAGAATGATTTATAATCCTTTGGATGTATACCCAGTAATGGGATCACTGGGTCAAATGGTATTTCTAGTTCTAGATCCGTGAGGAATCACCACACTGTCTTCCACAATAGTTGAACTAATGTACCGTCCCACCAACAGTGTAAAAGTATTCCTATTTCTCTACATCCTCTCCAGCATCTGTTGTTTCCTGACTTTTTAATGATTGCCATTCTAACTGGTGTGAGATGGTATCTCATTGTGGTTTTGATTTTCATTTCTCTAATGACCAGTGATGTTCAGCATTTTTTTCATGTGTCTGTTGGCTGCATAAATGTCTTCTTTTGAGAAGTGTCTGTTCCTATCCTTTGCCCACTTTTTGATGGGGTTGTTTATTTTTTTCTTGTAAATTTGTTTATGTTCTTTGTAGATTCTGGATATAAGCCCTTTGTCAGATGGATAGATTGCAAAAATTTTCTCCCATTCTGTAGGTTGCCTGTTTACTCTGATGATAGTTTTTTTTTTTTTGCTGTGCAGAAGCTCTTTAGTTTAATGAGATCCCATTTGTCAATTTTGACTTTTGTTTTTGGTGTTTTAGACATGAAGTCTTTGCCTATGCCTATGTCCTGAATGGTATTGCTCAGGTTTTCTTCTAGGATTTTTATGGTCCTAGGTCTGACGTTTAAGTTTCTGATCCATACTGAGCTGATTTTTGTATAAGGTGTAAGGAAGAGGTCCAGTTTCAGTTTTCTGCATAGAGCTAGCCAGTTTTCCCAACAACATTTATTAAATAGGGAATCTTTTCCCATTGCTTATTTGTGTCAGGTTTGTCAAAGATCAGATGGTTGTAGATATGTGGTGTTATTTCCAAAGCCTCTATTCTGTTGCATTGGTCTATATATCTGTTTGGTACCAGTATCATGCTGTTTTGGTACCAGTATCATGCTGTTTTGGTTACTGTAGCCTTGTAGTATAGTTTGAAGTCAGGTAGCATGATGCCTCCAGCATTGTTCTCCTTGCCCAGGATTGTCTTGGCTATTGCGGGCCCTATTTTGGTTCCATATGAAGTTTAAAGTAGTTTTTTCCAATTCTGTGAACAAAGTCAGTGATAGCTTGATGGGGATAGCATTGAATCTATAAATTACTTTGGGCAGTATGGCCATTTTCATGTTATTGACTCTTCCTATCCATGAGCATGGAATGTTTTCCCATTTGTTTGTGTCCTCTCTTTTGTCCTTGAACAGTAGTTTGTAGTTCTTGAAGAGGTCCTTCACATCCCTTATAAGTTCCTATTCCTAGGTATTTTATTCTCTTACTAGTAATTGTGAATGGGAGTTCACTCATGATTTGGCGTTCTGTTACTGGTGTATAGGAATGCTTGTGATTTTTACACATTGATTTTGTATCCTGAGACTTTGCTGAAGTTGCTTATCAGTTTAAGGAGATTTTTGGCTGAGACAATGGGGTTTTATAAATACACAAACATGTCATCTGCAAACAGAGACAATTTGACTTCCTCTCTTCCTATGTGAATACCCTTTATTTCTTTCTCTTTTCTGATTGCCCTGACCAGAACTTCCAATACTATGTTGAATAGGCGCGGAGAGAGAAAGCATCCTTGCCTGTGCCAGTTTTCAAAGGGAATGCTTCCAGTTTTTGCCCATTTACTATGATATTGGCTGTGGGTTTGCCATAAATAGCTCCTATTATTTTGAGATATGTTCCATCAATACCTAGTTTATTGAGAGTTTTTAGCATGAAGGGGTGTTGAATTTTATTGAAGGTCTTTTCTGTATCTATTGAGATAATCTTGTGTTTTTTGTCATTGGTTCTGTTTATGTGATGGATTATATTTATTGATTTGCATATGTTGAACCAGCCTTGCATCCCAGGTATGAAGCTGGCTTGATCGTGGTGGATAAGCTTTTAGATGTGCTGCTGGGTTTGGTTTGCCAGTATTTTATTGAGGATTTTCACATCAATGTTCATCAGAGATGTTGGCCTGAAATGTTCTTTTTCTGTTGTGTCTCTGTCAGGTTTTGGTATCAGGATGATGCTGGCCTCATAAAATGAGTTAGGGAGGATTCTTTCTTTTTCTATTGTTTGGAATAGTTTCAGAAGGAATGGTACCAGCTCCCCTTTGTACCTCTGGTAGAATTCAGCTGTGAATCCGTCTGGTCCTGAACTTTTTTTGGTTGATAGGCTATTACTGCCTCAATTTCAGAACTTGTTATTGGTTTATTCAGGAATTCAGCTTCTTCCTGGTTTAGGCTTGGGAGGGTTTATGTGTCCAGGAATTTATTCATTTCTTCTAGATTTTCTAGCTTATTTGCATAGAGGTGTTTATAGTATTCTCTGATGATAGGTTGTATTTCTGTGGGATCAGTAGTGTTATCCCCTATATCATTTTTTATTGCATCTATTTGATTCTACTCTCTTTTCTTGACTAGTCTGGCTAGCAGTCTATCTATTTTGTTGATCTTTTCAAACAGCCAGCTACTGGATTCGTTGATTTTATTTTTAAATTATTTGTTTATTTATTTATTTTTATTATACTTTAAGTTCCAGGGTACATGTGTACAATGTGCAGGTTTGTTACATATGTATACTTGTGCCATGTTGGGTGCTGCACCCATCAACTCGTCAGCACCCATCAACTCGTCATTTACATCAGGAATAACTCCCAATGCCATCCCTTCTCTCTCGCCTCTCCCCATAATAGGCCCCGGTGTGTGATGTTCCCCTTCCAGAGTCCAAGTGATCTCATTGTTCAATTCCTACCTATGAGTGAGAACATGCGGTGTTTGGTTTTCTGTTCTTGTGATAGTT
>NW_016807378.1:2081820-2137649 GCF_001698545.2 Rhinopithecus bieti | reverse complement strand
TCTCCTTCAGTTCTGCTCTGATCTTAGTTATTTCTTGTCTTCTGCTAGCTTTTGAATTTGTTTGCTCTTGCTTCTCTAGTTCTTTTAATTGTGATGTTAGGGTGTCAATTTTAGATCTTTCCTGCTTTCTCTTGTGGGCATTTAGTGCTATAAATTTCCCTCTACACACTGCTTTAAATGTGTCCCAGAGATTCTGGTATGTTGTGTCTTCATTCTCATTGGTTTCAAAGAACATCTCTTTTTCTGCCTTAATTTTGTTATTTACCCCGTAGTCATTTAGGAACAGGTTGTTCAGTTTCCATGTAGTTGTGCGGTTTTGAGGGAGTTTCTTAATCCTGAGCTCTAGTTTGATTGCACCATGGTCTGAGAGACAGTTTGTTATGATTTCTGTTATTTTGCATTTGTTGAGGAGTGTTTTACTTCCAATTATATAGTCAATTTTAGAGTAAGTGTGATGAGGTGCTGAGAAGAATATATATTCTGCTGATTTGGGGTGGAGAGTTCTGTAGATGTCTATTATGTCTGCTTGGTTCAGAGCTGAGCTCAAGTCCTGAATATCCTTGTTAATTTTCAGTCTCGTTGATCTGTCTAATATTGACAGTGGGGTGTTAAACTCTCCCACTATTACTGTGTGGGAGTGTAAGTCTCTTTGTAGGTCTCTAAGAACTTGCTTTATGAATCTGGGTGTTCCTGTATTGAGTGCATGTATATTTAGGAAAGTTAGCTCTTCTTGCTGCATTTATCCCTTTACCATTATGTAATGATCTTCTTTGTGTCTTTTGATCTTTGTTGGTTTAAAATCTGTTTTATCAGGCATTAGGATTGCAACTCATGCTGTTTTTTTTGTTTCTTTTTTGCCTTCCATTTGTTTGGTAAATATTCCTCCATCCCTTTATTTTGAGCCTATGTATATCTTTGTGTGTGAGATGGGTCTCCTGAATACAGCACACTGATGGGTCTTGACCCTTTATCTAATTTGTCAGTCTGTGTCTTTTAATTGGGGCATTTAGCCCATTTACATTTAAGGTTAATATTGTTATGTGTGAATTTCATCCTGTCATTATGATGCTAGCTGGTTGTTTTGCCCGTCAGTTGATGCAGTTTCTTCATAGTGTCGATGTTCTTTGCCATTTGGCATATTTTTGCAGTGGCTGGTACCAGTTGTTCCTTTCCATGTTTAGTGCTTCCTTGGGGAGCTCTTGTAAGGCAGGACTGGTGGTGACAAAATCTCTCAGCATTTGTTTGTCTGTAAAGGATTTTATTTCTCCTTTGCTTATGAAGCTTACTTTGGCTGGACATGAAATTCTGGGTTGAAATTCTTTTGTTTAAGAATGTTGAATATTGGCCCCCACTCTCTTCTGGCTTGTAGGGTTTCTGCAGAGAGATCTGCTATTAATCTAATGGGTTTCCCTCTGTGGGTAACCTGACCTTTCTGTCTGCCCTTAACATTTTTTCCTTCATTTCGACCTTCATGAATCTGACAATTATGTGTCTTGGGTTGCTCTTCTTGAGGAGTATCTTTATGGTGTTCTCTGTATTTCCTGAATTTCAATGTTGGCCTGTCTTGCTAGGTTGGGGAAGTTCTCCTGGATAATATCCTTAGGAGTGTTTTCCAACTTCGTTCCATTCTCCTTGTCACTTTCAGGTACACCAATCATATGTAGATTTGTTGAAAAGAAAAGGTCTTTTCACATAGCCCCATATTTCTTGGAGGCTTTGTTCATTCATTTTTATTCTTTTTTTTCTCTGATCTTGTCTGCTCTCTTTATTTCATTAAGTTGATCTTTAATCACGGATATCCTTTCTTCCACTTGATCGATTTGGCTATTGAAACTTGTGAATGCTTCAGGAAGTTCTTGTGCTGTGTTTTTAGTTTTCATGCTGTGTTTTTCAGCTCCATCAGGTCATTTATGTTCTTCTCTACGCTGGTTATTCTAGTTACCAATTCGTCTAACCTTTTTTCAAGGTTCTTAGCTTCCTTGTATTGGGTTAGAACACGCTCCTTTAGCTCGGAAGAGTTTGTTATTACACACCTTCTGAAGCCTACTTCTGTCAATTCATCAAACTCATTCGCCATCCAGTTTTGTTCCTTGCTGGAGAGGAGTTGTGATCCTTTGTAGGAGAAGCAGCATTCTGGTTTTTGGAATTTTCAGCCTTTTTTTGCTGGTTTATCCCCATCTTTGTGGATTTATCTACCTTTGGTCTTTGATGTTGGTGAACTTCGGGTGGGGTCTTTGAGTGGACGTGCTATTCCTTTCTGTTTGTTAGTTTTCCTTCTGACAGTCAGGCCCCTCTGCTGCCGGTCTGCTGGAGTTGACTGGAGGTCCACTCCCAACACTGTTTGCCTGGGTATCACCAGTGGAGACTGCAGAACGCAAAGATTGCTGCCTGATCATTCCTTTGGAAGCTTCTTCCTAGGGGGACACCTGCCAGATGCCAGCCAGAGCTCTCGTATATGAGGTGTCTGTCAGCCCCTACAAGGAGGTATCTCCCAGTCAGAATACACAGGGGTCAGGACCAACTTGAGGAGGCAGTCTGACCCTTAGCAGAGCTCGAATGCTGTGCTGGGAGGTCCCCTGCTCTCTTCAGAGCCATCAGACAGGGCCGTTTAAGTCTGCTGAAGCTGTGCCCATAGCTACCCCTTTCCCCAGGTGATCTGTCCCAGGGAGATGGGGTTTTTATCTATAAGTCCCTGACTGGGGCTACTGACTTTTTTTCAGAGATGTCCTGCCCAGAGAAGAGAAATCTGGCAGTCTGGCCACAGCAGCCTTGCGGAGCTGCAGTGGGCTCCGCCTAGTTGGAATTTCCCAGTGGCTTTGTTTACACTGTGAGCATAAAACTGCCTACTCAAGCCTCAGCAATGGCGGATGCCTCTCCCTCCACCAAGCTCCAGCATCCCGGATGCATCTCAGACTGGTGCTGTGCTGGCAGCGAGAATTTCAAGCTAGTGGATCTTAGTTTGCTGGGCTCCATGGGGGTGGGACCTGCCCTGCCGAGCCAGACCACTTGGCTCCCTGGCTTCAGCACCCCTTTCCAGGGGAGTGAATGGTTCTGTCTTGCTGCTGTTCCAGGCGCCACTGGGGTATGAAAGAAAAGAACTCCTGCAGCTAGTTCGGCATCTGCTGAAATGGTCACCAGTTTTGTGCTTGAAACCCAGGGCCCTGGAGGGAATCTCCTGGTTTGTGGGCTGTGAAAACCCCTGGGACAAGCGCAGTATCTGTGACATAGTTCCTCCGGCTCAGTCCCTCACAGCTTCCCTTGCATAGGGGAGAAAATTCCCTGACCCCTTGCTCTTCCTGGGTGAGGTGACACTCCACCCTGCTTCGGCTCGCCCTCTGTGGGTGTGCCCACTGTCCTGCCAGTTCCAGTGAGATGAACCAGGTACTTCAGTTGGAAATGCAGAAATCACCTGCCTTCTGTGTGGGTCTCACTGGGAGCTATAGACCAGAGCTGTTCCTATTCAGCCTTCTTGCCAGCCTCCCCTAAATATTCTTTAAATTTGGTTAAAGATTACATTTGTAGCTCTAAAAGTGACTTTGGGAGAGGGTTACTTTGTTTCTTTATGAGTTAATCCTTACACAGAGAACACAGACTCACAAAATACAAATACAACAAAAGCAAGTTTTAATGCCGTCTTTGCGCCTCCTTAGACTTAGTGGCGAGGAAGAGTAAGAGTTACAGCTCTCACCTCTCCAAAGAAGGCCAAGGAGAAGGAGGTGAGGCTACCTGCTCTGGCCCCAACAGCAGATTCCAGCACAGCAGCATTGGCACACACTAGATATCAGAAGACACAGGGCCTGTCTTTGATGAGATAGCTGATTTGGTGAAAGTGGCAAGGAACTCAGGGACTCAACTGCCTGTACAAAAGTAACCCACCTATCCTTAAAAATTGTAAATCCCAAAAACTGCTCCCTGGAATGCTGTGGCCCAGCCAGCTGCCCAGCTCCCTCTCTTGCCTCCTTCAGGTTTCTGCTCAGTGGTCCCTTTCCAGGGAGGCCTGCCCTGATCATCCTATATAGGCACTTCATTCCTCCTCCCATCCCTGAGCTAGACTCTTTCTCTCTCTCCCCAACTTAGTGTTTTTCCATTGCATTTATTGCCACCTGGCATGCTATTTTACTTATTAACTTGGATGTTATCTGTCACCTTCCACTGAACTATACGCTCTACAGGGCAGGATTTTAATCTCTCTTCAGAGTATCCCTGGCAGCAACAATGCCCAGCACAGAGTAGGCACATGAATATTTGGGGACAGAATTTTAAGCACAGTATTTGCACTAAAATTTAAGCTGCTAATTTATAATACTATTCATTGCCTTGTTTTATTTTTAATTTAACGTCTTCAGGTGTCAACTAGTTTAGGTAACACTCTACCAATCGAAGGAAAAAAGTCTCAAAAGGATATTTGTCTGAGAAGAGCAGATGAACACCATACAAACAAGTATCTTTTAATAGTCTTTTATATTCATAGTCACCTGTTTTTAAACTAGTTTGTGATATCTACGTTAACAATAAATGTTTAGTGGCATTTAATGGGTTCTGAGCTGCTTTAGAACCTAAAAGGTCTTTTGACACACTTTTCTAAAAATCAAATGCTATTGCAAGCTTGTTCTCAGGAATTCTCTTTGAGTTCATAGGAAAACCTGCTCTCGTTACACTAACCTAAGCTTAATCAAGCCCCTTATAAGATGTTAGGATTTTTAAAACTGCCATTCACTATTATAAATAATGGAGTAGAAACAGTTTCTTGCATAAAACTTTTTCTCATTTGATATTGTTTACTAGGACAGATTCCTAGAAGTGTAATCACAAATGCAAAGGATGTGGACATTTTTAATGGTTCTAATGTGTATTGCCAAGATGATTCCCCAATCCCCCCACCCCCCCCCACACACACAAAAACACTGCATTCAACAAAATGGAATATGGGCATTCCATCATGGAAGTCATGGCCACTGATGTGAAGGGAAACAGACATATGAGATCAGGACTGGGAATCACAAGATTTGAGCAGGTTAAATTGATAGATCAAATCTAGCAAGATGAAAGCTAATGGAGGAAGAGAGAAACACAGAAAACCACCTACTTGGATCCAAATAACCAATTGCACGAGTACAAGATGAGAGGTTTGGATTTATGGCAGCACAGTAAACAACCAACAATAACAAGAAAAATACTCTAGAACTTTCAGTTGCCGGTAAGTAAATTAAGAATGAATCATCCATGAGATAGGACCACAGAAGACTCATGAGGTCTTAGGATGTATCATAGGAGCACAGTGGTCAGAACACAGGATTTTGATTTTCTTATGAGATTCTTATGCCATTCTGAGAGAGCCTACAATATTCCCTTTCTTTCTCTATATAGTATACCTTTCAGTGAATGAATATTGAAATATAAAATGTACAGTGTTTTCCTTCTTTCATTCATTTGTTCATTCAAGTATTTCCATATCACTCATAGTACCCAGTTCTTTTTCTTCAGAGTAGTTATTAAAATTTATAATTATTTGTAGGATTATTTGTTTAATATTATTCTGTTCCACCAAACTGTAGGGCAAAACCATGTCTATTTCATTCACTGTTGTATTTCTAACAACTAGCACTGTGTTACATATTGGACACTCAGTAAATATAGTAAGTATCTGCTGACATGAATTAATGAATGCACTAATGACCAGCTATGTAAAATGCAACATACTAGGCTCTGTGGATATGGAGATGAATAAATAAGACATGGTATATTAGTCCACTTTCACACTGCTATAAAGATACTACCTGAGACTGGGTAATTTATAAACAAAGAGATTTAATTGACTCACAGTTCTGCATAGCTGGTGAGGCCTCAGGAAACTTACAATCATGGTAGAAGGCAAAGGGGGAGCAGGCACCTTCTTCACAAGGTGCTGGAGAGAGAGAGAGAGCAAGACAACAAAGTGCCACACTTTAAAACCATCAGCTCTCGTGGGACCTGACTCACTTATCACAAGAACAGCGTGGAGAAAACCGCCCCCATGATCCAGTCACCTCCCACCGGGTCCCTCCCTTGACACATGGGGATTAAAATTTGAGATGAGATTTGGCTGGGGACACAGAGCCAAACCATATCACATGGTCCTTGGTATTAGGAGGTCAAAGTCTACAGAAGAACTTCCCAGTTCAGTGTTTTATGTACACTGGTGGATCACAGATAGGTTGAAGGAGAACCCAGACATGTATTTCCTTAGATATTAGGGTGGCCTCATCTGTTTACTCTAGGGAAATACTATCCTTTTCTATATGTGACATAGAGTCAAGAGACCCGTTAGAACTATATTGCAGCCTGCTAGGTGCTAAAATTGCTGCATCTGTGCAAATAAGAAAACAATCATTTGCAGAAAGTGGGTAGTGAGTGCTGATTTGGGAGCACAGAAAGGACATTTACAGAGACAATAACCTTTGAGCTATCTCTTACAGTGGTTGAAATTTCAACTGGACAAGGAGTGAAGAATGTGTGTGAAGACCACTGTACTGTTCCTCACATCTCTATTTTAAAATTTGCCATATTTTAGTGTTTTACTATATCTTCCTTAACAAGCACCTAGAACCTCACAAGGGCCCAGTACAAGTTTTTTTTTTTTTTTTTTTTTAATAAATAAATGAACCAGAGGATAAATGATATTCAGTCCCTTCCCCTTCCCTTAAGGAACTCACTTGTAAAATGCCTCTGCAGAGCTATAATGCACAAACAACACATTTTAAAAGCAATGTCAATACCTCTTGCTTGACACTTAGTTTTCTTGCTTAAAATTGCCACATGAAAAGTCATTTGTAAGAAGCACAAGAAGCTATGTGCACTGTGAGTGCCTGGGGTGGACATTGGGTCCTCACACTTCTGCAGCTTTGGTCTCCAGTGCCTGCTACCAGACAAGATGAAAAATCATTTTCCTTCCCAGCAAGAAGCCTGAGTCTGGGAACCAGAGGCGTTATTAAGACTTAAGCATCACTCCTCTCAACAGAGCACACTTGTGTTTTGTGTTATAAAATACAGACAAGGACACAGAGAAAGATAAAAAAGAAATAAAAATATGTCATTTTATAATCTAGAGATAATCATTAACATTTGGGTGTATTTCCTTCCAGATTATATATTATATAGAAAAATAAAATTGTATAATACAAATGTAGTTATATACACACACCCATATATATACACACACACATACATATATATATAATTTTCAAACAGAATATTGGAACCATTCTGTATATAGGGTTTTATATCCTGTTTTATTTTTATGAACATTGTGAATGTATTTCAATGAAATTAAATTGTCCACATGATTTTTAATGGCTTTATAATACTCCATCATACTGTTGAATTATAATTTATTCAAAGATTCCTCTATTATTGGCAAGATAGGTGGTTCTAATTTTCTTTACTTTTATATAAAACACTGCAGTGAACACCATAAGACATACATCTTTGCACCTGTATTTGCTTATGATAAAAGCAAAGATTTATGCATCTGTATTTGCTTATGATAAATTATAGGGTCAAACTAAAGTTTCTCTCTCTGTACATACACACATGCATGTATGCACACATGTATATGTATATATGAGCTCTCTTTCTGGAGGCAGCCATTTGGGTTTCAACAGTGTCAATGGTGGGCACACAGGTTAGCATCACAGTAGAAAGTATTCCTATTTTCAGGCTGCTCTAACTACTCAGAAAGGACCATGCAACTAGCTTAGCTTTTCTATTTAAAATATACAGTGAGTATGTGGAAAGACTTTGGGTTTTAGAATCATTAGATCATCAGACTAGGACTCCAATTCTGCCCTACTAGCTGGGTCAAGAAGTTGCTTAATTTCTCTGAAACTTACTTAGTCCCTTCATCTACAAAATAAGCATGATCAAAATAAAATAATGTATATAAAATGCCCAACACAGTGCCTGGACATAAGGGACCCTCAATCAATGCCTCTTCTGAGCCAGCAGCCTAGGGTGCACTTTCCACATCTCTGTTTACAATGGATCATAAACTCCATTCCTCTGTAGATTTGGCATCTGTGGATCACTGAGGAGCACAGCTGAATCTTGTCAAAGGTGTAACTGACTAGCTGTCTTTCCAACTCTACAGGTGAGGGGAGAGACAGGCTTCTCTAGTTCATTCTATCTTTATTGTAATAGGATTGGGATGGCTATAAAATAAAATGAAAAATTTATGTTACGGATACATGATACCCAAACAAAATCTGTTCAATGTGGGTGGTTGGCTGGGCTCTCAATTACTGGTTTTATGAACTACTTCCATATAGCAGCTTCACCAAAAGTGGAATTTAAATTATACCTTGGCAATAGGCTCCACACCAGAGGTATGAATGGATAGCAGAAACCACAACTGTCACCTCTAGGTACTATTCTAGTTGCTTCGTATACTTTAACTTTCTTCCTCTTGGCTGGAAGTTCCATGAGAGCAGAGATGTCTATTTCTTTCACAACAGCACACACAGTGCTAGGTGCCATGCTGAACACACAATCAAAGCTCAGTAAATATTAGTCACATAAATAAATGTATTAATCTCCTCTTCAACTCAGATTCTACTGCCTGCCCACATACACACCCATGAAGTAGGCATTCTTATTATTCCCATTCATAGGAAAGTTAACACTGAGGGAATCAGAGCATTGATCGATGGCACAGAGCCAGAAAGTGGCAGTGAACAAAAACTAAGCCACCAAAGGTCTGTGTCATTTTCTCTATTCTGCATCTCTTACAGCTCCAGGGAGAGATGTGTGGGAGAGACAAAGACAGAAATTGACCGCTAAACCCCTAAAATCCTTTCTGGGTTATTCCAGGGGTCATACCAGGTTTACAGTTTCACAGATCCACGAGGTCTCTTCCAGGACTTTCAAATGCCATCTCCTGTCTTTCCCGACATTCACGTCTTCCTTTGATCCCATTTAGAATCTGTGCACCCTGCCTCCTCTTTGAGATCTCAAGCACTTGGCACATCCCTTTGTTCGAGTTCTTCACTCACTGTGTTACTCTGATGAGTTAAATTCCCATTCCCCTACAAGATTCTGCAAAGAGGCAGACAGCTGGGCCATGTCTGTCTCTGTATTCCTGTGGCCACCCCTGTACTCCCCTGGCCTCACCAAGGCCTGGCACACTGGCTAGGTGACAAGTGCTTTCCAAATTCATGGATATCTGCTGCTGGAATTGCTGGCCTTACCCACTTGTTTGCAAACATTAATTAGTCTTCTACTTTCTTGCATGGAACTAGCATTGTTTCCACATCTATTTTCTAAAGGTCTGGAAATCATTTTCAAATACATGATAGACTTGTTTAATAGACAATACATAACTTTTATGCAAAAAAGAACTTTTTGATATATCTATTAAGTAGTTTTTTAAAAAGCCAGTCAGTTCCTGTGGCCTTGCAATCCTCTCATCTTTAAAATGAGAGTGACAAGCCTTCATTCCAGATCTAACTACTTCATGGGATAGCTCTTAATTCTGGTTTGCAAACACTTAAAGTCATTGTGTTTGTTTTTTAAAACAGGTAAAATCCAAAGAGTAAATGGGTCATAGTTCACTGAAACAGTATCCTGTTGTAGGATATTTAGAGGATTTTTTTAATACTATAAATAATTTAGCAGTATACATTTGTATAAAGAAAACCCTCTTATTTATGAGTATATAAATGACACTACTGTGTGCAAGGCATGTTCTAGGCTCGGAGGATATAGCTGTGACATAACAGACAAAAATCCCTACCCCTTTGGACGTTGTATTTCTATATTTTAGATCATTTCCATGAGATAGAATCCCATGTTTCTGGATCAAAGAGTTTTTAGGCTCTTGATACACTTTGCTCTGTCACCCAGGCTGGAATGCAGTGGCACGATCTCAGCTCACTGCAACCTCCACCTCCCAGGTTCAAGCAATTCTCCTGCCTCAGCCTACCAAGTAGCTAAGACTACAGGCACCCGCCATCACACCCCGCTAATTTTTGTATATTCAATGGAGATGGGGGTTTCGCCATGTTGGTCAAGCTGGTTTCGAACTCCTGACCTTAGGTGATCTGCCCATCTCAGCCTCCCAAAGTGCTGGGATTACAGGCGTGAGCCACCGTGCCCGGCCTGCTATATCACTTTCTGTTACACCTGACCAAGTAGGAGTTTGAGTAGGAATCTGACTCAGAGCTTACTTTTAGAGAGTATATAACCTTTGTCAAGTTACTTTGTCTTGGTTTTTCCCTTGGACACAAACTTTCTCTCCAGTTGACCCCTAGCTGGTACCTTATGTCCTATAGTCCTTCGTGTTCAGGAGGCCTGGGTGTTGGCTGGAGGGGGTAAGTTCCCATCCTTCTACCACGTGGTTACTAAACAGATCTTGCAAATCCCGTTCTCATAAAATTACCTCTTTGGAATAAAGGTCAATACCTTAGATTTTTGCCCTAACAAATTAATTATTCAACATGGTTCATCTCTCTAGCACTTCAAGGTTCTTCTATGTTAGGAATCTTTTATCCACTGTGGTTGATCACTGTTTTCACAGCATTATATCATCTGCAGAGTGAACAGGTCTGTCCCCCCAGCCATGGATATGTGCCTCAAAAACTATTTCCTCATCCCTCTACCTGGGATGCTCTCAGGTAGCCACAAAGCTCCCTCCCTCACTTCTTTCCAGTTTCCGCTCAAATGTCACTTTTATCAGAGTCCATTTCTGACCATATTTTATAAAGCAGTACCCTCATTCTAAACCCCATTTGCCCTCCTTTATTTTATTCATCTGACTTATCAGCATCAGACATGTTATATGCTTGCTTGCTTATTAGCTATTATCCCTACTGCAATGTGAACTCCACAGAGGTATTACTTTGTTCAGCACTGCATCTGTTCAGCACTATAATAGTGCCTGGCACATAATAGGTGTTTAAATATATAGCTGCCAATTTATTGGGTGTGCTTTTTTGAAATCAACCTAAGAAGTTGTTGTTTGACCATGAAATAACACTGACTTATGGTATTGACAAGGATTCTGGCCCCTACCCTCAGCCTATTCCCCCCCCAAGGTCAGCTGACACCCCCAGAACTTCTTCACTTGGACCAATATGAAGATACATGTGCATCACATGCACAGTCACACACCTCCCAGCCTCTCCAAAACAGCTTGTACTTATGTGGCTGCCTTTCTGGGCCCTACCATTGGATTTCACCTGAATCCCAATTTTACCATTTTAGTGGCAATATAGCCACTCCACCCCTCATTGGCTATATAAGCTTGGCCACTTAGTTTTACCTTGCTGAGTTTGTCTCCTTGCCTGTCAAATTTGGAGTAATACTAAGTCAAAGAGTTAGATAAGAACTTCTGATATCTACTGTGACATGTGAAGAGCTTAGAAGTCATCACTCCTGTCCTCATAAGAAAAAAAGCTGAAAACCTGAAAATCAACAACTCTAATTACTTCCATCAGAGAACTGAGGAATGAGGCAAACCTTCCCCCACGTCCTTCTTCCTCTACCCCTGCCCCCTCAAAATGGAGAGACAAGTGAATACTGAAAATCACAGATTCTCAGGAGCTGCTGGAAACAGTAACTGGTAGGAAGACTTAAAGGGCAGTTAATGATTAGCTAGAGGCTGAGTGTGGACTACGTGGAGAGTTAAACTCCTGGGAGCCCAGTCCTAAAGGGACCCCCACACTTTGTGAATTTTACTCCCAGGAGCCCCTACCAGGTTCTCACAGTGAATATCAGAGAAATCTCCTCCAGCTTGAGGCTTGGGAAGGGAAAAAGAAGGTTTTGAAATCTGGCCAGATCCTTCCCCCTAACAAGGTCTGCCCTCAAGGAAACTACTTTACCAGAGTCTTATCTGATCTGGAGAAGGAGCAATTAGCCAGCTCCAGCCCTGTCTAGCCTTCCTGTCTCATATAAAGGAAGTAAAAAAACGGCTAAGACACTCTTCTGAAGACCACAGCACAAAGATTCTTCCCCAATAAAATATTGAGATTTAATCAAAAGATAAACTGTTACCCTTTCCCAATATGTTACCACCATATCAACAAGGCTCAGTATAACAACAGTGGGTTACAACAGAGAGCGCTGCAAGGCATAACCTCTACTTAAGAAGGAGTTTCTAGGGAAAACCAAAGATAGACAAAAATGAAAAGAGAAGAAAGAATGAAAAACAAATACAATAACCAAGAACTGTGGGAAAATCACAAAAGATGTAACATATGTATAATGGGAATATCAGACAAATAGAGAAAAGAATAAAAGAAATATTTGAAGATTAGATGAAATAAAAAAAGGCTATTATGGTAAGTAGTTGGTTCATACTAAGTGATCAATAAATGGTAGTCATAATTAGTATTATTGATAGATCAAAATATCAGGGGAGGGAAGAAGAGTTGAATGAAAGGCAACTGTTTAAAGAGGACTTAGTCATGATCAGGCACAAGAGGGAGGATGTCTTTCTTGAGATGGGGAAAACAAGCAAAACTGGTGAAAATATACAACAATTTGATGGTGAACAAGAAGGAAAGTGAGAGGAGATAGAATTACACAGGATGCCCTCCATATAATTCTGACTTTAATAGTAGTATCTTCCTTATAGAATTACTGAGAAAATTAAATAATGTATAATAATGGTTTTCAACTGGTAATGAACATCAGAATCTCCTGGGTAATTGTTTGTAATTCATTTCTCTGGGCCCCAAGTCAGAGAGAATCTGATTCTGTGCACCTAAGTGGGAGAGGAACTGGGGCTGCAGACCCTGCATCTTTTGTAAGCACCTCATGTGAATCTGACACAAGTATCCCAAGGAACACCTTAAGAAACACATAAGCATGTTGATCAGTGACTGACCTGAAACACAGTCAACAAATGTTTTTCAAGTAGACAGAGGCAAGCTGATCTGCAGAGGGGAAGAACAGGGCTGAAGACTGGGGAGATGGAGCAAGTGCAGGAGGAATGTGGTAGGGAGTCCATGAGAGATGGATGGAAGGATGGCGTAGCAACAGAGACCCAGTTTAGAAAACACATATTCCTAGGGGAGATGTTCAGACTGGATTTGTAACTTTCTTCATGAACTCTCAAGAGCCTGGTGGCAGGAGCCAAGCAGACAGATGGTACAGTTTTCTCAGAACTGGAAAGCCCCGAATACAGTAGAAGATGGGGGGCACAGGCATCCACCAAGGGGAGAGAGAACCAGGGAACCAGAGCACTGTTGAGAAAGCTAGTCAGGAGTTCAAGTTGGCCAGGAAGGTAGTACCTCTACTATCTACCTATAATTAAAAAAAAAAAAAAAACCCAAAGTCCTAGGACCCCACATCTCCTCCAACCACTACCTCATTTCTCTGCCCCACCTCAAGAGCCAAGCATTTCAGTAGAGTTGTGCCTACACGTGTTTTCCCCACTTCTCTGCTGTTGTTCACTTCTCAACCCCCACCAAAATGGCTCTTGAGTCTTGACAGTTTCTGCAATGGCCTCCACGTTGTCTATGCACACTCCATCATCTTGCACACGTTCCTCAGTATCGCAGAGGGAGCTGACCACTCCCTGATTCCTAGAATATTCTCTTCTCACGTCTTTCTGGTTTTATGTATTTTGCCCCAAAAAGTGGCAGCAGGGGAGTTCCCACACAAGGGAGTGCCACATACTATCCTGAAGTGGGGCTGATTGGGATTCCAAAGAAAGGAGCACTAAGCACCACTGAGATCAGTCCAAAGCATTTATTAGGGGAACTTACTTACAGAGGTGCTGCAGTGATCCCTGCACCAAACAGCAAGAGAAAAGGGATGTTCTGCTCAGGCACAAATGCGGTGAGGGGCCAGAGTATGGAGTTTTATGAGGGTTTAAGGAGTTTGGCTCAGGGATGGGGCCATTTCTTTCAGTGTTTTAGGCAACAATCTAGATACCTTTGTCAGTGTCTGGGAATCTTCAAGGCCCCAGTTTGGGATTAAGCCTGCTGGGAATAACCCATATTTGGTTGGGTCACAGAGTGGTCAAGGCACTCTGATTTTCTATCCAGATGCAGAAAGAAAACGGGAGAGCTGAAGGGCCCTACATAAGCCCTGTTGGCATTTGGGCCATATTTGAGGTTTACAACATAATGTTATGTATAGATAGTATATATGATGATATATATAGATAGTAAAATGGTTACTGCAGTGAAGTAGGTTAACATATCCATCATTGCACATAGTTACTTTTTTGTGACAAGGGCAACTAAAATCTACTTAACCAAAATCCCTAATATAATCTTTCATCCTCATGCTATACATTAGATCTCTAGACTTGTTCACCCTACATATCTGGTATTTTGTATCCTTTGACCTACATCTTCCTATTTTTTCCTTCTCTGCCCCCGTTGATAATCACTTCCATCTCTATCTCTGCATATTTGAGCTCTTTTTTTAAAAAATGTTTCACATATGAGAGAGATCATGCAATATTTTTCTTTCTCTGCCTGGCTTACTTCACTTTGCATAATGTCTTCCAGGTCCATCTGTGTTGTGGAGAATGGCAAGATCTCTTGCTGTTCTCGGCTGAATAATATTCCATTACACACACACACACACATATACATGTTCTTTTTTTTTTTTTTTTTTTTTTTTAGACGGAGTCGTGCTCTGTCGCCCAGGCTGGAGTGCAGTGGCCAGATCTCAGCTCACTGCAAGCTCCACCTCCCGGGTTTACGCCATTCTCCTGCCTCAGCCTCCCGAGTAGCTGGGACTACAGGCACCCGCCACCTCGCCCGGCTAGTTTTTTGTATTTTTTTAGTAGAGACGGGGTTTCACCGTGTTAGCCAGGATGGTCTCGATCTCCTGACCTCATGATCCGCCCGTCTCAGCCTCCCAAAGTGCTGGGATTACAGGCTTGAGCCACCGCGCCTGGCCCATGTTCTTTCCCCATTTATACATTTCCTACATTTTCTTTTCCCAAATGAACATGGACATTTAGGTCATTTTCATATCCTGGCTATCGTTAATAATGCTGCAGTGAACATGGGTATATAGGTATCTTTATGAGGTAGTGAGTTTATCTCCTCTAGGTAAATACCCAGAAGTGGGATTGCTGTATCATATGATAGTTTATTTTTAGTTGAGAAACCTCCATACCATTTTCCACCATGGCTATACCAATCTACATTTCCATTAACAGCACACAGGGTTTCCTTTTCTCCAGACCCTCACCAACATTTGCTATCTCTTGTCCTTTTGATAATAGCTATCCTTATGGATGTGAGATAATATCTCATAGTGGTTTTAATGCATTTCCCTGATGATTAATGATGTTGAACACCTTTTCATATACCTGTTGGCCATTTTTATGTTGTCTTTGGAAAAAATGTCTGTTTAGGTTATTTGCCCATTTTTTAGGTGGGTTATTTGTTTTTCTGCTATTGAGTTGTAAGAGTTCTTTACAAATTTTAGATGTTAACCCCTTATCAGATATGTGAAATGCAGTTTTTTGTTTGTTTGTTTTTTCAGTTCATAGTTTTCCTTTTCTTTCTTTCCTTTTCCTTTGTGAGACAGGGTCTCACTCTGTCACCCAGGCTCGAGTGCAGTGGCATGATAATAGCTCACTGCAGCCCCAAACTCCTGGGCTCAAGTGATCCTCCTGCCACGGTCTCCTGAGTAGTTGGGACTACAGGTGCATGCCACTATGTCTGATTGATCTTAAAAAAAAAAAAATTTTTTTTAGAGATGGAGTCTCACTGTGTTGCCCAGGCTGTGCCTTTTCATTTTGTTGGTTTTCTCCTTTGCTGTGAAGAAGGTTTTTAGTTTCATGTAGTTCCATTTATTTATTTTTGTTTTGTAGCATGAACTGTTGGTATGATATCCAAGATAATTATTACCAAGGCCAATGTTGAGGAGGTTTTCTGCTATTTTCTCTCCTAGGAGATTTATGATTTCTGAGCCAGATAATTCTTTGTTGTTGGCAGCTGCCCTGTGTCCTCTGGGATGGTTGGCAGCACCCCTGGCCCCTGCCCCCACCAGTTGTGATAACCAAAAATGTTTCCAGATATTGTCTGATTCTGACACCCCCCAGAGACCAAAATCACTCCCATTGAGATCTACTTCTCTAAATGATGCACTCTCCAAACTCTGTCCTGCAACCTTTTCTGTCCTTTCTCTGCACCATTAAGACTCATCCGTTCCCGTGGCTTTGAGTACCATCTGCATGATAATGACTCCCATTCATGCTCCACTTGGACATTTGTGGCCCACTTTGATGTTCTAGACCCTGGGCTAAATTAAGGTAAATTAAACCTGGGGCTTTTCAAATGAGGGAATGTAAGCCCCTGTTCCACTCTTGCTACCTGTATGACTTTAACTCTTTTAACCTTTGTTTCTTTGTCTGAAAAACAAATAATAAAGATGTCAATGCTGTAAAGATGATCATTAGAGTCCTTGGCACATAGTAAGTTGCTAAGTATTAATTATTATAACGTTCATAATTCTGATCTCAGTGCCTTCAGGGTAGGCACAAAGGGCTTCTGGAGTTAGGGTCATTTAGAAGAATGTAATAGAGTATTGAAAGTTCAACTCTAGAGCCTGAGAGACCTGGGTTCAAATCCTGAATCTACAACTCTGCTCTATGACCTCTCTAAGGCTCGGTTGCTTCCTCCTTGGAAAAGGGGCATAATAATATTACCCACTTTGGTGGGTGAATCAAATGAGATCATTCTAGGAAAATCAATTAACATGATGTCTAACATATCAGTACTTAATAAACATTAGTCATTATTATTAGGGTAACATTAGAGAAGCTGATCTTTAACTGAATCTCAAGGGCTACAGAAAGAGCAGTCTGGGCAGAGCATGAATAATGGGATGGGGCAAGGAAAAGTGAGCTATAATCTGGGGATGACAAGAAGTTCTGGATTGCTAGTGCAAGGTTAGGGCGTGAGATGAAACTAATGAATCATCATCTAAATGTCCTTCCACGCCAGTTTGGGACTATGGTCTTTATCCTTTTAGTAACTGCAAGCAGAAATTGTTTTCTGTTTTTTTTGGCAAGGGGAGAGGGACACCTAAGAGTTTTAGATTAGGCAACAACATGATGATTAAATTTTCAACTTAGGAAGATAACTCTCATCAATATGGAAGAGCTTGGAGAAGATAAGAACAGAGGCAGGAAGGCTGGGTAAGAGATTGTGGCATGAACTCCAGTGAGAAATGAGGAAGGCTGCTCATCAGGAGATGAATTCCACAGACATCAAAGAGTTAGCAACTGATGAGTTGAATGTAGGGGCCTGAGTAGGACTCTGAGGCTTTTTGCTTGGCCACGCGTGGTAGACTGGTGGTCCATTGAACCCTCTGCTGTCTCCTCATCCCACCACTGCCCTCTCCTCTCTCCTCTTCCCTCCTTAGCTAAGCTCATCATCTCAGTAACACTTCTGGCTGTTACTTTGCCTCTTGTCCTCACAGCAATCTAGCAAAACTCCAGCCCTGAATGAGCACATCTTTTCTCTTCTTTGTGCTTACACCTGAGCCCTGCACCTGGGAAAAGTCACATTTCAGTGCAGATTGGCGGGTTCACATCATGCTAATTTCCTAGAGCTGCTGTAACAAATTGCCACACATTTGGTGGCTTAAAGCAACAGAAATTTAATTATCTTACAATTCTGGAGTCCAGAAGTTCAAAAAGGTCATCTCACTGGGCCAAAATTGAGGTGTCAACAGGACCACACTCCCTCTGGGGGCTCTAGGGCGGTGGTCCCCTAGAGTCCCCTTTTGGCACCAGGGACTGGTTTTCTGGAAAACAGTTTTTCCATGGGCTGGGGTAGGGGAAATGGTTTCAGGATAAAACTGTTCTACCTCAGATCATCAGGCATTAGATTCTCATAAGGAGTATGCAACCTAGATCCCTTGCATGTACAGTTCACCATAGGGTTTGCACTCCTATAAGAATCGAATGCTGCCACTGATTTGACAGGAGGTGTATTAGGGTTTTCTAGAGGGACAGAATGATAGATATATATATGAATTTATTAAGAATTAACTCGTACAATCACAGGGTCGCATAATCAGTTGTCTGCAAGCTGAGGAGCAAGGAGAGCCAGTCCAAGTCCCAAAACTGAAGAACTTGGAGTCTGATGTTCAAGGAAAGGAAGAATCCAGCATGAGAGAAAGATGCAGGCTGGGAGTCTAGGCCAGTCTCTCCTTTTCACATTTTCTGCCTGCTTTATATTTGTTGGCAGCTGATTAGATGGTGCCCACCCAGATTAAGGGTGGGTCTGCCTTCCCCAGTCCACTGACTCAAATGTTAATCTCCTTTGGCAATACCCTCACAGACACACCCAGGATCAATACTTTGCATCTTTCAATCCAATCAAGTTGATATTCAGCATTAACCATCACAGGAGGTGAAGCTCAGGCGGTAATGCTGGCTCACCCCGACCTCCTGCTGTGCGGCCCAGCTCCTAACAGGCCACAGACTGGGGGTTGGGGACCCCTACTCGAGGGACAATTTTTCCTTGCCTCTTGCAGCTTCTGGTGGCTGTCAGCAGGCTTGTGTTGTGGCTGCATCACTCTACTCTCTGCCTCCGTCCTCACATGGCCTTCTCCTTGTCTCTGTCTCAAAACTCCCTCTGCCACTCTCTTTTAAGGATACATGTGATTGCATTTAGGGCTTCCAGATAGTCTAGAATAAACATCTCCTCTCAAGATCCTTAAATAAATCATCTTTTGCCATATAAGGTACTATTCACAATTTCTGGGGATTAGAAGTGAACATACAGTAGCCCCTTAATATCTGCAGGTTCTGCATCCACTGATTCAGCCAAAAATATTAGAAAAATTAAAATTAAAATAATACAGATTTTAAAAATACATTATAACAACTATTTGCAAAGTACTACATTGTATTAGATATTATAAGTAATCTAGAGATGCTTTAAAGTATACAGAAGGAGCATATGGAAGGAGTAGCTGTGGATTTTGATATTCACAGGGAAATGCTGGAACCAACCCCTGACAAATACCAAGGAATGATTGTATTTTGTGGGGACATTTTTCTTCCTACCGTTTACACTTATGCAGGACCACTGACCCTGGAGGACCCTTGACCTGCCTGGTAATCTGACTAAATTACTCTGGAAGGCTCGTTCTCCCACTTTCCCTGATTCCTTTCATTCCTGACCCACCTATGGGTCACAGCACTCTTCCCACATCACTCTCAACAAGTGACGTTTTCTCTGTGGGGAAAAGAAAAGAAAAGAAATCCCTGGACCTGGACCAGAACTTCTTAACTTGTTGCTGAAGTTAATAAACCTACCTGCATCCTTCCTCACTTTTTCTCCTACTAAAATAATGGATCTCTCCCTCCCTGTCCTGAGACCATCTCTACTCAGGCTCTGGATACCACTCTCTCCTGCTTCCTCAGGAACCTTAAATGGCCAATCACCCCACCTTTGTTTTGTAGGGTCAGCCTTTTCTTCTTGATAAGGTCCTTCCCTTCAGCTCAAGTTTTAAAACTCTTCCTTCAGGAATTTTCCTTCTTAAAATAATTTAAAAACCTCACAACAAACAAAATTCCACCCCTAGCCAATTCATCACTAAGTCCTGCTGATGGTACCTTGTAAATATCTTTCTATTTCACCAACTTCTCCCCTTCTCAGCCTATGAGTCCAGTCTGTCATCACATACTACTGGACGACCATAGTAACCTTTCTGCATCCATTTTTGGTACCTCACAGTTGCTCTGCTAAGCTGCCTTCAGTTGTGTGTGATTGGTATTTGAGCTCCATAAGGTCAGGGACTTAGTTCCATTCATGTGTTCCCTGTGTCCTCATCATCTTGAAAAGGGCCCAAAACACAGTAGGTGTTAAATAAAGGTTTGTTGAAGGTATTCAAATAATTTATCACTAATTTCAGGAAGAAGACAAAGTTCCTTAACAGCCCAAAAGGCCCAGAAAGGTCTGACCCCTGCTCATTTCTCCAGCTCATCTTGTGTCATCTTCCCTTACTCCCTGAGCTCTAGACACATTGGTCATCTATGAACACTCCCAGTTTTCTTCTGCCCCAGGGTATGTGTAGAGAGATGTTTCCTCATTGTTTAGAACATTCCCCTCTGCCCCAACCCAACTTTTCCTAATAAATACCACTCAGCCTTCAGATCTTAGCTCATCTATAGCAAGTTGCTTCCTTGGAAAGGAAGCACCATTATATGTTCTCTTATGTTCTTTCCTTAGCACCATTATATGCTCTCTTATGTTCTCTTTGCACATATATCTGTCATAGAAATTTCCCAGTAAGAATTGTGTTCATATTTGGTGACTATTTGATTCGTGTCTGTATTAGTCCATTCAGACTGCTATAACAAAATATCTTAGACTCGGTGATTTATAAACAATAGAATTTATTGCTTACAGTTCTGGAGACTGAGCAGTCTAAGATCAAGGCACCAGCAGATTTGTTGTCTGGTAAGGGCCTGTTCCCCATAGATGGCACCTTCTTGCTGCATCTTCGTGGGGAGGAAGGGCAAGAGAGCTCACTCAGGTCTCTTTTATAAGGACACTAATTATTATATTTATGAGGGTGGAGCCCTCATCACTTAATCACTTCCCAAAGGTCCCACCTCTTAACTATCACATTGGGTATCAGATTCAACATATGAACTTGAGGGAGGGGGCTGTCAACATTCAGACTATATCAATGTCTTTCCCATCAAATGAGGACAGGGGCCACTATATTCCCAGTGCTTAGCATACTGTCTGACACACGGAGATGCTCAGTAAATATGAACTGCAGGAACAAATGAAGGGATAATGGAATAATGGCAGGGCTGAGATCAGATACAGGAAGAGAAGAAGGTTTAGTGGAAGGGTCACAACTCAGTTTTGGCCATGTTGGAGGGCCACGCAGGCAATTCAGCTGGAGAGGTGCCCTCTTATTTGGGAATTTGGGCTGGGAGCTCAGGACAGAGGGCAGGCTGGATATCTAGACTTAGGTGGTTGGTTACTCCGTAGTAGACACAAAAGATGGGCGATATAAGAGGATTCATGTCTAGAGATGAGAGGGGGATGGGATTAAGGGCAGACTGGGAGCTCAGAAAGGAAGAGCCACAGATTTAAAGAAGATGAGCTAAGTGTAGAGATGTAAAGGAGGGACGAGGATGAGAGGCACGTGAAGCAGCAGGTGAGGCCAAGTGAAGGTGAAGGACAGGCTGGGGGTAAAATCAGGGATTGGGGAGAATCAGGAAGGTTTAGATTTTCTGAGAGGAAAAAAATCTCCTGCTGGCCTAGGCCTAGGCCTAGGCCAAGCAGGTCACCTGCATGAGATAAGTGTGTTTACCTGTGTGCATGCTTATATGTGTGTCATAGGGAACACCACACCACTCTCAATGTGAATTCACTTTCAGTAGATTACCTGGCATCTTTTTACAGCAACCCAAACTCTCTGAGGCAGGTAAGGCAGGTCCAATGATTTTTCTTTTCTAGGTGCAATATTAAGTTGGACTGATATCCTAGGCCAATGCTCTTTCCACCAACCACACTATTTCACTGGGCTCTAGCCAGCTTGTCTGGAGCTTGAAGACATATTACTGTCTTCTTTCAGCATTTCTGTCTACTGCAGATGAAACTGGCCCCCAGCCAGAGAAAAATAAAATGCCCTTGATAAATGGCAATATAGTAGGATCATAGCTTTAGGAAATTGTGATGCTCCTTGTAACATTCCCCTCTTTTTTTCTTTAATGGGAAGTCCTTAAGAATCAATTACATTTTCTTAATTAGTGTGGGTGATCAGGACAGACCGGAACCAAAATATTATTAATGGAATGTGCCTCCATCCTGGGCTGCTGAGTTTGGGTAGTACATATAGCATCCAGGGAACAGCTCAGAGCTCAGCTCTCTCCACTCTGTGGATTTGAATTCAGCTGTAGAAGCTCAGAAGAAAGAGCACTGAACTCTATTGAAAACCATGTTTCTACATGAGTTTTCATTCTTCATTCAAATTTTAGCAAATTTTAGACTTTGTGACTTCTAGGCGTGGCCCACTCTTATGTTGGACAATTTTTCGGGTAACCGTATAATAAGGTACTATCCTTCTTATTCTTAGAATCTAAGGAAAGCTGTGTACTGTGTCATAAGAAAATGAATTTCCACACACAATTTTGCTTGTATTTCAGGGATTTCTCCAACTTTCTGAGTCCTGTCCATGTCTGACTCCTCCTCTAGTTTAGGGGGCCCTCAGTCCACTCATGGATTCCTATCGCAGCCTCCCAGTAGGTCTCTCCTCTTTGCTCTCTGACTTTCCATTAATCTGCTAAATTAAAATTTTCCTATTGTTCTCAAGTCAGCCCAAATTATTCTATATGGCTTTTGAGGCCCTCATGATCTGGCAACTACCTCACATTTCCCCACTGTAGGTACATAGAGGTGGTGAGTGAGGGAGGTTTGAGGAGAATGTAACTCGGTAAGGATCTGATGGACAAATAAGAGTTAGAGAGTGAAGGAGGATGGAAGAGGAGGAGTGCTGCTTGGAGAGGCCTGGAGGTGAGAGGAACCCTAAAGAACAAGAAAGTAACATGACATGGGCTTTGGAATACGACATCTCAGATTTGATTCCAGGCTCTCCTGCTTGTTAACCAGGTGACCTTGGGCAATTCTTCAAGCCTCAGTTTCCCCATGTCTAAAATGGCAGTAATAGTAGTCTCCTCAAAGGAAGGCTGTGAGTGCTGCAATGCATAATGTGTGGAAAGTGCTTAGCAGAGTCTGGCAGGTAAACAGTGGGTTGGTGGGCTGCAATGAGGTACCAACTCATGCGATGGGGTGCCTAGCCGTGAAGGCCGTGTGGGTCATAGCAGGGAGTTTGTTGACACTTTGCCTCCTCTTTACCAGTTGGGACTTGCTGGCCAGCCTTCCAGAGGTCTAACACTGAATGCTGGCAGCCTCTCCCACTGGCTGCATGGCCTCCTTGTGCCAACAGTGATTGCAGCTCCAGACAATGGAGCCCCACTGACAGACACTTCCCATCCTAACACCCACCCTAACCTTTCACCAAAGGCCACAGGACCAAGATGGGAAGGCTGAGACTGTGCCACAGCAGGGCTTCCTGTGACCCCAAATGCGGGTCAGCTTTTGACTCTGGTGAGATACATTGGAGAACCAGATTAACACCATATTCCTCTAGAGCAACTTAGTTATGCCAAGAATTTTCTCAGTGGTGACGTGCAAACTGCATTTATCCTTTGTGATAGGGAATGAGACTTTTCTCCATAAAGCCATCATCACATACTGCAGCCTTCTAAGTGTTAACCATTTTGTTCACCGGTCTGGCAAAAACAGACTTCTCTTTTAAGATTCAGCTCAAAGTCACTTCCTTTGTGAAGCCACTCCTGTGCCTCCTCCCCCATCCCAACTCCTAGTAGAAGCCAAGCACTCCTGAGGCTTCTGCTGTCTGCCATTGGGGAGAATTTCCCTTTTATTTCTACCTCTTTGTCTCCCTCTGCTAGACTGCAAGTCCTTTGAGGGCAAAGCATGTTTTAATCATCTTGGACTCCCCAGGGCCCAGGACAAAAATTGACTCTTGGTAGTTAATTAATAAGTGTTTGTTGAACAAAAGGATGGCTACATTTTATGCCCTTCTCCTTAGTTATTAAATATTAAATATTCCTATTTACATATTCTGCCTTACTGAAGAGGTGTTGCTGGTCCCTGCACAAAATGGTCCCTGATGACTGCACTCTGATATTTCTTACATTCTTTTCCTGTGGGTCTGTTTCTAACGGCAACCTCATCTTCTAAATGTAATTTCACACATGTTACTAAATCATTTTGCTTCAGCCTGAACCTAGGATCTTGCTTCTCCTTCAGAATAAGATGCCAGCTGGGAATATAGTTCCAGGCAGTCCCAGAAGCCCCATGCTAACAACTTCTGCTAATTCTTAGGCTGATTATGTAGATTATTGAATAGATCATCCTTCTGCTTTTTATCCTTTAAACTCTCTCTGCTTGGCCTTGTCTGTTTCATCAGTAAAGGTGGGCATGGGGAACACAGAGACTGTGAAATCTAAACCTACCCTACTTCACTTCCATTTGGTCAGATTTTTGAATAAAAAATCTACTCTATTAGTAAAGAATGATAGTCATTTTAGAGCCATTCTCTGACTAAAATTGTCAATTAATACAACTTGGCCATTCTGTTTGGGGAATAAAAGAAAGGAGGAGGGAGTTAAGGAGCTTATTTCCCCCGATTCTAACTCACCAATGGGTTTGTGGCTGCAGTTGCCTGAAGTCCCATTGACTGTGTTGCCTGCCTATTGAGTAGGCTCTTCTGGGGTACATAGAACTTAAATGTAGTTTTGAAAGTTGCTTGACTTTTTCTTAGGTCATATTGCTAATATTGAATACATTGCCAATTGAGCAATCAGTTTACCAGCTAGAGGAAATTGGCTCACTAGATTTACTGAGCACCCACTGTATACCAGGATCTAGACTGGGTACCCTGTCTCCTTGACCTCTAATCTTCACAAGCAATCTAGGAAAAGTGTTATGAACATTTTAGAGATGGAAGGAGGAGACTCAGAGAGGTTATTTGCTTCTTGCTCAAGCCTCTACAGCAATGATTTCCCAAACCTGTTGGGTGTTTCATCCTTGAGTGTTTTGTATCGGGGAGAAAGGAAGCCAAAGCCTGTTTCCATTATCATGGATTTCAGGGAAAGGGGAGCATTAAACAGTAATCAGAGAAGGCTGGTTCTTCTGAAGCTTCTGACTATCATCAAATTGGAAGTTAATGCTGGGGAAGAAGCTCTGTGTGAAGGACCCACATGCTCCTGTCCCTGGCCCAGCCCAAACTGCCTTGGCTTACCTGAGGCTGCCAGTGACTTCTGGCTCCTAGATCTTCATCTTGCAGCTAAGTGGACAAGGTGGGTGCAGCCCAGTGCCTTATGTCTGTGCTGTAGCTTCTTAACAGCAAGTGAGATGGAAGCAGGCATGGAAGGCCATCAGTGGGAAGGGAAAGGAGGGGTTGCTGTAGACCAAGGAGGGTGACCACAGCATTCCACAGATTCAAAATACCCATTTTAACATTGTAGCATTTTAGAAGTCAGAATGCACCTTACAACTGATATGTACATGAAATGTAGGATTCCTTCTCCTCCAGATAAACTGTTAGTGCATCACTGGTACCTCTTATACTCAATGGCATCCTGGATTCAAAGAACTATGGCAGATTTCATTTTATGTGTCAATTCTGAGCAGTGGTGGAGGCTGTCTGGAGTTTGGGAGGAGAAAGGTCTGGTGCTGTGTCCATGGTAGTGGGGAACAACAGTAAACTGAGTGGGGCGTCACTGTGCATGAGAGATGGCATAGAATCCTACTGTCAGGCATTTGCACCTTCATCCAATATCTTCGGTATTAAATAGAGGAGCACCTGCCATATCTTCAATTGTAAACTAAAGGACACAAAACACAGGAAGCATTTCCAAGGGACCAGGTCAGAGGCCTGCCTCTTTCATACAGATTTGTGACCTTGGCCTTTTTAAATACTTTTTTAAAGTGTTAATTTAATTATAAAAGTAGTACCTGCATGGTATAGTACAAAGATACAGAAGTACATGAAATTTTAAATGTCTCATTGTATAGATGTTACTATTACTGGCCTTATAGATTGTTTTTACCCTTCTACTGTAAATAAATGTGTCTTTGTATATGTGTGTGCACGTGCACACACACTTCTCTGCCTATGGAGAAAATCTTAGCAGAATTCTGAGCAGGCCTCATTTATAATGGGCACAACATACTCCACTTAACCTGTCCCCACTGAGGTTTGGCTCAAAGATTATTTCTTGTTTCTTATGAGTATAAATACTCAGAAAAACATGTTTGACCACTGTCATAATCCATTCATGCTGCCATAACAAAATACCACAGATTGGGTTATTTATAAAGACTAGAAATGTATGTCCCACAGTCTGGAAGCTGAGAAGTACAAGATCTAGGTGCCAGCAAGTCTAGTGCCTGGTGAGGGCCGTTTTCTGCTTCCAAATGGTGCCTTGTTGCATGCTCTGGAGGGGACAAGCACTGTGTCCTCACATGGTAGAAGGGATAATACAAGCAGTTTCATCCCTTAAGACCTTTATAAGGTCACTAATCCCATTTATGAGGGCTCTGCCCTGGTGACTTAATCACCTCCTAAAGGCTGCACCTCTTAATAGTGTCATATTGATTATTACGTTTCAACATATGAATTTTAGGGGACATTCGGACCATTGCCACGAGGAAAGCTTTACTTATGTTTTAAATTAGTTTATTAGGATGGTTTCCCAGAAATATAAACATGCTTAAGGTTTCTGATAGTTTCTGAATTGATGTGACAAAGACATGGTTGATTGACACTTGTTAACTATGGATGAATTTAAACTCAGTAATAAAGGCTTTGTGTTGCCATTACCAAAGAACAAGAAACTATTGGAGGTAATTCATTGCACATTTATATTGTCTGTTTGGCGATGTCCTTGTTAAGAATGGAGTGAGTCATGCTGCCTGAATGCAGTGTGTCAGAGGCTCAGGGTCTTAGGGACAATATCCAGGCTCTAGGTCACCTTTGACTTTACCTGCCTTATCTGACATGCTCATAGCAGGCTGGGGTAAGTTCATGTTGCCACGACTCTAGGAGGGATCTCTGAAGTGTCAAGTACTGCCTTTTCTTCTTGTGGTTCAAGTGCAGATGGCCGCAGAGGGCACGGTAGTTGATGACTTATTCTCTGGGGTCATCCAATCTTGGGATTAATTATTTTATATTCATTTGCTGGGAAGGGAAAGGAAGAAAAGGGGAAGAAGCTCTGACGGCAGTTCCCTCTTCCTATACCCCCTGCTGGTGGTGCCTCAGGAATTTCCTTTCTTTTTGGGTATAACTTCCTTTCTTTCCTTCCTTTCTCAGTGTTTATTATTTGTGGGAGCACGTACTAGGTGCTAAGCACTTTACACATGTGATCTCATTTAGCTCAATCCATTTAACTGAACTGCCAGGAGGCTAAGTGGCTTATAAAATCAGTAAGGATGTTCTATGATCTTTGCCTTTTTACTTGTGGAAACATGTGAGAAGGTTTGACCGGTGAAACATCTGTCAGGTGAAGACTGATGTGCTTTCTATGTGTCAGCAAGAAGGCAGAAGTATATGCATCTAAGTATCCATTTATATCAAAATAATTTATTTGGACCCATATAACTGTAGCATTGATTATTGTTTTCTAAATTTGATTAGCTGTCAACTGAACATACTATTTATTTATCGCTAATGGGTACTTTAAAACAAGTTCTCAGAGTAAGGGGATTTTTTCTGTTATATTTTATACTCACATTAAAAAAATATATACCTAATCTTGTTCAAAAAGAATTTAAGATAGCTCATATCTGGTATAATCTAAAATTAATACTTTCAAAATGGAATTTTAAAATGATCACTTTAGTAGTGTTTTGGAGACTTAAATTGGGAAAGTCAAGAAGCTGGCTGTTGACTCACACTATTGGTTTCACATTGCGGAAGATAATGTGCCATTTTTTCATTTCAATTTAGGCAACGCATCCTGGTCACCTACTAAGTACTAGGCACTGCGTGTGGCCAGTAGAACCTCCATGTGTTGCACAGTAGCCGGCAGCAGATCAGCAGACTTTTTGCTGCCAGGATGGACACAGGGCACTCTAACTTTGAAAGCAACCTTTAGGGCCTCTTTTCAGGCACCCAGAGATTGCTATGGTGTAAGGGAAACTTTTGTATGTTCCAGGGCTGATGTCAGGCCCATTTTCATTGGCAATGACCCTCCTGGCATATGCTGCATTTTCCTATGTTGGTGAGAAATTTAATTTTACTCTCTGGAGGTATTAGGGAAAGTATTACAAACCACTTTTCAAGTTGAGTCTGAACAAATGACCAGGTATAACTGGTTCAGGACCCCAAAATAATGTCATTGTTTCTTTAGCATTGTCATTGAGTTGAAAGTCATGGAGGTCACAAATAAAAAGAGTTAGGCTCATATTCTAAAGATCCCCAGCTCTTTAATGTAAAAAAATCAGTGTCAAAATGTTTTGTTTTAATTACATCATTATTTTCAGACTATTCTTTAAAGAATTTTAAAATTAGCTTAGTTTTTTAGTAATCTGTGAATAAAGCTTCTGTTCTCTTGTGCCTGCCTTAGAGATGGGCTGACTCTTTTGCAAAATGCAGCTTATATTGTTAGATAACTTAGTAGTGCTTAAATCGTGTCCATATTTATCCTGTCATTTGAGCTCTGTGATAGACTTGTGATGGAGACAGAACTGGATTCTTACCCAAATTTTATAGATGAAAAGTTAGAGATTGAACAACTTGCCTAAGGCCACCTGGCCTAAAGTAGGAGGGTTATTTGAGCCCTAGTTCAGGCATATTTCATTGGGCACACTGTCTTTCCAAATATTTGCAAAATTGGACACTTGAATACAAGACCTTCACCAAAACTCTGCTTACTATTTGGCTATTTCAGAAGTTAATTGTTAGATTTGCTGGAACTACCTAAGTATCTTGAAAAATGCATGCATTCTGATAATGGACACAATACATCAACTAAGTATTTTTAGGCCCCTTGTGTTTTTACACTTGTTACATCTTTGTAATGTATTGATTAAACTAATGAGTCAGACAATTTGGAATGAGCAGCTCAGTATTATTTAATGCTGCATTTCTTATATTTTATTGATCACTTGCCTGATTGATTAACTTATACTATACTTGGTTTTAAGAAGACTTTGCTGGTGCTACTGAACCATCCTTTAGCTCACTTTTCTTATGAACTATAACCTTGGAACAAGGTACTATTTAGAGTCCTTGGGTCTCGTTGCTAATTTGTAGGTAGAAAATGTAAGATATATTTCAATACATGGATATAATCCATTTACAAGTAGCCAGAGGGCCTCTGTTCAAATTTGACCATCTTTCAGACGATGAGCTTCACCTCTGAACTCTGCAGGAAGCCCTTAGTAGGTCCCAAATGGAAATGAGATCTACTCTATCATAACCATCAAGCCTGAGACCTTAAGGCATCCAGGTAGTCACTTAGGAATGAAGAAGCAAAGATAGATTCAAACAACATTTCAGAGGTAGAAATTGGCTTGTTCGGTTTAGAAATGACATGGAAATTTCTAGTTTAATGATGCCAGTAATTGAGAGACCAACGGAGGGGCAGGGGCTGAAGGAAGGGGCTGGATTGAGTTTGAAATATTGTATCCTTCTCCTGAGGAGGTTATAACTTGGTTTGGGAATGTGGAGTTGACAGAGGTGAGAAAAGATAAGTAAACAAATGATTCAGCTGCAGTATGATAAGGCCAGAGATGGAGATCTGAAGAGCATGCTGGGAGAACAATTTGTGGAGGTTGGGAAGTGAGAGAAAGCCTCCTAGTGGGCATGACACATGGGCTAAATCATAGAAGAATTAGTTAGGGAGAGTGTAGCACAGGGCATTTAATGCAGTAAGGGCAGTCTATACAAAGGATCCAATGGTACAACAAGAGCCAGTAGACCAGGCAAGTTCAGTGGGCTGGAGGGTTTAGGATGGTTAAAAGATTAGACAAGAAGCAGCAGCTCAGTCACGAAAAGCCTGATAATAGCAGCCAGCATTTGTAAGCATTCGTTGCAAGCCAGGCATCGCAGAATAGTTCAGAATATGTTTTGAAGGTACATTGCCAGTAGGTGGTGACCAGTTGGACATGGGGTAGAAAAGAGAAGTACAAGTCCAAGGAGACTCCCGAGTTTCTGCCTTGACCAAGACGGAGTTTGAATGAAGAGCCTATTTATGAGGGAGAAGGTTGATGAGCTCCATTTGGGACCTGTACAATTCAAGGTCCCTTTAGTCATCCGTAGGATTTGGATGTATGGACTCTGAGGCCAGACTGCCCTGGTTTGAATCCTAGCTCAGCCACTTAGGAGATTTATGACCATGGGTAAGTTACTTAATCCCTCTGTGCCTCAGTTCAGTTTCCTCACTAATAAAATGGGAATAATGGCACTTAACCTTATAGAGTAGTTGTGATGTTTAAATTTTACATAAAATTATATATATTATATATGTAATTTTATAATATGTATAATTATATAAACATAATTTATATAAAATCATATATAATTATATATATAATTTAGGTTCTAGATCATAACAGGAACTTGATAACTTATTCATTGTTATTATTATTATTATCATATAGTTCTGAGACTCAAGACAAAGACCTGGGTTGACACCATCAAGCTAGAGTATTATATATGATCATTATGTATCATCATGATGTATCTGTTAGGAGGTATTTGGCTATAAGAAACAGAAAATCCAATCAAGGCTTTTATCATGGGTTCTTTTATTGTTTAGCAATGAGTTTGGAGATAAATGGCTTCCACATTATTTTAGCAGCTCAGTGACATCAGGTTCCTGGACCAGTAACTCTGTGATTCACTCACCCTTTCTCTTCTATTCCATAAAATGGCCACACTAGCTCAAAGCATGTCACGCTCACCAACAGAGTTCTAAACAGGAGAGAATGAGGATAATGGGGGAAAACACTCTCCTCATAGGCCACTACCCTTTCTGTCAGAGAGGAAAACCCCAGAAGCCTCCTGGCTGATGTTCCTGTACTTCTCTTTAGCCAAAAGCAGGTCACATGGTCACCTGAAGCTCAAGGAGGGGAACAGGATAGCCATAATTGGTTTAGACCAGTCATGATTCAATATCTGGGGTCACTGTAAACCCTAAACAAATAGGGTCTTTTAGCAAGAGACAAGGAGGGAATGGCTGTTGGGCCAGTTATTAAGAAAGTCCACCACTCTAGGGAGGGAGGACGTTTAGAGAAGAGGATAAAAGGAGAACCCAGGACTCCATGATATTCATAGGTCTTAGAGGGAACAGGGGCCAGGGAAGAGATTTCAAATACCAAGGAAATAGGAAGCGAAGAAATCCAGAGAAGTACACCAAAAGGAAGAGTTGGGGGAAGAGGCATGTCTACAGGGGTACATCTGGCAGAACTTTGAGCAGAATGAGGCTGTAAAAAGCTGTCAGAGTTGGCAGTGAGGAGGTCAGAGTGACCATTGCCAGAGCAGATTCGGTGATGCCAAGGGTTAAGAAGAGAATGGTGATCTCTATCATGTGCAGTTGGTAGGGGTGCAGATTAATCCAAAATTTGTATTAGTTTGGCACTGCGTGCCAAAATTTAAAATGCTCATACCCTTTAACTCTGAAATTTCACTTCTGGAAATCAACTGGCCAATTTAGACAAGTGGAGGCTGATATAAGTATGAGGATGTTGATTGCAGCCTTGTTTGCTATAGCAAAACAAAAAAAGAGGGGTGATTGATCTGATCTGAAAGCCCATTATATAGGATTAATTATAATAAATGATAGTACATGTTGGCAGTAGAATATCAGGCACAGTAGAAAAGAGCTGAAGTTCTGGAGTCCCACAGCCAGAGTTTAAATTCTGGTTCTGCCATTTACCAGCTGTGTGACCTTAGCTCTCGGAACATTTCTGGCACTCCATTTCTTTAGCTGTAAAATGGGATAATTATAGTACTAACTCATAGAGCTATGGTGAGGATTAAGGATGCTGATATAAGTGAAATACATTGAATATTTCTGGCACAGATTATTATGCAGTAATTTAAAAAGATTCGGCAGATTTACATGTATGGAAATAGCCGTTTATAAGATGTTAAGAGAAAGAAATGAGGTTACAGAATATCATGATATAATGATCCAACAGGTGGTTTTATGTGGGAGGTAAAATCCTGGGCACAATTCACTTTCTACTTTATACTTATTTGTATTTTTTACCTTTAAAACAAAGCATTTAATGTCTTACTCACCTGGCCAACTATAAGCCACAGGAAGGAAGCTACCGTTTCTGTTTTGTTCATTACAGTATATCATCATATCTGGCATATTACAAGCAGATGATAAATATGTGTTGAATGAATGTATGAAAAAATAGTAATTTGTGTTTAGAAGGAAATTCCATAGGCCGAGAGTTCAAAGATGCAGCAGTTCTGCACCAACAACTCCCAGGGTAGACCTCAGGGATGAGGCTGCAGAAATGAAGCAGAAGTCAGGGCTGAGGGTTGTATATTGGTCTCCAGTATGGATGCCTCAGCTTCTGAAACATGCAAAAGCCTGAGGAAGAGGAGGGAAAACAAGCCCCAAAGCACTGGGATCCAGTCCCTGGTTCTATTCAGCACTTCCCAAACAGGCTGAATCTGAGAGCCAAATCACATTTTAGAATTGCGGGGCATTTTGGTGCCATTGAGTCATTTTAACATCAGAAAACCCAAGGCCCTGGAAGGAAGAGTTCTCCAAGTTCCCACAGGACCTGAGATGACCCTGCCCTGTGTTTCCCAATTCCTGCTCTAGTCTGGCTCCTTCTTCCAAGGACTGAACATTGTAGATTTCTGATATAAATGAAGTTGTTTTCAGAGGATGTTCATTCATTTGACTCCTAAGAAACCCAGCTCTCTTAAGCACAATTCAATGGCTTGCGTCTCTAAAGTTCACTGATCACCCATCACTCTTGCTCTTTATTTGTAAAGAACAAAGGGACTAGGGATGTAATTAACTCACCCACATTTCCCATTGTCCTTAAGTCTTTTGTGCAAGCATTGATTGTTTTTATTGTTGAAAGCAGAATTGTTCTCTTGGCAACACACATCCAGAAAGAGAGCCCATTGAGGGACTCAGCAGGTGATGCTGTTGAAGTTTGACCTTACAGTTTGGAAGGATAAAAGAAAAAGCCAAAAAAAAAAGCACTAATTGAACAGAGGGTTATTATGAAATGGTTACTATTCTATACTATTAAATGCTTTGGGAGAAAAGACATTTGGTTATTTTTAAGTGCATTTAGGAATTCAGAATATCAGCCAGCTGAGCTCCCAAGTACAGGTCCTCAGGGGATTCAATTTAATGAATATTTAAGAACAACCTGTTGTTAACATATTACAATTAGCACAGGTAAATGGAGGATTCAAATGTGCTTCTGGCAAATAATCTGTTCTCACTTTTACACCTTAATCATTTTTACTCATACGTTGATGTTTCCTCTGAGATTGTTTTGCTGGGAAGAAAGGATACACTTAGCAAAGTAAGATGATATGGCAGAAGAGAGCTTGAGATTTGGATCAAATATGACTGGGTGGAATATTGGCTGTGTTCATTAGTACAGTCGTGTGGTCCTCAGGAAATTGCTGAAATCCCCTGAATCTGTTTCCTCCTCTGTAAAATGGGGATTATAACACCTGTTTCAGAATGGTTGTTCAGCTGATTCAACCAAATCATGTTAAAAGGGCTGCTGCATGGCTCAATAAACTTTAGCTTCTTTCCCTGAAAGTTAAGCTTTTCTTCCCTGTTCATCTAAAAAATCAAGCAATGAATTACTGAAACCTTTTCATAGGGAAGAGCAGGCAATGTTTTGGGTTCTTTACCTACATTTTGCACATACATTCGACTTTATCCAAAGAACGCTTTGAGTTGCTGCAACTACCTTCACGCTGAGAAAACAAAGGTGAGGAGTAGGGTTAAAAGCAGGTTCATGTAGGTTCAGCTGGAAAACCAGCTGCCATGGAAGCCTCAGGCATATCTAAATTTGTTCCTCCCTCTTTTTCTTCCTAACGCCTTAAGGTTTGTGGGCGGGATCATGTAGGATGACGACAGCCAAAGGGAACCATCCAAGGCTCTGAGGTGGAGGGAGCTCTGCTTGTTTAAGGAACTGGAGCTTGGTGGGTGAGACAAACGGTGGCAAGAGATGATGTCTGAGAAGTTGGCAGGGGCCAGATTAGGCGGGGAATTGCAAGCTGGCATTATAAAGTTTGGATTTTAAGTGCAATGGAAAGCCACTGGAAGTCTTTAAACAGGGAAGTGACATGATTTATTATTTTAAATGTGCACTCTGACTTCTGTGGGAAGATTGGATTGTAGGGGCTAAGTATGGAAGCAAACAGATAAGTTAGAAGGTTGTTGCAGTGGTTTATTGAGTTTGGGCGCTTTAGGGTGCTGGAGAGAAATATTTTGAAGGTAAAACTGACAGGCAGTCAAAGGTGAGGCTTAAATGAGATAACAAATGAAGTGCCAAGTGTGTAGTAGACATTTAACAACACAAGTTCCCTCTCTTTGTGCTACAACTATATCAACAAAGTGATGCTTTTCTCTGGAATTGGATCTAGGGAGATGATAAATTAATAACCACATTTTCTCAGCTATGGATTTGCTCTTTGGAGGTGGGCTGACTGGGAGATGGAGGTCAGCATTTGCAGAGCACAGCCTGTCAACTGGGAACACTTGTGAAAGGAAGAAATAATACAGAGAAGCAGGAAGCAGGAAAGGAGGGAAGAGCAGTATGGAAAAAAGACTGGGCTAGGTACGGTGGCTCATGCCTGTAATTCCAGCACTTTGGGAGGCCGAGACGGGCGGATCACGAGATCAGGAGTTCAAGACCAGCCTGACCAACATAGTGAGACCCTGTCTCTACTAAGAAAACAAAAATTAGCTGGGCACGGTGGCGGGCACCTGTCATCCAAGCTACTTGGGAGGCTGAGGCAGGAGAAACACTTGAACCCTGGAGGCCGAGGTTGGAGTGAGCCAAGATGGCACCACTGCACTCCAGCCTGGGTGACAGTGCAAAACTCCATCTCAGAAAAAGACTGGAAGGAGCGATTCAGGGACCTTATCCCCATCACAGGGCATGTGTCAGGGGTGTGACTTGGCTTCTTCAGTGCCCCATTACTCAAACCCCTAGCGGGAACACGCAGATGGACAGGTGCAGAGGTCGCGGGGAGTACTTTTGGGCTCCAAGCCCATGGCAGCATCTTGGGCTTGGGGTGAGTGCTTATAACTCTTGAAGCCCCAGTGGGTGTGTGTTACAGTGTGCTCTTTCAGCTTTGCCGTCTGCAGGTGGCTTGTGTTAATCAGCGCAATTAGACCCTCTGCCTTATCGCAAGAGCAGAGGGCTTTCCGTCTCCTGAGTTCTTGCCCAGTGTACCAGAAAAATTTGATCACAGGTGGGCTTGGAGCGTGAGTGCAAGGTTTTGTTGAGTGGTGGAGGTGGTGGTCAGCAAGATGGATGGGGGGCCAGAAGGGGCATGAAGTGGGAAGGTGGTCTTCCCCTGGAGTCGGGCTACCCAGTGGCAGACTCTCCTCTGACTGCCCCTGGCTGAACTCCCCTCAGAGTCTACATCGTTCCGCCATTGCTGGTCTGCTGGTGTCTGCTGGTGTGTTCCTCTGCTCCTCTTGACATCCAGCTGCTTGTGTGTGCTCCCGCTAAGGTCTCTTGGATTAATATGGGCACAGGATGGGGGGTGTGGCAGGCCAGAGTGGTCTTGGAAAATGCAACATTTGGGCACAAAAACAAGAGTGCCTGTTCTCACTTAGGTCCATGGGCACAGGCCCGAGGGTGGAGCCCTTGCCAGGGACCCCACTCTTCTCTACCCAGGGCTTCCCTGCCCTACTTTCGTATCACTGAGAAATGTGAGGACATTGTTGTGTGTGGAAGGTGCTGGCGTAACAGCTGGATTTGCATCCTTCAAAGTGACAGTATAGGTATAACAGGGCAGTCTGCTATGATGAGAACTAAAAAAATCTGGAGGCCATATCATCTGAATTCCTCATTTTAGGAAACTGAGCTCTAGAGAGGAAAAGTGACTTGGGCAAAGCCATGCAAATAATGGCAGAGGCAGGGCTGGTAGCAAACTATAGTAGGAAGAGATTGAGTCTTAAAGTAAGAGACTGGGAGTGCAGTCATTTATTCAGCAAACATGTACCCAGTTCCTGTTCCATGTCAGACCCAAGTCTAGGCACGGGGAACACAGAGTTAAATAAATCAGACAAAGCTTCTGCCCGCATGGAGCTTACGTTCTCATTCCTCCTCTTATAGCCACTCTACCACGGCAGTCCACCTACTTTGCCTTCATGAAACGATTTCCTCTTCTCTAAAAAGGGAGTAGTAATACCTCTTTAATTTTAATTAATTCATTTATTCATTCTACAAATATTCATCAAGTATATATGATGTGCCAGGCACAGTGCAAGGTGCTGGTGACCCAAAAGGAAGCAAGGTGGAACCAGCCCCTGCTTTCAGATATGACGAATTAGAGGCAAGATGGTTGTCATCTTAAATGTCCATCAGAATCACCAGAAGCCCGTAGGTGGTCACTGCTGCCCTGGCCCCATGCCCGGAGCTGTCAATTCCACTGCTCTGGGGTGGGGCTAGGCATCACTACTTTCACAAACCTTCCAGGTGGTTCTTATAGGGGTGGGGTGAAGAAGTGCCCGAGAGGCAAAGATAAAGGGTCTTGCGGGGTGGTGGCTCGGCAGGTAGAGGGTGCAGCCTATCAGACCTGGGCTCTTAGGGCTGGGAAATGCTTCCCAGAGGAAGTGACTCATCAGGTGAGACCATGAGTAGGATTAGTCCAGGAACAAGAAGTGGGAGCAGTTTCTTGGAAGGCCAGAGCCCCCAGAGGTTGCTCTGAGGGTAAAAGGGGTAACAGAGGTGGACCACAGTCCATAGACAAGAACTATGTCATTGTTCCTTTGCCTGTTTCTCTCACTTTGTTCTTTCCAACCCCACTCCCTTCCTCTTATGTTCTTTCTCCTACAATACACCATACTGACAGCACAACAGCTGATTCTCCAGCTTCTAATAATTATCTGAAAGAGCTTCCTCCTGTCATCCATCTCATGTCCACTGCTTCTCTGCAAGGCAGGAGCAAGCCTCCAGCTCCCTTCCCACAGCTCCCAGCTCAATTGCCTCCTTACAGCAGAGGGAAATGCTCTCTTTGCTACATGATTTGATCAGTGTATTCCCTCCAACCCTCCACCTTCAGGTGCACAAAGACAAAATGCATTCTTTTCAGATATTTGATTTGTTTGCAAGTAAGTGATCAGTACCCACCAGCTGATAACCACATTGGATGTGTTTGACCAATAGTCATTTAGTGTTACCATAAATCTATATCTTGATGAGAGATTCTTATTGTTAAATTAGATCAAAGTTTGGTATTTCCCAAGGGTGTAAGGAAATTCATGGATGTGTACCATATTCAGTAAGATATATGTCTATGCATGATGTCTGCCATGTCACTCTAAAACAAGAGGGAAATCTGACATGCTTTTATGTCCTAAAGAAGGAAGATATTCACTGACTTGTTTAAGCCTCTTCTGAAATAATCCTCCGCAGACCCTGAGCATATTCTCAAGGCAAGGGGGTGGGGGAAACGGGATACACAAACAGTTTTGATCCTGTGCCGATGTCTGCTGACTTAAGCAGAGAGCACAACAAGCTTCAGGGTTAAGGAAAGGATGACAGGGAGGTTGAGAAAGAAAAATCAGTCTGCTGGAAATGTCATTGCCTTAAGCGAGGGTGGAGGAGAGTTGGAGAGTCCTCTTCTACGTATATTCTTCTAAATGCATTGTAAAATGTTTTGAAGTGATACTATTTTTCCTGCCTGTGAGGTCATCCCACCTCGTCTCCTCCTCTCCTCCTCTCTCCCCATTTTTCTCATTTTTGGCTCTTTTGACATATAAGTGAGACCAGAAACAAAGGTTGTCATCTCATCCAGGCAGCCATTTGTCCATACTTGCCAGTAAACTGAATTTGCCAAGAGCTCCCACTCTGCGGTCTCTGGGAGAGGCAAGATGATAAACTTGTGCCTCTGATAAAGCCTGCAGCCTGGGATGATCTGGGCTGAGTGGGGAGGCTGAATCCATGGGAAACTTCATCCCTTGAGGAGACTCGTCTGGACTCCTCTCTGCCTGGAGGCACTGACTTTGTAAGAAATGAAGGAATGGGGTCGGGGTGGGGAGCATCCACAACTCAGATGTTTGAAGAGCCAGAGCTGCAAACAAAATCTGGCTAGGAACAGTTTTCTTCTCCGACTGACCTCACTAGATGCCTCTTTCCAAAATTCCAAGCCCTCTTGGGGCACACAGGGTCTTTCTGGAGGTTGGTGATGCCGTGGAAAGGTCACTAGGTTTGGATCCAAACTGCCTAGTGTGAGTTTACTATGAGCTTCAATAATCTGATCAAGTTCCAACATTTCTCTGAGTTTCAGTTTCTTCTGTGAGATGGAAAACACCATCCCTTCTCAGGACTGTTAGGGACTTTAAATAAGCTGACATAGTTAATACAAATAAACCACCAGCACAGTGACTGGGACACAGAAGGACCTCAGCAAACTGAGTTTTCGCTCCTTTTTCCTTTGCTAAATGAAATCAAACCATTGCAAACCCCATTAGCGTATAAGAGACATTCATTTGTCCATCCCTGAAGGTGTAAGCACAATGTAAAAAGGCTTCCCGAACTACTCAGGCGGAGCAGGATAGAGAGATCTATGTTTTGCTGAGCTGATCATAAATCTGAATGGAGTAATTATGTAAAGTATTCAAGAACAATTCAGTAAGAAGATGCCTCATCTGCCTTGATGGGCTTTTCAATTACTCATTTTTAGTACTGCATTATGCTGTTCTCTGGCAATAATTATTAACATTTCAACTGTACTGCTATATAAAACTTAAAAGGCTGATTTATTTCCTAGGCATTAGACTACATAGAATAAAATTCCCCAATTACATGGTTCTGTTTTGTAAAACCTGTTTATCGGTGATTTTCTAGTATTGAGTTGAAACTGACACCAGGTCCTCATGTGAAAAATAAGGGGACAGTGTGTTAGGTCCAGTGGTTATTAGCTTTGGGGTCATGGAGGATATTAATGCAGACCCCTTACGTGCTAGTCCTGGTTTCTGAATCTGTAAAATGGGGATAATTCCCACTCACAGGATTATTATTTGAAATAATGGATACAAAGTGTTAGCAAGAATGTAGACTCTGTGCTAGGTTTGTTGACTCACTCCTGTAATCTCAGCTCTTTGGGAGGCTGAGGCAGGAGGATTGCTTGAACTCAGGAGTTTGAGACCAACCTGGTCAACATAGACCTCATCTCTACAAAATACAAAAAATAAAAACTATTACCTAGGCGTGGTGGCATGTGCCTGTGATCCTAGCTACTAGTAGAGAGGATCGCTTGAGTCCAGGAGTTCAAGGTTATAGTGAGCTATGATCTTACCACTTCACTGTAGCCTGGGCACAGAGTGAGACCCTGTCTCAAAAATAAATGACAGTTTTAAAAAGAATATAGGGTATGTACTTATTAAACTCTAGATATTCTGAGATTTTCCCTGGCTTTTACATACAGCCAGTGAGAATCTTCCCACTTATTCAGTGTATATGCATCAATCACCCACAAGGCTCTAGGCACTCAAGATGCCACCAGGGTCCATTCTCTGATTGTCACTTCAGTAACTCAAAGTCACGGTCATCAAGCATCTAGCAGCTCCAGGTCCCCTTTCTGGGCTCTGTACACAGGAAATCTTTCATCATTGATGCATAGCCATTTTTCACATAAGGATGTGTCCTCACAGAGAGTTGGGTGACTTTACTCAAGGTCATTCAGTAGCTGAGGCAGAAATCAGACCTGGGTCTGCTGGCTCCAAAGTCCACGTGTTCTCTACCCATTACGCCATTCTACCTCTCAGGATTCCGGGAGGCACATTTCACCTGGTTTGAAGGATAATTTCTCCTCCTCTTCCTGGTTTGTCTAGAGGAGATAGCTCTTTTCTTATTGAGGATTACCTACTCCTGGTAAATTACCACTTCCTCTAAGTCTGTGTCTACTTTTCTCAGCATCTTCCGATTCTCACATGGAAGATAAGGCTTTCAATTTTAACTGAGGACTACACCATGATTCAGGCAGTGACCCCTACACACACACACACACACACACACACACACACACACACACAGGTGTGTGTGTGTGCCCAGCTCTACTGGACTGGAGCCTGTCCATTGTATTTGAGGCTCCCAAGCCAAACTGGATTTAGGTGCAGGCCAGCTGGGTGGGCTGGTGCCCTGGATACCAGTCTGTAAAGTGCACTAAAATGCTGCTGGAAACGTAATGCAGTGGAGAAAATGGTCTTTACCAGAATGGTTGAGAGCAAGCAGGACATGAGAATGATAATAATAATATTTATCAATGCACAGTGGTTATAATATACACAGTGATAGTTTTGTTGATAAACTTTCTCCTTAGTTCAGCTAAAACCAGGCTCTTGTCACATGACCAGGAAAGATTAGGCTTGTGGACACACAGAATGATGAGGAAAACATAATTTATTGGGTGAAAAGGAAAAATAACTCAGCAAAGTGAGAGAGAGTCCTCCTAGCAGGTTTCCCGCCTCACACATTGAATCCCAGGTCACCACACAGGAATGGGAGGGGCCAGGTTCCTCCCCACTGAACTTCCTGAGGCTCTACCCCGTCCTCCCAGTGCTCAGGTGGGCATTATTCAGAAAGAATCAGTCAGGAAAGGGTGGCTTCATCCAGGAAGAGTAGTCTGGTTTTTCAACCTTCAGGCTGTTTTAGGCTTAAAGATGGGGTTTTGCTGGGGACCCTTGGCTGCCTCCTGTCTCTATTGGTTTTGTGCCAGAAGCTTCTCTAACAACTTTGTATATGAATTCATATAAACACTTCTGGCCCATTGAAGTAGATGCTATTATCAGTCCCCATTTTACAGATAAGGAGAATCAGTTCAGAAAAGTTAAGGAACTTGCCAGAGTCACACCAGTAATAAATAGGCTGTTGGACTCTCCCAGGCCTTTGTATTGCCTCCTGGTAGGGGGAAAACCCCCAGGAGCACTTAAGTGACAAGAGCTGGTATCTCAGAGACCTTCCAGGCCTCTTAGTTGCTGGGTGAGGTATGCGGGTTTAGGGCAGCAGTTGAACTGCTCAGGGTAATAGAGTGAGCAGTGCTGAGCCAGCAGTCTGCCTGTCCTCCTTCTCCCACGCAGCACTCAGCCTCTCCTCCAAATGAATGTTGGGCAAATATTTAGAGAATATCGTTTTGAAAGGGGGCCAGGTTATTAGCCTGCCCAGGGGGCCTACGCGTCTTGGCCCAGCCTTGCTCCGAAGCCTGGCCTGCTGTTTTTGCTCCTAATATGTGAAACAACCCACATAGCGCGGAGGATTAATCTGCTTTTGGGGGAGAAATGCAATCTGGTGGTTCTCGGGACTAAACTTCTGTGGATTGGATGCCACATGCCCAGTGCCAGAGGGTCCGCCAATGGTGTTCATGGCCACATCACCTCCCCCACAATCCCACGTGCTTCTCAAGTCTGGGAAGCACAGGGTACACTCCCAGGAAGAGAAAATAAAGCAAGTGTGATTTTAAAAGATGAATAAGATGAAGGTAAGAATCCGTTTGAAGAGCTGCTAGTGCAAAAAGGGATGCTAGTTCAGAGAAATGCAAATCAAAACAACAATGAGGCACCACCTATGAGCAGTCAGAATGGCTATTGTTAAAAAGACAAAAAATGACATGCTGGCAAGGCTGCGGAGAAAAGGGAACACTTATACACTATTGGTGGAAATGTAAGTTAGTTTGGCCACTGTGGAAAGCAGTTTGGAGATTTCTCCAAGAACTAAAAACAGAACTACCATTTGATCCAGCAATCCCATTACTGGGTATATATGCAAAGGAAAATAAATTGTTCTACAAAAAAGACATGAGCATTCATATGTTCATTACAGTACTATTCACAATCTCAAAGACATGCAGTCAACTTAGGTATTTGTCAGTGGTGAATTGGATAAAGAAAATTTGGTACATATACACCATGGAATACTACACAGCTATAAAAAGAACAAAGTCTGTCCTCTGCAGCAATATGGATGCAGCTGGAGGACATCATCCGAAGCAAATTAACTCAGGACGAGAAAACCAATACCACATGTTCTCACTTGTAAGTGGGAGCAAAACATTGGATTCGTATGGACATAAAGATGGAAACAATAGACACTAGGGGCTACTGGAGCGGGGAGAGATTGATGGGGGAACGTCTGAAAAACTATCTTTTGTGTACTGTGCTTACCACCTGGTTGATGGGATCATTCGTAATAAACCTGCACATGTACGCCCTGAAGTTGAAATCATATTTTTTTAAAAGGATGCTAGTAACTTGTGGAAGTTAGGCTGGAAGATGGGGTATTTTAGGGAAAAGGACAGGATTTAAGCCTAAATCTTTACAGCTTAGAAGAGAGGCCACTGACAAAAAGTACGCTGAATAACGCAGCCAATGCAGCCATTCAAATTATGTTTCTGATAAGTTCAGAAAAACCTGGAAAAATATTGAGGGTCCTAGGACAAATGGGAAAAAAAAAGACACGTTTATATAAACAAAATCAGCACCACTATTAACAAATTTTAAAGAATACATGGAGAAAAGGCTAGAAGGAAACAAACCAAAATTATTCAAACAGTGGAGGATTTTTTTTTTCTTTACTTTTCTGTCCTGGTTAACTTTTCTATGATAAACTTTTTAAAGCAATAAGGGCAAAATCTTTACTTAATTTTAAAAAATCTATATTGAAAGCTCTTTCATAAAAGACAAAAGCAACTGTCTTTCCTTCCATGACTTTCAGATTGAAAAAAAATACACATAGGAAACTACTAAGAGGTGATTTAATGACTCAGATTATTTTCTTTGGATTCTCTCTCAGGTTTTACTGAAATAGTTAGAAAGCCCTTCCTGGGCAGATTCAGCAATAATAAACTGCATTAATTTCACTTCCAGAAAAAACTTAAGATGTCAAATTTAGCTAAATGGGATCATAATAGCCCCAAATTATAAACAACAAAATGTTCAACACACTGAGGTTTGTTAGGTAAAATGTGGATCAAACATAAGATGGACTATTATGCTGCCATTAAAAAATTTATTGGGATTGTATGTTAAATGGAAGAGAAATATGTTCATGATATGTTGTGAAATGAAAAGACGAGTTACACCATAAGAAGCATACTTTAATCCTGTCTTTTAGAATTGCATTTTTGTATGTGTATGTATGCATAATCTAAAATGATATACACCAAAATATTAATAACTGTCTTAGGGTGGTAGAATGATCAGGAATGTTTGTTTCATATTTTTTGCTCCCTATGTTTTCTGATTTTCTACGATGAACAAATATCTATATGGAGTAATTATAAGCTTATTTCTGCTTCCCCTCTTAAGAGTGTCTTCCTCCCATGTTAGCCAGCCTGTGGTGTTAATGCTTCCCTCTGGGGATGTGGGCCACAACTGGTTAGGAGAGGGATGCACGGCATACAAGGGGAACCATGACATACCGAGGGCCTGTTAACAGCTGCTGGCTGCTTCATCAATACTATCTCATCTGTTGTTTCTGTCCACCAAGCAAGATGGATATTGTCATCCTCATTTTGCAGATGGGAAAACAGATCTAGAGAAGTCAAGTAGCTTTGTGTGGTCAAAGTCATCTAATTAAAAAGTTGCAGAGCCATGATTTAGTCCCAATCTACCTGCCTCAAACATTCATCTACTTTTTACTCTACCACGATACCTCTAGAGAAGAAATATTTACAAGGTGCTATCATAGCACATATCTTCCCTCATTCCTCATCCTGGTCCCTAACTTCAGTGTCCCCTACACTCCCTGACTCAACAGTTCATATTTAGATGTCCCAGTGCCCTGTTCTTCAGACCCAGCCCACCCAGTACCCACATACCCAGACCAGAAGCTGCTGTTCTCCATTGGGAGTTATCACACCACTATCCCTGATAGGAATCCTTGGTCGTGGTGCCTAAGCATTGACCACTGAGTCCCCTGAGTTGTTCCCTTAATCACATCTCACATCCCCCACAGAAAATGTCCCTTCTTATCCCAAGGCCCAGTTTCTAAGACTAGCCTCTCCTGCTTGCTCTGCTCTAAGCCCATGTTCATGGGACCAGTTTCCTGCTATGGATGCTGTTCCAAGTTCCTGTTCTATTCTGACTTCTCCTTGATTCTCATGTGGGAACTGGAGCCCTGACCTGACCACTAGTCCTAACCTCTGTGTCTGGGGCTCTGCTTCCTGAAGACAAATGTCCCAGATACCACTTACGTGGACTTTGGAATAGTATTCTCCTGGATGTCTCACTGCCATGGCCCACCCACGTGTTAGAACGCTTGCAACTTCATCTGGGACCTTGATGTTGTTCAGGCTCATCTCTTGAGGCTTGGTCTGTTGGACCAGAAAGTGTGAGGAGGCGACTTATCAAGGGAGACAGTCCAGATCAGATCTGAGGAGGGGAGTCAAGATTAGATTTAGGGAAGAAGGGTTGTGTGTTCAGATCTGAAAAAGAAAAGCCCATAAATAGGCTGAGGGATGAGTAGGAACCCTCAGAGTAAAGATGGGTCCTGATATAGATTTCAAAATGGGTATGGCATGTGATTTAGGACTGTGTTCACTGAAAAGTTTTAGAAGCCTAGAAAAATCATTCTATTAGCTTAAAATGCCCCTGATATTTGAAAAGGCATATTCATGACCAGATACCCAACCAGTTGCTTTAACTGTAGGCTGACAAGTATTGGGGAATCAAACCTTGTCTACCTGTCTAAACTTGGTGGATATCTGGGAGGTCTCACCTGGCTGGATGGGAACCAGTCATAGATTGAGATTTGTCCCCCTCTTGCAGGGAGCCAAGCAGCTGCCTTACCAGCAAATTTCTCCCAAAGTGACTTTAAACTTAAGAAGGTTTATTTAAACCTATATATAAAATAGAAATGTTATCACTGGAATGTTGTAATTAGGTCCTTTAAAAATATTAAGCTGGGTGTGGTGGCATATACCTATCATCCAAGCTACTCAGGAGGCTGAAGCCAGAGGATTACTTGAGCCCAGGAGTTCACAGCCAGCCTGGGCAACACAATAAGATCCCATTTATAAAAAGAAAAATTTATAACCTCTTCATCTAAAGTAGTACATCATCACTGTTGAAAATTTAGAAAACACAAAAATTATACAAAGGAAATAAAATCACCCATAATGTTATTACTAGACACAACCACTCCATTGTAATATGTTTTAACTTTCTGTCTTAGGTAAAAAGAAACCACAGATTGAAATGAATGACTGTCATTTAGTTGGTAGCTAACATGGTAGGATCCTGAGACCCACTCTAGATGACAATGAGTGTGGAGACATTTGGGATTGCAAGGAAGTTTGAGAGCAGGTTCTGATAGGCACAAGGCTTTTAGAAGAAGCTGATATTTTCTGAGAAGCAAACAATGTTTGGAGGATTCTCTGGATCCAGGGAAATAACTCCTTCTGTTCAATGCTTAATTACCATCTGGCAACTGAGGTTGTGGATAAACATCCGTGTTTACCTGAAGTAGCTTCTATGGATTGGAGAACATTCTTTTTTGTTTCAGTTCTGGGCCAAGGGTCTTAGTCTTATGTCCCTATGGGACCTTGGTCAGAGTTCACCTGAAAGGAGCATGAATTTCAGACAGCCCTGGATCTGAATCCAGACAGATCACTCTGAACTCCAGCTCCTCATCTGTAAAATCTTCTATTCCTATCAAAGGTCCAATGATATGACCACACTAAGTACCTGGCAGATAATAAATGTTAACTAAATATGAGTTTAACTCTTTTGGCTTTCCCAGTGTAGTCACCCAGAAGCTTCCCAAGGATTTTAAAGACTTAGGATTAAAAATTCCTGCCAAAGTTCTCTGCGACCATGAGCAAACAGGGTCCTCTCTGGACTCACTATTCTGCAAGTCCAAGAAAATCACATTATTTGGAAACCTACCCTCACATCAACAAAGCTGCAGAAGGGAGTCTAGGAACCTGTTAAGAAAATATGAAGCAAAAGTACTATTCACTTTTGTCAAGTACTTGTGTGTATGTTGGAGTGGAGTGGGGTCTTTTGTTGTGGGCTGGTCCAGTGTGTGTAGTTTCATGGGACTAGGATTGGCTAGAGAGAAATTTCCTGCCTATCATTAAAGAAAATGGCACAATTAGGAGGGACTGTAGCATAGGGGAAAGAGCATGGACATTATGGCCAAGTAGGGCTGACCTCAAGTCCCAGCTCTGCCATTCTGGGACTTCGGACAGGTTGTTGAACCTGTCTGCATGACAGTAGTTTCCTAAGGGGTGGGTTTAATAATGCTTATTTTTCAGTGTTCGAGGGAATTGAAATAATATATGTAAAGGTCTTCATCAAGAGCAAGTGCTAAAAAATGCTAACTATTATTATTATCAAAGCTATTAATAACCATCTAGGGAAACAGTCCAAATTCAGAATGAAGTCCAGGAAATTATCTAATTAAAGGAGCTGAGACACATGTTGTTGCCAAGTCATACAGACAGGAACCTCACAACCAAAGGGAGGAGGCAAGTACACTTAGTTCTTTTTTTTTTTTTTTTTAAGACAGGGCCTCACTCCATCACCCAGACTGGAGTGCAGTGGCACAATCACAGCTCACTCTAGCCTCAACTTCCTGAGTTTAAGCAGTCCTTCTACCTCAGCCTCCCAAGTACCTGAGACTACAAGTGTGCACTATCACAGCTGGCTAACTTTTTATTTTTTTATAGAGATGGGGCCTCACTATGTTAGCCAGGCTGATCTTGAACTCCTAAGCTCAAGCAGTCCTCCTGCCTTGGCCTCCCAAAGTGCTGGGGTTACAGGCGTGAACCACCATGCCCAACCTACTACACTTCATTCTTACAGTACACACTTACATGTACCAGCTACCTTGCAAAGTGATGATGAAATGATGACTATTTTTAAAAAGGCTTTGGAAATAGGAATTGACCAGGCTTTGGCAGGAGAAGACACATGACCAGTATAGACCGTGCAGGAAGCAAAGAGGGAGATGGCACAATGTGAGGCTAGAGGCAGGAACTATCCTCTGTGTAGGATTTCAGTCTTGATTCTAAAAGCAATGAAAAACTGTTGAAATATTCTGAGGAAGGAGATATTATATTGTAATGATATTTGTGCTTTTAAAAGGCCACTGTGGCTTGTAGTATAGGTAACAAATTGGAGAAAGACGAGGGAATATATAAAGATAGTTAGAATGATTTTACATTAGTTCAGAGAACAAATGATGTAGCTTAGCCCAGGGTAATAGTAAGAATGGTGGTAGATGTTCAGGAGATATTTGGAAGGTAAAATGGACAACATTTAAATATGGAAGATGAAGGCAAGGAAGAGCCAAGGGTGACCTCCAGTGTTTCCGACTTGCACAATTGGAGTAGGACCAGGTTAGAGGGAAGATGGTTAATGGTTAGGTTAGTTATTAACAGGGTAGATTTGAGATGTTTCTGATATATCCCAAGGTAAGTGCAAGTAAAAGATAAAGTTGGAGATACATGGACTCAGAGAAGCAGCCAACACTAGAAATATAAACGAATGAATCATCTATACAGAGGTAGTAATTAAAGCCATGAGTTGGATGAGATCACCTACAGAGAAAGAATCAAGTCAGAACAGGAGAGGGTTTACAACTGAGCCTTGAGCAATTTCAAATTTAAAGGCCAGTAGTGGAAGATGAGCAGCCAAAGAAAGTAGAGAGAGTGGATGGGGGAAGTTAGGGGAGGTCACCAAGAAGGAGCTATGGCACAGAAGGCAAGGGAGGAGAGCCAGTTGAGAAGAAGGACTATATAGGATACATTGGATTAAGCATTGCAGAAGCTTAGCTAGAGTTATTTTTGTAGTGCAATGTGGCCTGAAAATACACAGAACTGGGTTGAGGAATAAGTGGGAGGTGAAGTGAAGACAGTAAGTATAGGTACCTTTTTCAAGTAATTTGATTGTGAAGAGAGAGAGATAAGACCATAACTAGAGGGGGATGAAGGGTTAAGTAAGGTCTCAGCTTTTAATGGGAGAGATTTGAAAGTGCTTAAAAGATGAATGAGAGCAATTCAGTTGGAGCATAAATTGAATCTGGAGAAGAATAAGGAGATAATTGTTAGAGTTGGGAAGAAGGGATGGGACCAAGAGAGTGCAGTATTAGTAAAAAAAAAAAAAAAAATAGTCTAACAGAGCAGTGGAATGTAATAGAAAGCCCGGAAATAGACTCACACTAATATAGTCAACTGATCTTTGACAAAGGAGCAAAGGTAATATAATAGAGCAAAGAGAGTCTTTTCAACAAATGGTGCTGAAACAACTGCATATCCACGTGTAGGAAAAAAAAAAGAGAATCTAGACACAGACCTGACACCCCTCACAAAAATTAACTCAAAATGGATTACAGACCTAAGTGTAAAATGCAGAACTATAAAACTCCTAGAAGACAACACAGAAGAAAACCTAGATGACATTGGATATGGCAGTGATTTTTTAAGTACAACACCAAAAGCATTATCCATGAAAGAAATAATTGATAAGTTGGACTTCATTAAAATTTAAAACTTTTGCTCTGTGAAAGACACTGTCAAGAGAATGAGAAGACAAGCCACAGATTTGAAGAAAGTATTTGCAAAACACAAGTCTGATAAAGAACTGCTATCCAAAGTATGCAAAAAAAACTCTTAAAACTCAACATTAAGGGCCAGGTGTAGTGGCTCATGCCTGTAATTCCAGCACTTTGGGAGGCCAAGGCAGGCAGATCACTTGAGGTCAGGAGTTCAAGACCATCCTGGCCAACATGGTGAAATCCTGTCTCTACTAAAAATACAAAAATTAGCCAGGTGTAGTGGCGCACGCCTGTAATCCCAGCTACTTGGGAGGCTGAGGCAGAAGAATCACTTGAACCCGGGAGGTAGGGGTTGCAGTGAGCTGAGATTGTGCCACTGCACTCTAGCCTGGGCAACAGAGCGAGACTCTATCTCAAAAATAAAATAAAATAAAAAACGGCTGGGTGTGGCAGCTCACGCCTTTAATCCTAGCACTTTGGGAGGCCAGGGTGGGTGGACCACTTGAGGTTAGGAGTTCAAAACCAGCCTGGCCAACATGGTGAAACCCCATCTCTACTAAAAATACAAAAAAATGAGACGTGGTGGAGGGCACCTGTAATCCCAGCTACTTGAAAGGCTCAGGCAGGAGAATTGCTTGAACCCGGGAGGTAGAGGTTGTACTGAGCTGAGATGGTGCCACTGCACTCCAGCCTGGACAATAGAATGAGACTTCATCTCAAAAAAAAAACAAAACAAAACCTCAACATTAAGAAAGTGAACAACCCAAATAAAAAATGGTAAAAGACCCAAACAGAAACCTCACCGAAGAAAATATACAGACAGCAAGTAAGAATATAAAAATATGTTCAACATCATACCTCATTAGGGTGTTACAAATTAAAACAATAATGAGATACCACTATACATCTATTAGAATGGCCAAAATCCAACTCAGTGACAACACCAAATCCTGTGGAGGATGTGGAACAACAGGAACTCTAATTGTTGCTGGTGGAAATGCAAAATGGTAAAGCTACTTTGGAAGACAGTTTGGCAGTTAAGTCTAAATATACTACTACCATATGATCCAGCAATTGTGCTCCTTGGTATTTACCCAAATGAACTAAAAATTTTATGTCCACACAAAAACTTGCACATGGATGTTTATAGCAGCTTTATTCATAATTGCCAAAACTCAGAAGTAACCAAGATATCCTTCCGTAGGTGAGTGGATAAACTGTGGTACTTTCAGACAATCAGATGTTATTCAGTGCTAAAAAAGAAATGAGCTATTAAGTCATGAAAACACAGAGAGGAAACTTAAATGCATATTACTAAGTGAAAGAAGCCAATCTGGAAAAGCTATATACATACTGTATGATTCCAATTCTATAACATTCAGGAAAAGGCAAAACTGTGGAGATAGAAAAGATTAGTGGTTGGGAAGAACAAGGGATGAATAAGAAGAGCACAGAGGATTTCTGGGCCAGTGAAACTATTTTGTATGATACTACAATGGTGGATACATCTCATTATACTTCGTCAAAACCCATAAAATGTACAATACCAGGAGAGCAGCATAATGTAAATTGTGGACTTTGAGGGATAATGATATGTTAATATAGGCTCATTGATTGTAACAAATGTATCATTCTGATATAGGATGTTGATAGTGAGGAAGAGTGTGTGTGTGTGTGTGTGTGTGTGTGTGTGTAGGGGTGAAGGGACAGGGAATATGTGAGATAACCCTGTACTTTCCACTCCATTTTGCTGTGAACCTAAAACTGCTCTAAGAAAATAAAATTTATTAATGTTTTTTAAAAAAATGAAGTTAGATCCCTACTCTATCATATTTAAAAAATAAATAAATAAAACAAACTCCAAATGGATGGAAGACCTAAATGTGAAAGGGAAAAGTATAAAGCTAATGAAAGAAAATATTGAAGAATACCTATATGATCTAGTTTCTTTAGGCAAGATCATAAAAGTGCTAGCCATAGGAGATAAGTTGATGAATTTGACTAGATGAAAGTTATTTCTGTTAAATGAGGAATTCCAAAGGTAACAGTAACCTCTGGGTGCCAGAAAGGAAGAGATATGTATAAATAATGAGGTATTCATATCTAGAAAATCCCCAGAACAACAAGAAAAAGACAATAAAATCCACTGGCAAATATTTTGAGTAGACAATTTGCAGAAAGGCAGACCTGATAAATTTGTGAAGATGATCAAATATGCTAATATTGAGATACTACATTATAAGCATCAGATTGGAAACAATTAGAAAGTCTGGTAATAACAAGTACTGGTGAGGATATGGGGGAAATTAGGAACATTAGTACATAGCTGATAGAATAAAAGGTATAGCTATTCTGCAGTACTTAGTGAAATTAATATGACTATACCCACAACTTAGCAATCCTACTACATTGTCAGTCTTGCTGAGAAACTGATCACAAATACAGCAGCATGAGGTTCTTCATTACATCAATATTTGTGGAGACAAGGAACTAGAAGTCAGCTAAGTGCCTCTCACTGGAAGAATGGTTACATAAAATGTGATCTATGCATACAATGGAATACTAGGCAACAGTCATAAACAAATTACATTTACATGTAGTAACACTGACATAGCTCAAAAAAGCATAAAGTTGAATGAAAGAACCATTAAAACACAAAACAATTCTAAGTAATACACACACACTGAGAACAACACACATTAAATACTTAGGAGTGAGTGCTAAGTAGAGGAGGAAAAAAGTAGGATAAAGAGTATAAAGATAAAAAGTAATAGAAAATGGTCTTTGCTTTGTCCAGTGATAAAATTACATGATAAGCTATGGAGTGTGAGTGCCTTCATTCCTTTTGTCTGTTGTCCTAAAAAGGAATTTTTTAAAGTAAAATAAATACAATATAGATATAATAATTTAATAAGATTGTGTTTTGAAGATTAATTCAGATAAAGCACTTAATGCCTAACACATATTAAACACTCAACTAATATTATCTATTAATGCTATCAACACCATGGTCCAGCTGCTACCAATCCATTGGAGTTGGCACTTAAAACCAATTGGATTTAGATTATTTTCCCCCAAAAGATCCTTTCAGGTCTAATATACTATAGTTCTGCCAGAGGGATAGGCAAGTACCACAGGAGGCCCAGAAGCAACAGGCAGGAGAAAAGCTGGAACATCCTTGGGGAATGGGAAAGGCTACCATCTTGTTTGTAGCATCATAGGAAACTTTGATGGTTAATTTGGGAGAATACTGATTAGTAAATATAATGCACAAATTAAAGAAGTAGGAACTGCACTAGTAAAAAGTGCTATGAAGCTGGGAGACTTTATATACTTTGCTATACTTCCTCTAAAAGGGTGTTTTTAACATTTTAAGTTACAAAATTGTAGCTGAGTTACAAAGTTTTGCTATATAGTGTTTGATTTGGAGTACCCCTTCCCCATCCTCCTCCTTCCCCAAAGTGGGACACAGGTTGTTCTACTGAAATAAGCAAGATCATCACCTAGTGGTTAATTCCTCAAAGTGCTGACACAAGAATTGGTCCCAGAGAGCAAAGATGTGCCCAATCCATGTCCTCATACAATGTTAATTCATTCAACAAGCATTGACTGGGACTTTATGCCAAGCACTATTCTGGTGCCTGGGGATACAGAGTTGCTAACACAAAATGACAAGTTTAAAAATAAAATTAAGGAAGTACCAACTTAGAAGCTTAAGCGCCCTCTCAAAATGATGTTGCATGTATTTATTTCCCACTGGTTTTCCGTAGATCATAGACGAAGAAGAAACACAATTTATGAGCAATTGCCCTGTTGCAGTCACTGAAAGCACTCCACGGAGGAGGACGCGGATCCAGGTGTTTTGGATAGCGCCACCAACAGGAACAGGCTGCGTGATTCTGAAGTAAGTAAACATGGAATCCTTCCCTGCAGTTTATCAAAGACTTTGTGGTGTGATTGCAGGAAAAAACAAAAGTTCGTTACTGAGGATCAGAAAGTTGCATCATCTCTCTGCCCTCCCTTATCTGAATTCTCAATAGCACCATAGACTATCATTGGCTCCATAAAGATTCATTTGCTGGAATCTATGTTCATCAAATAGGATGTTTCTCTTGGCCACCCTGTCCTACTAGAGATAATTATATTAGGGCTGGTTAAGAAAAATTACAAATCAGGTGAAGATAATCTTTTGACTTTTTCCACCTGGAATTTGACACTTTTTTCTTTTCTCAGAGCATACAGCCCCTAGAATCCTTAAACTATGCTTAGGCTGCCCTGAGACCCACATGTGACCTCCATTAGCCCTGAGCTCTGCTTTATGGTGCTACCTTCTTCCTTGCCCATCAAAATGGCCCTCTGGTGCCACTTCCTATCTTGCTTGTTGACCCTCCTTTCAGTGAATTATAATAGGTGATAAAAGGTATTAACCAGCCAAAACAGTTTTCCTCTGAAAGGTAGTGTTGTCTCAACCTGTTATCTCCAAACTTATGTGCCACAAAATGATGGTTTGGGAAATGGAAATAGATGGGCAGGAAAACAATTTCCGTGGTCAAATGTTTGCAGAATGCTATGCACTAAATACCCTTCTTACAGATTCACAGCACTAGCATAATGAAGGTTTTGCAAAGTCCTGGCAAAAAATAAAAATCTGCTTAATTTGGTTTCACCCAGTATTTTCCAAACTTACTTGATTGTAAAGCTCCTTTTTTATGGTGACATCTATTAACATTCACAGTTTGGTGAAACACAGCCATAATTTATTTTAAATAGGTTTGAAGTCCTATATGGAATGATGCTTAGAATGTTAGGATTTCATACCAGCAAATTAGTCATGGATAGATGGACATGGTTCCAGTCCTAGCATCCAGAAGTCACTGTTTTTTTTTAATGGAAGTAGGCACTGAGACCTTCCCAACAGTCTCTTTTTTAAATCCTTGAAGGTCTTATTTATGTATTTGGTTCATTTGTCAAATACAATCATTTTGACACACTTACAACTGTGGTTAACTCCAGCCCACCCCTGAGGAGATGGTGATAAGAAAGCCCACCTAGGCATTGCAGTCCCTGTAGTTCCTAGACTTCCATTGTGCTTGGCTTATGGGAAAAACCCCACAGAGTCTCTGAAGCATCTGTCCATTGTCCAGACTCAGCCCTGTCGTTGTTTGGCCTCCCTTTGCTGCCATCTGTCTGGACATTATTTGTTTCTTTCTTAGTTTAATGCAAGCTGAGCATCCTTCCTCAGTTTCCTTGAGCAGTTTGGCTCTTGGAATTAATCTACACTGGTCATTAAGAAAAAATCAGTAGAATTTTAAAACATGAAATCGTGTCTATAAATGTCAATATATAACATGTCTATAGTATCTAGTTAAAATGTGGGAGATGGCCTTGTGGAAATGAACAAAGACCCCTGAAATGAGAACAGAGAGTGTGTGTTCAGAGCCTGCTGTATAACAAGGGAGTCAGCTGCCATTACTAGCATTTGGCAAAGTCTCAAAGGCAGGCAGAGGACTGGGAAAGCCTTCTAGTGAAAACAAGAGAAGACTGATTGGAGGTTCCTTGGTATGAGGAAGCTGGAGGCAGGCTAACTACAAGTGGAGCATCTTATGCGATTGGTTTGGAGGGCATATTTGGCTTTCTCTGGTTAGTTCTGAGTTGAAAGTGGGGGAGGTGGTGAGGGCAAAAAATAGAGCGGTTGACAGTTCCTTGGACAAATCCTGATATTCTGTGTCGATTGGTGGGGCCCAGAGACTGGAGGTCAGAGTATTATGGTCATTGGGATAAATGGCCTTGCTATTGTCTGTTAGTATATTCACTCTTAGCCCAGAGACTGGGTTCCCAGCTTGGCCCTCAGTGCCCATCCCACTACCCATGACAGCCCAGTGGCTCCACAGAGCCTGGAGCTCTAAAGAAAATGGGTTGAAAATGTCAGATCTATGTGAAGAGTCTTCCTGCTCTAAAAGCTCTTATTCCTCTGGCCCAGATCTCTAGTTTTCTTTGATTTGTTGTTCTTACAACCCAGAAGCATTAGATCTTTTTGGTGGAAGCCAGAAGGGCATCTATTGTTTACCCATTAACAATCAATGTATATGTACATATGTTTATCCATTAACAACATGTATGGCTTGTTCATTCATTCATTCTTCCAACAAATGCAACTGAGCTTCTATTAGCCCAGGCATCCAGGATATACACAATGGAGGTATGTTCTTGACCCTGGAGGTTCTTACAAGTCAGATAAGGGAGAGAGAAAAAGTCAACCAATGCTTTCTGTGTACCAAGAACTCAGCGCACATCTCGCAGGCTTTGTCTAATTTGATCTTCACAGAAAACTACTCCCATTTTACAGAGGAGGAGACAAGCCCTGGGGAAATTAGGCAAGTTTTTTGAAGTCATGAATCCATTTAACATTAAACTCCATGTTCTGCCTTTCTTTTATTTATTTTTTCTCTGAAGGAGTCCTATATAAGCTAACTATTTATTAAAGAAATAGTAATTGTATGGGTAGGACATAAATGCATTCACATTGTAAAATTTCAAACAATACAAAAAGTAGTGAAATATGGAATAAAGAAAAAGTTAAAAATCCACGGCATCTTAGCCGGGCTCAGTGGCTCATGCCTGTAATCCCAGCACTTTGGGAGGCTGAGGCAAACAGATCACTTGAGGTAAGGAGTTCGAGACCAGCCTGGCCAACATGGCAAAACCCCATCTTTACTAAAAGTACAAAAATTAGCTGGGCATGGTGGTGCGCACCTGTAGTCCCAGATACTCAGGAGGCTGAGGCAGGAGAATAACTTGAATCTGAGAGGTGGCAGTTGCAGTGAGCTGGGATTGTGCCACTGCACTCCAGCCTAGGTGACAGAGTGAAACTCCATCTCAAATAAATAAACAAACAAACAAATAAATAAAATCCATGGCATCTCTCTCAATTCCAGTTTTCTACACAAAGGCAACAATAGAATCAATTTGGTTTGTATGCTTTAGACTTATCTCTGCTTTTACATTTACGAAGGTAATCATAAAAGTACATAGTTTCATTCCTGTGGGAATTTAAGGTTAAACAAATGGTATCATGTTATGCATAATGCCCTGAACTTGAATGGTTTTTCACTAAATAAAATATATTAGAGATATGTCTGGGTCAGTACATACAAAGCTACCTCCTTTTGTTTTTTAACTGCTGCATGTCTATGGTATGGATGTTAATTATTCCAAAGTTAATGGACATTTAGATTGTTTCTGGTGTCTTACTGTGACAAATAATGCTATGATGAATATCCTGATACTTGCCTATTGAGCAAATTTCCAAGTTTTTATCCACAGTAGATGCCAAGAAATGGGATCATAAGGGATGCACATTTGTAATTTTATTAGATGCTGCCAGATTTTTCTCCAGAAAGCTTGCCAACTTAAACACTCTCCCTGACAGTGAACAAGAGAGCCTAAATCTTTACTTGCTCAATGGCACTTGGTATTATCAATCTTTAAGATTCATAAAGATTGTGTGAATGGCCCATTCATATTCTTGTCCATTTTTTAATAATCTGTATTTTAAAATTGATTTATATGGCT
>NW_016807378.1:2047228-2081342 GCF_001698545.2 Rhinopithecus bieti | reverse complement strand
ATTTACACATATAAAATAATTTGATTTATTTAGAATATATTTATGTTTAAAAGTGATCTTTAGGTAGTACAGATAATGACACTTCGTTGTAAATTTCAAATATTTCTCTCCACCTTTCTTTTAACTTTGCTTATGGGTGTCTAATGAGTCAAAAGTTTGAAATTTTAAGTAATCAAATGTATCCATCCTTTCCTTTATGAATTTTGATTTTGTCTTGTTCAAAAATAATTTTCCTATGCCTAAGGCTATAAATATATTCCCATATTTTATAGATTTTAAGTAAGTGTAGGTCTTTAATCTTCCTGGAATTTAATGTTGTGAATGATATATATTAATAAGCCACCACAGAAAATAGGTGGCATGCTCAAAAGGAGGTGCCAGAGGAAAGTTTAATAAGGGTCCGTTTACAATGGTGGGGGCAAAATAACAGTGAAGGAGGGCTATATAATCCAGGCCTGAAGAAGCAAAAGGAAAAGGCAGAGAGGATGGGGTAGAGAGGACCACCCCTTTACAGGAGCTAAGACCTTTGGTTAAGGGAAGCAACTAGCCTCAGGTACCCCAACCCTACTCCTTTCTCTAATTCCTTGTGGGCTCTCCCTTTGGTGTGGCTCCAACTACAGGAACATAGAGCCCATATATATAATCTTTACGGAGTATTCTCAGTCTTTAACTAGGGGGCAGAAGAGTAGAGCAGGTATCTAGAGGAACAAATCAAAGATACCCACCACAGATGGGAAATTGAAATCTACCTATTTTTTCCCCAGATGGGTAATTGTCCCCCATCCACTTATCAAATAGTTTATTCTTTCCTTGGTGGGCTGAGATGCTACTTCATTAAATGCAAAATTTTTATACAGGTGTGGTCTGTTCTGTTGATCTATTTATATATTCTTCAATGAAACCCACACCATTTTATAGCATAAAATGGTTTGAAATGGTTATGTTTTGATGGCAAGTCATCGCTCGTTAATCTTCTCGTTCAAACTGTTCCTGGTCATCCAAGCAGATTTCTAATTCCTGACAAATCATAGAATAAGTTTGTTGTGTTTGATAAAAAAATCGTTTTCAGATTTCGAATGGCTTTGCACTGAAATAATAGTTTCTCAGAATACATAAGATGCATTCACAGTCAAAAACATGGAATGTTCCATATTTATTTTGGTCTTTTGTATCCTTCTTAAAATTTTGTAATTTTCCTTCATTTAGATTGCATATTCTTGAGAGGCTTTTTCCTCACATAGGTAATTTATAGTTTTATTTCTTTTGTGAATGGGATCTTTGTCTTGTGCTTTCTAATCATTGATCCCTTCTGTTTAGAAAAGCTATCGATTTTTGTACGTTAAGTTTGAGTTTGGATACTGCTGCACTGTCTTGGTAGTTCTAATGGCTTATTCTTTCATTCTTTTGGGATTGTTGATGTAAATGATCATATCTTAAAATAATGAATATATATATATATACACACACATATATACATATACCTTTTGTTTCTTTCTTATATTTTAGTTTATTATCTAGCACCTCTAGTACAGTATTACATAGTAGTATTCATGCTTATTCCAGATTTTAATGGGAACACTATTTTACTTTTAATTGTAATATTCAGTATTACAGGTTTCAAATCAGTGCCTTTAATCAAGTTGAGGAAGACCCTTTACTTAGCTGAGAAACTTCCCTTCTTTAATCAGGTTGAAGGTGCTATTTGGGAAACCAACCAACCAGTATGCCATGGGCACCTACCATGCACCCAGAGTATAGCAGGCATTGAGGAAGATTCAGGGTATAAACAATGATCCTGACTTTCAAAATGCTTTCAGTCTAGTTGTGATATAAATTAAAATATTTATGCAAAAGCTAGCAAACCCAAGACAGACATTAATGGGGGACAAATTAAACATGGTAAGAGTTCAGAAAGGAGATGAATGAGAAATGGAAAAATCAGAGCCTCTTGGAAAGGTTAGCAGTTACATCTTGAAGACAGTGTTAGGGTTTGGATAAAAGGACAGAAGGGAAGAGGTTATTCCACGCAAAAGGGGTGGATAAAGTGAAAACTGAAGTGAGAGCAAACATGGCAGCCCTGGAAGACAGTAGACAAACTTTTCAAGATTAAAAAGCCTTTGGGGGCCGAAATTCATTGCTAAATCATAGAGTCCCTCCAATACCAACAGGAAGAGATTGAACTTGATTCTAGCGGAGTTGAGGGAGCCATTAGTAGGTATTAAACAATGGACTGACACACTGTGAGGAATGTTCATTAAAAAGTTAGTAACGATGGGCCAGGTGTGGTGTTCATGCCTATAATCCCAGCATTTTGGGAGACTGAGGCAGGCAGATCACCCGAGGTCAGGAGTTCGAGACCAGCCTGGCCAACATGGTGAAACCCAGTCTCTACTACAAGTACAAAATTAGCCAGGCATGGTGGTGCATGCCTGTGATCCCAGCCACTTGGAAGGCTGAGGCAGGAGGAATCGCTTGAACCCAGGAGGCGGAGGTTGCAATGAGCGGAGATCATGCCATTGTACTCCAGCCTGGGCAACAAGCACGAAACTCCATCTCAAAACAAACAAACAGGTGAGTGAGGATGCTTAAATCTGGCAGCAAAGTTCAGGACAGATAAAAAAGGGGGATACCAACTGTGCTGCAGAGCCCTCACTTGTCAAAAGGAGCATTTGTGTTGCATTTGAGTAATATTCCTGGGAGAAGGCAGCCTAGTAGATAAGCTGCACAGACTGATAAATGTCTGTAGATGACAGCTCTGAAGCCCACGTGGCTGGTTGTGTTCCTTTGCCCAGGAGTGCTGGGAAGGAAAATACATAGCAATTATGACTTTCCTTTTGGCACAAACCTGACACCATTTCCATTTTCCATTTGGATGCAAAGCTTTGTACATTTCTAAATTACAGACTTTCCAGGCAGCCCTCCTTATAGCCTTCTCCCTACAAATGAGTGACCCAGCACTTAAAGTTTCCCTGGCATGTTACAATGCTGCAAGAATGCTGCAAACCATCACAGGCAAGTAGCAATTGATTAAAAGAAAAAGCCCCCATGAGTAGAATAAATGTTTACAGACCTCACCAGAAGGGAGTTCTGTATCCTTGAGTCTGACAAAAGTTTTATCTTGTGATGTGATCCTCTGTTTCCATGGATTTGTTACCTTTGGGTGGATTTCTAACACTTACTTGTCCCTTCCTGGAAGGGTCTGAGATGTAGATCATCCTTCTGAGAACACATTCATCTGGTGAACCATCAGGAAATTCACTCTTAGGAAACAGTTGTTGGTTAAAGGCAGTCGTAAGAGCCAAGAGCCACGCACTGTTCTGAGTGCACTACAAATACTTATTTCATCCTCATAGCAACCCTATGAAGTAGATATGAAGGAGAAAGCTGAGGCACAGAGAGGTTCAGTAATGTGCCCAAGGTCACAGAGTAAGTGACAGAGTTGGGACTGAAACGCTCCCAAGTCTGCGATCTTCATACTGTACTCTGCCATCTCAGCCTGCTGCTGCAGGGTCAGGCTGAACTCTGACTCTTCTCTCCCTCCAACATCATTAGAGCCAGATCTTGGCTCTTTTTTATCGCTTGCTCTACATTCATTGCCTAATTCACAGACACTTCTTGCCTTACTCTTGTAGAAACCTCCTAAGTGATCACTCCAGTTTCTTACCCTCTGATCCTCCTCACGCTGATATAAGACTTGCTGTCCTCGGGCCCAGCTGAGTCACACCACTTATCTAACACTTGAACAGGGCTCCCCAGCACTTTCAGATAAAGTTCAAATCCTGATCAGAGCACATAAGGGTGCCTATGACCTTCACCAGGTCCCTAACCAGCCTTCCACTCCATCTCTTTCTGAACTCTGAATCCTCCCCAGCCTTTCTTGTCTGTCCATTCTCTTGGTAGCGCTTACTGAACACCTCCTGTGTGCGCGCACTAAGGACACAGAGGCTGCCTTTGAGGTTGGCACAGTCTAGGGAAAATCATGAACATACAAATTGGGTCCACAGCCCTTCATCTGCAAACTGAAATCCAGAAAGCTCTAAAATCCAAAAGATTTTTCATAACTCATTTAGGGCCAAAACCTGCCCTAAACTGCTTCAAAGTTACGTATGGTCTTTTTGTGTACATATTAATGTGTTTGATGGTGAGATGCTGTCCCAGGCCCTGATGGGGGCATTACAAGATATAAGGAATATGTACTATATTATTCAAAATATTCTTAATTTCAAAACATATCTGGCCTCAGGTCTATCAGAGAAAGGACCTCGGCCCTGTTGATGCAATCCAGGGTGGGAAATTCAGTAATGGAAGCATCACTCAGGGTGCTTAGGCAACCCTCTGGCAGGATTGGGTTTCATGTAAATGTTAAAAAGAAGCAATTCATTTCTTGCTAGTGAAATAACCTATTCCCAGTTGCAGCTGCTACAAGATATGAGAATTCATTCAATGTTTCTTACCACCAAAGAATAAAGTCAATATTCCTTAGCATGGTGTCCAACTCTATATGATGTTTCTAGCCACCTTTACAGCCTTATTTGTAGGAACTCTTCCCCACACAGGACTCTGAGCTTCATGAAGGGATGGATCAATTTCACTCTTCTTTGTGATTGTAATGTAGGTCAGAAAATCACAGCCCATGGGCCAAAACTGGTCCACTGCCTGTTTTTATAACTAACATTTTATTGGAACACAGTCACATTAATTCATTTATGTATTGTTTAGAGCTCTTTCAAGCTATAGCAGCAGAACTTAAAAGTTGCAATGGAGACCATATGGCCTACAAAGCCTAAAATATTTTTCTGGCCCTTTATAGAAAAAGTTTACTGGTTCCTGTTCTAATGTACACTCCAGCATCAGGAACTCAATAATTACTGATTCCTGTCCTAGATTCTTCTAAAAGCCCAGCTGAGACCAAAGTTTATAAGCAGGTACTTTATTTGGGAAATGATCCCAGGGAGCAAGAGTGAAGGGTAGGGGTGGTGATTTGGTCAAGTTTTACTGACTTGGCCACCACTGCAGGCCACTGGCATTTGATCCCACTTGGGGCCTTTGGAGAAGGCTTATGACATGTGTCTCAGAACAGTGCACCCAGGGTAAACCGGGGAAGCGACTATCCATTGGTCTCCATCCTTCATGAATTAAAGGCGGCCCCACAAGCATTAGCTCCCCTCCACTTCTGAGATGCATACATGTGAGTATTCTGAAGATTCTGAACACTTGCTGCAGCATCAGAGAAGCTCTGGAACAGGAATCAAGTGGTACACCATGCAGGCAAGATGTGCATCATCCCATTGCAGTGGGGCAGAGATGGTCAAAGTCTGTACACAGTTGGTCACTGCAACAGTGGTTGGAGTCAGAGTTGTGCTGAGAGGATGTGAAGATGTGTGTAGAGTTGCCTATTATGGTCTGAATGTTTTGTGTCCACCCCAAAATCTGTATGTTGAAGTTTAATCCCCATTGTGATGGTATTAGGAGATGGGACCTTTGGGCTATAATTAGATCAAGAGGATGAAGCACTCAAAAATGGGATTAGTGTCCTTATAAAAAGACATATAGGGACAGATGTGGTGGCTCATGCGTGTAGTCCCAACACTTTGAGAAGCCAAGGTGGGAGGATCGTTTGAGTCCAGGACTTCGAGACCAGCCTGGGAAACATAGTGAGACCTTGTCTCTACAAAAAATAAACAAAATTAGCCTGGTGTGCTGGTGAGAGCCTATAGTCCCAGCTACTCAGGAGGCTAAGGTGGGAGGATTGCTGGAGCCCAGGAGATTGAGGCTTCAATGAGCTGAGATGGCACCACTGCCCTCCAATCTGGGAGACATAGTGAGACCCTGTCTCAAAAAAAAAAAAAAAGACAAAAAAAAAAAAAAAAAAAAGGGCTTGCTTTCTCTGAAACTCTGTCATTCACTATGTGAGGACAGGAGGAGATGACCTTCTTTAAACCATGAAGAGGGCCTTTACAGGGCACCGAATATGCTGGCCCCTTGATCTTAAACTTTCCAGCCCCCAGGACTGTGAGAAATACATTCTGTTGTTTATAAGCTAGTCGGTTTATGATACTGTGTTTTGTTATCACAGCCTGAACAGACTGAGACAGTACCCAACACGTTGATTAATCAAATAACAGTATAAGTAGCTTATATTTATTGCTAAGCACTATGCTAAATGCAATGCAAGTCTTATCTATGTCTTACATAATTCTCATAAAAGCCCTATAGAATTTTCACTATATCATTCCCATTTTGTTCATAAGAAAGCTGACATTTTGAAAGTTGATACTTGGGCCAGTAAAGCAGTAAAGTAATGGGGTCTGGGACTTCAACTCACTTCTGCCCGACTCCAAAGCCCTGATCACCACTAAGCTACACTGACTCAGCTTGACTCCCCTCCCCGCTGCTCCTGCCCAACTTCTGCCTCAGTAGGTCTGTGAGGAGTAGGACAGAGCCCTTCTTATAACCAGGGGTTGGAGGACTACCTGTGGGGTGAGATATTGTTCCGCAAGTGAGGAAACTAAATGTCACTTAGAAAATGGTAAACAAGCCCAGGGAAACTGGCAAGAGGAAGACTTGTTAGTGGGAAGAGAGGATGAGTATTAAGAAGCAATTAGCTAGCATTCATAATACTTTGTAATGTCATAGGGCTCACTAACTCCTTTTATCTTCAAAGGAAGTAACAGAAAACCACATGCAATGACTCTGTGTGTGATTTAGAGGAAAATGGTAGGGTTAGGAAGATCTGATGTGGCTGGGGTAAAGCTTACCCCACAATTTTTCTGGCATTAGGTACAAGAGGAACTATAGTCTCCTTTGTGGTAAGTCAGGGTGGCTTCACTTCAGGCAGCCTAGGACCTCAGCAACCCTGACCAGGGAGGAATCAAGGAGTCAACAGAAAAAGGACTGGAAACCCCTGAACCAGCTAAAGTGGCAGATTCTTGCGAGAGCAGTTGGAAAGACCAATTCCATGGCTAAATGGAAACATGTGCCTGGTTAGGAAGACTCAGTTACCCCAGAATCTGCCATCCAACAGGTGGAATCCAGATGTCAGAGGTTCCTGGGATGCCAGCGGGAGCATGGCTCCAGGGGATCAGTCCAATGGCAGCAGAGTTTCATTCAACAGCTGAGATCCCAGGTGCAGGATCCAGCCCCCAGGGGAGAAAACTGGCAAGAATTAAATAGGAAGTACAGGCTGCCGAGGAACAGGCCCTAGACAGAGCTCTAGGCACAGCAGTAAACCGAAGCTTGGTGGGAAGACTAAAGCACTGACAGATTGCACCAACATTGTGGGGATCCTGGGAGTGACTGCAACTTGGTGGGCATGCAAGAACATATGGCCCACCCTATTTGTGCACCAGCACCAGGTCTATGGCAGGAAGACTAGTTCCAATTCTCTCCCACTGATGGAGTGGGAGTTGCCAATATATTCCCTGCCCTGGTCAAGTTAGGATCAAAATGGAATGTTTCAACCCTGTGAACTTTTTTATAATTGAGGTTAAATTCACATAACATAAAATCAACTATTTTAAAGTGATCAATTCAGTGACATCTGGTACATTTATAATGCGCAACCACCATCTCTACCTAGTTCTAAAACATTTCCATCACTTCAAAGTAAAACCCCTTATTCATTGAGCAGTTTCTCCCCATTTTCCTCTCCCTGCCCCAGCCCCTGGCAATCACCAATCTACATTCTGGCTCTATGGACTTAACTATTCTTGATATTTCATATAAATGGAAGCATACAATGTGTGACCTTTTGTGTCTAGCTTTTTTTCACCTAGAATAATGTTTTTGAGGTTCATCCATATTGTAACTTGTATCGCTATACTTTATTCCTTTATATAGCTGAATAATACCCATTGTATAGATATACCACAATCTGTTTATCCCTATGAACATTTTTAAAATGAGATGATCAAAGGATAAAAATGAGAACTTTGGGCAACAGTGAAAAAGTATCATGGTATTATTCCTACATTGACTTCAGTCCATATTTTTTTAACCAGGAGATACACAAAATTGGCATGTTGCCTTACACCTGAGTCCCATACCATCAGTAGGAAGGACAGTAATGACTCTGAACAAGAGTAGAAAAGGACAAAGAAGTGGTTCTACACCTACTTTGTCTTTCAGGGTCACAAAGTATGAAACAGCCTGTCCCAAAAATGGATTGATTAGATCTTTGGACACTCAGTGTGTGACCACAGTGCAACAAAGTCATATACTGGGGAATTTGTTCCTTCATCTGGAAGAAGTGAGGTGGAAGCTGCCTGAAGGTCCTCAGTGCTGTGGAAGATGGCATTCCTCTAGAGATGCTCTCCTACTCTACCACTGTTCATTCCCAATTACTGATCAAATAAGTGTGCCTGAATTATTTACCTTCCTGCAAGCCTGCTCACAACAAAGAATACCCAACCTCAAGTCAGTGAACAATAAGATTACATAAGAAGAAAGAATGTACCACACTCCCTCCATAATTAATTATTGTGGGCTGATTTCAGCTACATTTTTCCTTGGGCATTTTCCTAACAGTTCACATTTAACAGTCCCTGGAAGCCAGGAAAACAGAGGAGAAAAAGCTCCTTTATGTCTTAGTTCTATGCTATTCATAAATGAAAATCATTGTTAATTTAGAGTTTGACAGCTGTGGTGCATTTGTAAGTCCAGAGCAGCTGTCATCAGCACTCCAGCTTATTTTTCAAGCAGATGTTTAATTTGACTTTAGCGCTATTGCCAGCTCTTAAGGAGAAAGAGGGGGAAGCAGAAACAGAAATAATCATTATATTCATCATTTGGTTTCCTTTCAAAACGTAAATCGGCATGATTAACAATGACATCAGAATTGCTCTAATTGCAGTTTTGGGTGCAGAACTAGTTAGCTATCATCTCCTACATGGTCCAAAGTCTAGTTTTCTTTTCTTTTTTTTTTCCTCTTAAAGTCAGAGGTTGTTTTGTGGTAATTACACCCAGACTCTGAACAACAGTCCCAGATCCATAGAAAAGCCTTCCAAAGTGCAGAAGAAAATCAAAAATCAAGGAATGGGGAATGATGGGGGTGACTGGGCCACAACCCCAGATGAAAGCCACAGGCTGAGTCTTGTCTTGTGGCTCTGGAATCAGGAAACCAGCAAGAGCAACCAGAGCCCTTGGAACAGCAGCCAGGATCTCCTGCTCTTACATATCTACCATGCTTCTGCGGCCAGGCAGCTGGCTTTGTGCAGGCTCACAGTGTGCAAATTGGTCTCAAAGTATAAAATTAAACACATCTGTGGCTCCACGTAGAAATCTGATGAGTCAGTACGTACTTGATCGGGCCCACTGTTCCAGTCCACGTTGCTTGGAGGAATCTTCCTTCGCACCAGCTGTGTTGCTAGCTAAACCCACTTCCTGGATCCTTCTTCACCCTCATTTTTATATGTGTGGCTTCCGGAGGTCTCACTTGGCCTTTATTTTTTGCCATCTATCATCTGTCCAATCATAATGTCCCAAAGAACCTCTTTGACATTGCCTTTGTAGTGGGGACACTAGATGCAATAACACACTCCTATCTTTCTATTTGTTTCTTTGTACATTGAGATGAAAGACTGCCTTGCCTTCTTCATCAGTCAACAACTCGATATGTGCTATGCTAAAAAAGATCCCATCCAAAGGAAAAGTTTGGCAAATGTCCTGGACCCCAGCTCTGAAATTAAAATTTGATAGAGGAACAGTCTACAACCTCACCCTTCTAGTGCCAGAGGATCCTCTAGACAGAACTAAAGATGTAGACCCTGAGGGGCAAGTCCGACTCCTAAAAGGGTAGTCTTCCATCTTTTTAAATGGAAAGTGTTATTTGTAGATTATGAGTTAAGAACTAATTCTTCCTTAATGATAGACCAGGCTTCATAGTATCGGGGGCGGAGCAAGATGGCCGAATAGGAACAGCTCCAGTCTCCAACTCCCAGCACGAGCGACACAGAAGACCGGTGACTTCTGCATTTTCAACTGAGGTACTGGGGTCATCTCACTGGGGAGTGCCGGACAATTGGTGCCGGTCAGCTGCTGCAGCCCGACCAGCGAGAGCTGAAGCAGGGCGAGGCATTGCCTCACCTGGGAAGCGCAAGGGGAAGGGAATCCCTTTTCCTAGCCAGGCGAACTGAGACACACAACACCTGGAAAATCAGGTAATTCCCACCCCAATACTGCGCTTTAAGCAAATGATAGACCAGGCTTCTGCCAGGTTAATGTCCCAAGAATTTGTGAGAATCCTTAGGGAATTATAAACATGTACCTAAAACTACTGGCCGTTGCTTGTTGCTTGCCACCTTGGCCATCCACTTGGAGCTAGGCTCTGGATCTGTTCCATGGGCAGCTAGCTCCTCTCCCTGCCTTTGCCTCAAGCTTGGACTCTAGGCTGTCCATTAGTACCCACGTTATGGTTAGGGACAAACAGCAATGGTTGATAAGATGTTGAGGACTTGGGGAGTGCCCCAAAGTCCCCAGAGAGAACCTACATAACTGGACTAAGGGTTGGCTGCTCTTAGGCCCACAAGCCCACGCTCATCCTTAGAGGTTCCCTGCTGTCAGCTCCTGGCCTGTCTCACACAAGGTGGGCACCAGGCTGCCTGCCTAACCGCAGTGGCCTCTTTCCTTCTCCTTAAGGGAATACCCCTGTACAAGTCCCAGTTGCCCCATTTTCCAGACCTAACTCCCCTCCACACTAGTTTGCTTAGCATTGCAGTTAAGAAGGTGGACTTCCAGGTCAAGTGATCTGAGATTGAAGTCTGGCATTACCACTTGCTAATGATGTTAGGCAAGTCATTTTAGACACCCAGTGCCTCAGGTGCCTCCCCCATAACATGGGGGTGGTAATATTAATAGTATGTACCTACCTCATAGAGTTGCTGAGAAGACTAAATGAGTTAGTGCATGTAAAGCGCTTAGAACACTTTCTGGCACAGAATAAGCTCTAAACAAAGATATATTATTAATGTTGCTGTTACTACTATTGCTTTACCTTTGCAATAAAATGAAGATCATCATGTAGATGTTTCCTAAGACAAAGAAGTGGTCCATCCAAGAAGTGAATTTCATTTTCTGGTACTTTAGTCACACTGGATCTCCATTTATTTTACTTGCTTGCTCCTTGCCACTTCCCATAAAGAATATGAAGTGGCATTAAGAAAAATATAAAACAAAGTGGTCGTGTTAAAAAAAAATCAAGACCAGGGAAAATAAACATTAAAATATAACGTCAGTGGGGCGCGGTGGCTCACGCCTGTAATCCCAGCACTTTGAGAGGCTGATGTGGGCGGATCACGAGGTCAGGAGATCGAGACCATCCTGGTAAACATGGTGAAATCCCGTCTCTACTAAAAAATACAAAAAATTAGCTGGGCGTGGTCACAGGCGCCTGTAGTCCCAGCTACTTGGGAGGCTGAGGCAGGAGAATGGTGTGAACCTGGGAGGCGACACTTGCAGTGAGCGGAGATTGCGCCACTGCACTCCAGCCTGGGCGACAGAATGAGACTCCATCTCAAAAAAATAAATTTAAAAAATAAAATATAACATCAAGACAGGAGGAAGATCTAAAGCATGCTAACGGCTCTAAATTCTCATACACTTACAGGAGCACTGGATTACAACCCATTAAATAAAATGGAAAACCATGGGTTGTCTAATATAAATAAACACATATACCAGTTAAACAAGTGGATGAATAATTGGAAAGTTTGATAAGGAATAGGATGTTTCTATAATCTCAAAGTACTTGCCTTGAAATACTTAATCACTAAAAAGGGAGAAAAGCAAGAACTTTAGAATGGAGAAATCTGGCAGTCACCTATAATGTGTGCCACCTGATAGGATGCAATGAGAAGAAAACAATACAGTGTCAGTTCTGTGATATTCCTGCTAGAGATGCATAACCTGAATCTGATTATGAGGAAACATCAGATAAGCTCAAACATTTAACAGAATAAATGACATGTAATCTTCAAGTTTCAAAGTCAAAGACTGAGGAAGATTCTAGATTGAAGGAAACTAAAGTGACATGAAATCTAAATGCAACACTGTGATTCTAAACTAGATATATTATCTGCAAAAGAATAATTGTTGAAATGTGAATAGGGTTTGCGGATTAGATATATCAATGTTATCTAATCTGATGGTTGTATTGTGGTTAAATGGGAGAATATCGTTGCAGGAATTACACACAAAAAAGTACTTGAGCTGATCAGGCATCATGTCAACCACTCACTTTCAAATGCTTCAGGGTAAAAAAAGTTTTTTATACTGCTCTTGTAAGTTTTCTTTAAGGTTGAAATGGTTTCAAATTAAAAAGACTCAGGGTTGCCAGACACAGTGGCTCATCTGTAATCCCAACGCTTTGGAAAGCTGAGGCAGGAAGATTGCTTGAACCCAGGAGTTCAAGACCAGCCTGGGAAACCTAGTGAGACCATGTCTCTACAAAAAAAAAAAAAAAAAAAAAACTTAAAAATAAAATTAGCTGGGCATGGATGGTGATGCATGCCTGTGGTCCCAGCTACTCAGTAGGCTGAGGTAAGAGGATCCCTGGAACAAGGAAGATTGAGGCTGCAGTGAGCCATGATCATGCCACTGCACTCCAGTCTGGGGGACAGAGTGAGACCCTGTCTCAAAAACAAACAAAAAAAAGGACTCAGGGCAAAATCCAGGGGGTGTTGGGGTGGAGGGGAAAAAAAGAGCTGTATTTACATCTTTCCTTCCTTCCTTCATTTTTTTCTTTTCTCCCTGGCTTTTTTCTCTCAGAAGGTTGGGCCAAGATTTTGATGAGAAGACATCGGGTTCAATCAGGAAGGCAGGCAGGGACTTGCCAGACCTGAGGGGCGGGCTGAGTTGGTTCGTTCAGTGATCCTTCCTGTAGTGTATATATACTAAGCACCTTCATCCCATCCCAAGCGCCATACCAGACAGCAAGGATACAGAGCTGAGCAGGATGCAGCCGGTGTGACCAGAGACTCGTAGAGTGGTGGGAAATGAGCCAGTCAACAGGCAGCAACCGCATGATATGAAAGGGCCTCCCCGAGAGAAGCACAGGGCGGAGTTGGGCAGGCACCCATCCTTGTTGAGGGTGGTGAGGAAGGTCCAGAGAGCTGTGGCAAAAAGGCAACAGGTGAGGGAAGCAGAGGGAACAGTGTGGGATTTTCACTAGACCAAAGAAGGCAAGGAACATTAGGGGACCTGCAAGCAGGTGGAGTAGGGAGGACTGTGGTTGGGGAGAAGGTGAGGCCATGCTAAGGAGTGGGTGCTCAATGAATGTTCCTCTTTTTCTATACTTTCCTTCTCTTCTTTATCGCTTCCTTTGCCAAAATATCCCTTCTTTGAGCATTCAGCTAGGTATTTTCTGAATTTTAATGACAGTAACAATAATCGCTAAAATACGTGCCCACAATCCTATAATGCAGATACTATTATTTCCTCCATTTTACAAAGAAGAAAATTGAAGATTGCTTAACATCATGTAGCTCATAAGTAGCAGAGCTGAGATTTGAACCCTGGACAGTCTAACTCTGTAGCGTAAGCTTTTGATCTACCACAGTGCAAGAGTACACCTTTAACAAGGCTGAATTCTCGGGGATTATGTCTTTCATAAAGTGTCTTGAGAGCCTCAGTAGTTCTATAACCAGAGGTGTAAAGGGAGTGGGGATCTTACAACCTCTGTGTATTGGGGCGTCTTACCCATTCCAGCCACCTCCCCTCATCCCACTCACTGCCTTTTTGTGCCTGCCCTGTCATCAGTTGTGTGAGACCTGCAATGGGTCCAGGGACACCTGCAGCCTGGGCTGGACCAGTGAGAGTTTTACCCAGGGTGGTTGCAGAGCCAGCACAGCTCATAGTGGAGGAGGGCAGCAAAGGGTCAAATCAAGGATCAGGTCCAAAGGGCCCTCAGGGGGAAAGGCTGTGCCCAGCAAGAAACTGGGCACAAAGTTGGGTCAAGGTAAGCTGTTCAGGATGGAAACTGAATAAGGCAAAGTCAAAATGTAGAAGGTGAAAAAGGTTCTTTTGCATGTGGTCTTGGGCAGGAGGGAATGGGAAACATACTTTCCACCACTGTGGAGCCCCCACCACCCCCTCAGGACTCAATTATTTATTGGACAAACATTTAGTGAGCACCTACTCTATGCCAGGCTTGTGCTAGGATTGGGGGAAGAAAGGAGAGAAAACAAGGCAGAATGACTAGAGGCACTGGCACATGAATATTCATCTGAGAACCTGAAATGCCAAGCTTTCTTTGGAACCAGGCTACATTTTCCATTTTCCCTTTAGCCCCTGGAACAAAGCCAGGAAGTGACAGAGTTACTGGCTGGGGAAGAGTGTGGGAGAGAGGGAAGAGCAAGTTCCCCCTAGCAGCCGCTTCCACTGTCATTTCTAAAACAGGTTTTTACAGAAAAGCCTGGTTATTCCATTATTCCTCCGCAGCCAGGAAAAATCCCCCTTTCCACACCTGCCTGGCAGTACACGTGCTTCTGCTAATTGTGTTGTCAAGAAGGTCCTTGACTGGTTCTAAACATTCTGTTAGGCAAAGATTTCCCCCTTGCAGGTGGGTTTTAGGGTCAGACAGGTCAAGGGTGGAATCCTGGCTCTACACAGTCTGAGCCTGTTTTCCTCCTTGTAAAATGGGAATTGGGAGCAAAGGCACAGGAAGTACCCCTTTACATTTTTAAAAGAAATTTAGGGTTTGCAGAGCACCTTCCACTCTACCCCTCAACTACTCTTGCTAGGTCACATCATATTGTGAGAAATTGAAGCTCAGAGAAGTAATGTGATTTGAATTGGATCACACAGACCCTGAGTATAAACATCAAGATAGAAACCTGGCCTTTGCTTTTAAAATAGAACTGATTTGCTGGGCTTTTGCACATTTTCTTTTGTCATGGTCAAAATCGACTGCCTAATACCAAGGATACCTACATACTATCTAACACCCAGTAGTTTTAGCTGGGAATTTCCTTGCCAAATAGAAGGCAGGAGAGCCCAGTGGAGAAGGGTATGGGTTGTGAACTCAGTCATTGGACTCCTAATGCTGGACTACCTCTTAACAGCTGAACTTAAGCAAAGTACTTGATCCCTCTGTACCTCAGCTTCATTTATTTGCAAAAGGAGTACTACCTACCTCATAGGTGGGAGAATCAAACAAGATCACCAGGGATTCTTGGCCCTGGCTACATATTGGAATCACCTGAGCAGCTTTTCAAACCCACCTATGCTTTGGTCCCACCTCTGGAAATTCTGATCTCATCTGTCGGATGGAATTAGGGCACCCAAATGATTCTAATGAGCAACCGGGGCTGCAAACCTTTGAACTAAATAAAATGTCAGCTACAGAGTGCCTAGCACATAGTAAGCACTCAGTAGATGCTAGTTATCACTGTCATACTGGTTGGTGATAAAGCCAAGGCACATGGGCCAACACTGATCCATTGGTACCAACATCCAGTAGGTCCCAGTTACTGTGCTGTATACTGTGGGTGGGTACAATGGTGGGCAAGAGAGAGTCCCTACCTTATAAGGGTTCCATTAATTCTCTAGATTGGTAGAAAAGGCATAAATGTATGAGAAGTTATAATAAATAGTAACACAAGGTTTAAAGGAGAAGGAAGAAGGAAAGATAACATTTTCCAAGCTCCTACCTCATGCTAGGAACTTTCTACACCAACATAGTTCATTAATGCACATAGGAGCCCCATAAAGTAGGTTTTAAGCCCAATTTGTGGGACAGAAAACTGAGGCTCAGGGAAGAAATTCACCTACACACAAAACAGCTAGATCCACAATCAAATTTGATCTGCCTGACTACAGAGATCTTTCTATTGTACCATGTCTTTAGCACCCTGATTTCATGGTGATTATAAGGACAAGTAATAAGCTGGTAAGAATTAGAATTTAGAAGGTTCAAGTCCTTATGTGTGTATGAGTGTACATATTTATCATCTATCTGTCATTCTATGTATCTATCATTCTATCCAATCATCCATCCATCCATCTATCCAGTCATCTAATTCTGTTATCCATCATCAGTTGTAAAATTAGATTTTCAGCTTAATCAAATATTTTAGTTAATAGGTCAAGCTTTTAAATCACTCTTAATTAATTCTCCATTTTCCTGCATAAAATTAAAATATTAGCATTAAGCCAAACAGTGTATCACTTCCAGTAAATCATGGAGGAATAGTATTGCTGATATTATTCTTTAAACCATGCTAATGGTATCAGACTATTTAATGTAGATTAACTACGAGCCCTAAACAGTAATACAGATAGAGGAAAACAAAATTAACGTGATTAAATACACTTGGAGGCTATTTAGTCAACAGTCAGATTCCAGAGATTTGCAGCTGCAGCTCTGAAAGCTGGTTCTCTGCTCAGCTGTCACTAATTAATGCGATTTTCCTAATAACAGTTTTCTGATAGCAGGCAGACAGCATCAAATCAAAACAACTTCATTTTTATGCTGATGAGGCCTAACCACTACAACAAGAGCCCAACGATGCAACTGGCAGTGTTGCTAACTGCAGGCTTGCATGTGGTCTTCCTCACACACAAGTTGACCATCAGTGCTGGAAGTTTATTGCACAAATACATGGGATGTGGGATAGCTTGGCTAGTTACATCATCACATCAGCCTTGGTAGTATTGGGTCACAGTGGGATATACCACAGTTCTAGGAGAAAAGTGCTCTGGACAATTGTCCATTGCTCTGGACCTACGCCTGTATAAGCGACTCATCTTCTCTTAATTTGACATTTATTTTTCCCAAAAGACAGAATTTAAGCAGGTCAGTTCACATCATTCAAATTCAGAACCCTTACTGGGCAGGGTCAGCAGGAAGGCAACCCCAAAATGGCCAGCATCCAAGTCTAATATGGGGGACTTTGACTCATGCATTGATCCCTAGTGTAATCATTTGCAGTTAATCGTTTCTCCAAAACATGTTACATAAATCATAAACATTTATGGATCAAAAAACTGGTTTACATTTCCTAAGAAGGGTACTACACACATGGAAAGCTAGGATTTACTACCTTTTCTACTGACATTCCAGTACAATAGCATCGCAAACTGGGCCAATCAGTGGCATTTGACCTCTGACCATGAGGGACTTCTGGTCATCTCTAGGGGAGCTTGAATAGAGAAGAATCCAAATTGGCAGGAGAGTGAATTATAGATTTTCAAGACTATCTGTGTCAGCCCAGAGAAACACTGTACATATTGATGCCTTTGGATGGAGAGGCATTAAATACAGTGCAAAATGTTATTACCAAAAGATAGTTGCCAAATATCCTCTGAGGATAAGAATTCTGCTAGTTGACTTTCTTGAAATGCATCTCACTTTGTAGTAGAAACATCCTTCGAATGGAGACATCCAGAAAGCTAGGGAAATGTACATCTTAATCTCATGGCCCAGACTCATCCATTTACAAACAAAGCAGTGACCAGGACAAAGACCCTAGAAAAAGTTTGGGCCCACCACACCACGAGAGTCCAGCTTCAGGGATGTCTGTTGTGCTGCACCATGGAGGTGACAACTATCTGGTTTTGCTCTTGTTCCCTTACAGAGATGAGGAGATAAAGGCTTCCCGGTCCTTCCCTCTTTTTTTTCTCTCTCCTCTGTGACTTCTACCTACCCTGCTTTGTAAAGGTTTTAAGTGTTTTCAAGGGGCACATTCTCTGAAGTTCAACTCCCTCATGTCTCCCAGATGTGCAACATGGAAATGTACATGTTACATTGTCAACTTTAGGATATATATTTTTACTTATATATTGGGTTTTAATTTATTCCTTGCCAACTTGAAAACAATTTGCAGTACCTTGTTTAACACAGAAGCTCCAGAATCATTCCCAAGTCTCCCAGCGTAAACACAAGTGGTTTATCATTAAAATAAAATTTTTTAAAAAACTGTCATTTACCTTCTGCTCTGCATTAAAATGGGATCACATTAATTTCTCTTCCACATTTTTCACTAAGAAAACTAGAGTTCTTGGTTTCCTTCCTTCCCTCCCTTCCTGCCTTCCTTTTTTCTTCCCTTCTCCTGCTCTTCCTTTCTTCCTTCCTTCTTTCCTTCCTGTTTTATAGCTGAAAATACTTGTATGAGAAAGATTAGGAAACAGGACAGATCATGCCTAGATTTTGTAGCTTACATATGGTCTCATGCTGTTGCCCCAGAACTCCCTGAGGGTCCAAGATGGCCGTGACTTACCTCTGATGAGTTTATGCCACATAAGGATGAGGTCAGATGCTATAATAGGGGCACAGACATTGAAAAGAAGAAACGTGGGGTAACTCAATGGATGAGCAAAGTCGAATGCATTGTGCAATCAGCAAGTGTCTTTTTTATAAGAAAGCTCTGTGCTTGGTTTCACCTCCTGCTGCTGGACATACCATCATCCTGCTGATTCCCAACATTGTGAAGGGATTTTGAGTTCAGCCTCTGTGGTTCCTTTTGAGAACAATGGTTGCCATCAGCCAAACTGCCTAGCTTGGTCAAAACACAGAAGGCATAAACAGCCTTTATGCAGTGGGAAATGTTTCATGATTCAGACCAGTCACTGTTTGCTGATCACACAGCACTCTGGGTGGCACTGCTAATACAGAGGAGTTTATGCTTCTTGCCAGATTGTGGACATATGGTAGACACTCAAAATTATGTGTTGAATATAAAAGAGTTGAATTATGGGGAAAGTCAGTGTATTTAAAATGCATCACATCAGCACACCTGCAATGTTTCCTGTATGAAACCTCAGTGCCAAATGTTAGAGGGTCCACAGTGGAGTAACAAGTTTCCTACCCTCAAAAAGCTCGAAATTCAGGCAGAAATGCAAAATATAAACATGCAATAAATCAAGGGATAATACAAGATATTAAATAAAGTTCAAGCAAACATCAACAGCACCCAATGCCTGAATGACAAATGAACAGTAACAACAAACTGTGTTCTAGAAGTCTGGTGGAGGGACAGGTCACTTCTGATGGTCCTGGTCAATGAACTCTGAGGAGGAAGTGAGACAGTGACAGATGATTGGGATCTGATTAGGCAGAGAGGAGGGTAAAAGTGAAGAGGAGACATGTGACACATCCACACAGTAAAGCTGAGTTCAGGTACTTGGGGAGGGGAGTATCAAACCTGAAAGGTCATTTGTACCCCAGTGTTCAGGATTGTGGATGTTTAGCCAAGACTTTGGACTATAACCTGTAAGTTAGAGAGGAGCCTTTGTTCAGAGAGGACATACTGTGTGCCAGACCCTGTGCTGGAGTGTGGTAGGTGGGGGGTGGGATAATTAGGATGTGGTGCTATCGTTGCTAACAATGTGTGAAAGAAAGTGATAAAGAAGAGGTGATGATCAGTCCCCTGGCAGAGCATAGGTAAATGGGATGGGTTGGCAAGGACAGGAGACCATTAGGAGGTTGCTGCAGTAATTAACCAGAAAATCTTTCATTTAATCTCTGTGTGTCCTTCCTTAGGGTAGGGTAGAGGGGAGTCAGGTGGGTACTAGCAGGCATGAAAATCATGGCTTCTACTTTAGAGAGCTGCTCTTATAGAATCTCTCCCCAAAGCAATGCACACGCTTACAATTTTGCATATACTTTCCATACAGTTTTTTCAGGGGTTCAAAGATCCTTTGGAACCCAATCATGGACTATGAGTTCCTAGCTGAGAACAGTAACCCCCTCCCACACCTCCAACCCCACCTAAAGGAGCAAGCATCTCCCAACAGCCAGTTCTACTACTCTATAGGACGCTCCCATTTCCACAGCAGAAAACCTGAGTGAGAGGAAACAGAAAGAAGGGCAGGTGGCCTGCCCTCAAGGATGTTGCTCTGTCACCTGGATTGTTTCCTTATACCTGAGAGGACAGTGCTCTAGCAGCCAGCCCTAGTTTGTAGGAACCCACAGAAGCAGGAGGAGGCTGAAGCCAAGGCAAAGTGGGACGAACTGCAGAGAGTAATGACTTGCATGAACCCAGCCAAGAGGGAGCTTGCAATGTGGCAGCATTTCCTGTTCCTTAGAGGCTGGGGCGATTATGTGATTACACCCACGCCCAGCCGCGGAGCAGCAAGGACTCTGCACAGAACACCGGAGAAACCCAAGAGCAACACTTCACTTTCTATTTCTTGTTTTCCAGCTGAGACAGGTTCTATTTTGGATCAGAGCATAGTCTGGAGAGAAAGCAGTTGAAGTCTTGGGTGCTTGGAATAAAAATTTGACCTTAATCTTTAGGAAACAAGTGTATATCTTAGTTGAAATGTTTTATTAAATGGAATGACATTCATGCCTTTCTGCATATCTACTCTCATATGTTTCAGACCTAATGGTGATTCTTAAGTTTTTTGGGGTCAGGAACCCCTTTGAGAAGCTAATGAAAGCTATGAGTCCTTACTCAGAAAAATGCACTTGTGCACAACAAGCAAAATTTCATCATCCTACAACCTGTATGCAAACCCTATGTTAAGAACCCCAGGTTTGATAAGCCTTGGCCAGATCCTCTGTTAGGACCCAGGAATGCAATGATGAATAAGACACAGTCCCTGGACCCAAGGGGCTCTGAGTTTAAGGAAGTGTTTATAGATGTGAAGAGGTTGGTAGGGAGAGCTGGGTAGGTCACCAACTAGCAAGTGAACTGTAAGAGGCATTAATAATCACCAGCTAAATAATGTCATACAGCCTGCCAGTTGTCCCTTGACTAGTAATACCCCAGGTACCACTAATCAATTGCAAAATGCTAAGTAATGTGCTAAGGCTGATTGAAAAATAAAAGTAATTTTTCAGTAACATCAAACCCCTTGTTCATGTGTTATTAAGAGAAAAGATTTTTTGACTTAATGATGTGTGTGAGCCTTCACCCCAGGCTCAGGGATTAGACAAATATCTCTTTGCAAGAAATACCGTGGATAATTTAAACCAGAGGAAGGAAACCATTAAGGGTCAAAAGACACTGGAAAAAAATTGATAGTTTGGTTTAAAACAATTATAGAAAATGAGAAATAGTCCTGTTAACTAGCTAGAATTACCTGCCTGTCAGAGCTTCCACACCCAGGACTACCTCCTGCAGCCTATTTGTTTCATTCATATGAGCTGAAGAGTTTTCCAACAGCTGACAAATTTCCAGCCAGTGATCCAGCAGGTACCCCTAAGGATTTCTACTCTTTCCTCAGCTTCACCTTACAGGCATGTGAAAGCTTCCTCCAGAGAGGAAAAGAGTATTTCCCTTGCTTGTGTTTTCCTGTGAAATTCCTACTCACAACCCCCACCCCACCTTTCCTTTATAGCCACATCTCTGGGGTGTAATCTTGAAGGCCTGACCCAGCACAGGGACCCTCTGGTTCCCAAATCCAAGGCCTTCGTATAAGGCCTTGTCCACAGCTGTCCTTCTTCTCAGAGTCTCTTCTGGTCAAGAGCATCCCTGCCCCTCACTCCCACCAAAAACCTACAGTCTGGGAGTGATAGCTCATGCCTGTAATCCCAGCACTTTGAGGGGCCTAGCCAAGTGGATCACTTGCCAGGAATTCGAGACCAGCCCGGACAGCATAGCAAGACCCCATCTCTACAAAAAATGTAAAAAGCAGCCAAGCATAGTGGCAGGCACCGGTTGTCCCAGCTACTCAGGAAGCTGAGGCCAGAGGATCACTTGAGTCCAGGAGGTTGAGGCTACAGTAAGCTGTGTTCATGCCACTGCATTCCAGCCTGGGCAACACAGTGAGACTCTGTCTCAAACAAAACAACAACAAAAGACCTTCAACGGCTCCCCAGTGGTGCAACCATGTGGCCTACATATGGGTCCAGACAGAGCCTGGCTCTTCCTTTCTTCTGAACTGCCCTTCCTTTTTCCCACCATGCCTTTTTCCATCAGTTAGGCATGCATTTAAGAGCAGCATTCATTAGAAAACTTGGCTGATGATGGCTTCAACAAATAGAGGTTTATTTTTCCCATACCACAAGAAGCCCCAGGGTAAGTGACTGCTGGTATTCTTTCAGCAGCTAACTGATGTCAGGGCCAGTGTTTCTGTGATTCTTCTTGGCCTTTCTTCATGGTAGCAAAATGGCCGCCTTGTTCCACACATTGTGTTTGTAAGGGAAAGGCCATGGTGGGTCATTTATTTTTCTTGCCTGGAAAGCAAAACTTCCTCAGAAGGGTCTCTTTTAGGTGTGCAGCTCTACTGCAAAGTTCCCGTGCCTGGTTTTGCAGACTTAGTCTCTTCCATCTTGCAAACTTCTCATTATGTTACTGAGGCCACATGTGGGTCACGTGTCCTGCCACCAGCAGCAAGGAAGGCTGGGAAAGCAGGAACAGGACTATCATGACCGGCATGTCTGATATTACCCCAAACAAAATGACAGCTCTGCAAGTGGGGAAGATGGAGGGAATGGATGCTGGGTAGATGCCAGGACTTGCTGTGCAGTGTTTTGATTCAACAGATTACGTCACTCTCCTGTCAGGCTGGCAACTATTTGGTATCAAACAAACAATAGTTTATTCATCTTTGTATCTCTAAGTCCTAACACAGCTTTGTGGCACTTACTCTGTTAGACAAACTCATGAGTAAATGAATGTCTGTCTGGTTTTAATACCTCTTACATCTAAATTAGTTCTTTTAAAACACAATCCAGTTTTATTCTTTTCTTTTTACATCTCTTATATGAAAATCTATTCCTCATTAGTTTTCCATTGGATTTGGGGAGAAAGGTAAGTTTTAAAGTGCTAGAGTAATGGTATTGACCAGGTATATGATAAAGATGAGGTCTGAAGTTGAACAATATGAGAGAAAATGGGATCATGGTAACCTTGTTATCCCTAGGTCAGTCTAAATTTTGAAGAGGAAATAAACTGAGCACTAAAACTAGCTTTCCTTCCATTTTTATTGAAATCAGAACCAGGGCTTTGTAGTGTAACTTTGTGCACTGCAAATCAAGAGCTTGAGAAATCCAGTGACCATACAAGTTTGGGAATGGATTGTAGTCTTGTTGAGAGCCTAACTGACCTCTTAGCCAACTTCTGGAAATAAACAAAGCTGCGCATGGGTGTGCAGCACTGTGTGGAGTTGATAACTCTGATTCAGGTCGAGGTGTCTGCTCAGAGCAGAGAACGTTGTTTCCAAGGACCACGGATGGTGGGCCTGCCAAGGGTCTCTCTTAGTTGTGCAGCTCTACTGCAAAGTTCCTGTCCCTGGTTTTGCAGACTTAGTCTCTAGGACTCCAAGTCCAACTCCTGTGCCATTTTTCCAGGAAGTCACACCTGGTCAATCTCATTTCTACCAACACTTCCCCCAACTCCACCTTTATCCCCACCTCATCCCAGCCAGAAATGGCCACCCTCCGCTGAGTTACCACAGGACTTGTAAATGATTCTTTGATTGGGATTCTATCAGATTCGTGTTGTGAGAGTCATTGGGGTATGTTCTGTCATAGAAAGTGCCAGAGTTTCTTTAGAATGGCATGATCTGGCTTTCATCTAACCTCATTTCACCATTTTGTACCCAGACTCAAGCCCAATGAATTATACCAACATCAATATCATGATTGTACAATTATACTTAAGTTTTGCAAAGCATCACCATTGGGAGAAACCAGGCAGAGTATAATCACTTTATATTCTTTTTTACAACCACATATGAATCTACAATATCTCAGTACAAATTTTAAAAATAATAATAAAAAGTCTTTCTAATCTCCCTGTCTTTTGTGTCAATCCTAGCATGACTATGTCTCCCTCTAGTCATTGGGGTTCGTACCTAGGGAGTCAGTTCACTTACCTCCCTCTATCTCAGTTTTCTCATCTGTAAAATAGGGATAATAGTAATGCCTACCTCTTGGTTGGGGGAATTAAATGAGTTAATATTTGTCAAGCACATAGGAAAGCGCTTAACTGTTAAATAAACAATAAATAAATAAAATATCTTATGCTTAACTTTCTCTTTCTGCCTTAGATCCAATATGTTACTAAGTCCTGATGAATTTTCCTACCATGTGTCTCACAGAGTCTCTATTTCCCATGCACCTCTCTCAATTCAGACCTTCAGAACTGCCATCGTCTCTTCCTCTTGAAGCCTTGCCATTGTGAAGTTACTCGCTTCACCTCTGCCTCCCATGGCTCCTCCATTAACATGTTCCACATTGATTTCCAATTTTCTTTTCCTGTTTCTCTCTTTTCACCCGCTGGAATAGGAGCTGCTTACTGGAAGACATCGTTTCTTATTCCTCTTTGAAGTTTCAGCTCCTAACATAGTGCCTGGCACAAAATGAGTGCTCGACATATGTTTTATGAGTGAATGATAATTAATTAGGAATAATCTCATGGTAGCTACTGGAATTGCTTTTTTGCCATCATGGTAGATGCCCTCTGAATCTATAGCTTTGTGACCCCAAGCAGAGACTGCAGCCTTATCCTGGAACAGTCATGGAGTTCTTGAGAGTCTTGTAGATAGAGTCCTGCAGATAAGTTTTCACTTTTCCTCTCCCATGGGCACACTGTCATGGGCTTCCTGGATACTTGTTAACTCTTGGACATACCTCCATTTCTGGAGACCCACCTAAAACCATATACAAGATTGGTGAGTGTGCATCCTGGCATGCATACAGCCTTTGGATAAATATGCGGCCATCATTCAGTTAGCCCTTGGCATCCTTGTGAAGTAAAATAAGGGAGATGGCCTCAGCATCTGATATTATCGTTGCAATGACTTCAATATTTGATTCCTGGGTCATCCCACAGTTAATTTTTTCATTGGTAGATGGGAATAAATATTGCTGGTTATAAACTGGACCAATCCTATGGAAAACATTACTGAGATCATAGGGAAATTTTATAAAGTATTTCAAGAAATGTTCAGTAATAAGGATTTTACTGGAATTGGGAAGAAGGCTGGCAAAAAGAGTCTAGAGACCACAAACCCAACCTTCATTTTGACAACGTATTGTCTCTGTCAGCAGCAGCTGACCAAGGTAATACTCTCACTACTCCTTCCACAAGCAAAGAAACAGACCTGACATCAATCATAAAAATAACTAGTGTTTATTAAGTACTTATTATGTGCCAGGTACTTTTTGTTAGGAGCTGGTGACTTAGCAGCAATGATAATGACCACCACATACTGGAAATTTACCGTATACAACACATCGCAGTAGGAACTTACATGAATTGTCTCTGCATGGCTGTGACCCATTCCCTGAGGATCCAGGTATATTTTTTAAGTCATTTCATGACCTGATTTCTCCCGAGTACTTCAGTTTCTGAGATCTCTCCCCCCCGGGAGCAGGGATCCCAACCCCTTTTAGCACTAGACAGCAAACCCACAACTTAACAAACTCTAACTTCACCCCAACAGGCAAATTCCCTCAGGAAAAAGAGTGGGAAATGAATAAACCCTCCAAACAGAAAAGGCTGAGCACCTAAGAGATTCAGGATGGCATTTTTGGAAATGTTCACTTCAGGTTGAAAAGAAAACTTTTGAAATGATTAGTGAGTTATTTAGAACCTCAATATTCTAAAGTCTGAGAAGCTAACATACTGAGAAATTTAATTTACATTTCTTTAACATGCTCTCTTACGATAAGAGAGCATTCAGTGTATAAATGCTATGCAACAGTACTGCCAAATTGCAACACAGAATGGGAGAAATTTGTCATTTTGAAATGCTAAGGGAGTTCTTACTAACAGCTTTCTCATCTTGTAAAGCTATTATTTTTCTGAACGATAATATGATTTATAAACCTCAGCTGAGTTTTATAGTTTTGGTGGGAATAGACTCAAAATGCATTTTCTCAGAATATAAAATTCTCTCAGGAGTTGACCAAATGAGGAATAAAAAGAAACTTCTGCAACCAAGTGTTCCAAAGTCTTGGTCTCCGCTAGCACCTCTGTAGGTGAATGTTGGTCTTCCTCAGGGTTCTGGGCTCAGTTTGACTCACTCTCAACTCTGCACACTTTCCCTGGGTGATATCAGCCACTCCAAATCCTTTGACTCTTACCCAGGCCAGCAACTCCCACGTTCACACTCCCATTCCCTCCCAGCTCTCCAGAGTTATAATGCCCTATGTCTAACGACCCACTAGAGTGCCCACTATCACATCCTAAGCCACATTCACCTCAGATTCTCTCCTGTCCCCAAACCCTGTTCCTTCTCCTAGAACATTGGTAGTAGAATGATACTAACATTTGGAGAAATAAGGTGCAAATCTTGGAATCTAGCATAGGAGACCGAAAAGTGAATAGGTAGTAACAGTACTCTTAGGGAGGATAAATGAAATTCATACATAATCTAACTTTTCGGGGGGACGGAGTCTCCCTCTGTCATCCAGGCTGGAGTGCAGTGGCACAATCTCGGTTCACTGCAACCTCCACCTCCTGGGTTCAAGCGATTCTCCTGCCTCAGTCTCCCAAGCAGCATGGGCCACCTCGCCCAGCTAAGTTTTGTATTTTTAGTAGAGATGAGGTTTTACCATGTTAGCCAGGCTGGTCTCAAACTCCTGATCTCAAGTGATCCACCTATTTCAGCCTCCCAAAGTGCTGGGATTACCGGTGTGAGCCACAGCACCTGGACCCATACTCTAACATTTTACTGCAGAATATTGATGTGTTTGTTTATAGAGGTATTAATGGTATATATACAATCTTAACTTTCTGATATCTAAAAATTTCTAAATTCAAAAACACATCCAGACCAAGGGTTTTGGATAAAGAATTTGAGGACCTGTCATATATAAAGCATAAGTTATATAAGGTAATAATGTATATTAAGTGCCTCCTTAGTGCGGGCTCAGAAATGACAACAATTATTAAAAAGAGGAAATGGGTTGCCTTAGACTTTATAAAATATTGAGGAAGTTGAGACATCTTATAGGAAATACATGTTTTCATCTCTAGTTCTCCCAAATTTTATAATCATGTATTTCAAAATTTGAGGGCAATTACTTTTCTATGCACAATCATACTTTTAAATGATAGGCTTTGCCATTGTCCCCCCTATTTACAGTAGCAGGAAGAAGATTGAGAATATTTATTACAGAGGCAAGCAAAGGCAGGCATGGGTGATTCTGGGAGAGGAGGCAGCACAGGCAGAGGTCTGGTCGAATTGAAGAGGTGTTCACACAAGAATAAACATCGAAAGTCCGCAAGACAGGAAGCTTGGCACAAAGTGATGACAGCTGAAGCCGGGACGTGTTTGGGGAAAATTATAAAGACCCTTGAATATTATAAGTTTGTATTTTATCCTGTAGATGACTGATTTTTAAATGTTTTTAACAAGAGAGCTTTATGGAAACAAAACTTGATTTGCATGGGAGCTCTGTCCACTGCAGCTCCCATGCAGTCCAAACCAACTGGTTTTTACTATGTCCCAGTACTCTTTTAAAAGAGCAGATCTGATCATCTCAGTCCTCCGGGCACACTCTCCATCTCATTAAACTTGGAGTGAAATGCCATCTCCCTGCAGGCTCTGGGTAATGTGGCCCTACCCATCTTCCCAGCTCATCTCATACAGGTTGAGTATTCCTTATCTGAAATGATTGGGACCAGAAATGTTTTCGATTTGTGATTTTTTTCAGATTTTAGAATATTTGCATATACACTATGAGGTATCTTGGGATGGGACCCAAGTCTAAACACACAATTCATGCACATTTCAAACATATACATGAATAGGCCCTTATATATATAGCCTGAAAGTAATGTTAAACATTATTCTTAATAATTTTGTGCCTAAAACAAGTTTGTGTTTTACACAAACATTGAGCCATCAGAGAGCAAAGGTGTCACCACCGCAGCCTGCCATGTGGACAATTTGTGGTTGTTTGGTGTCACCATCATTCCTAACCCTAAATGTATGTGTTGCCAATAAATGTTTTAACTGTGACCTGATACATGAGGTCAGGCATGGGATTTTCCACTATAGTGTCATGTCAGCACCCAGAAAGTTTTGGATTTTGGAGCATTTCAGATCTTAGATTTTCAGATTAGGCGTGTATAATCTATACCACCTACCTGACTTTCCACTCGTAGGTCCTCCCATGAGCCCATGTTCCTCCCCTCCTGAAGAACTTTATAAGGGATGCCCTTTCCCTGTCTCCTCCCTTCCACTTGCCTAGTTAGCTCCTAGTTTGCTCTTTCAAACCTCAGCTCTGCCACCCTTTTTGGGGGGAGCCTTTCCCAGCATGGTTAGGACTCCCTATTTTATGCTCTCCTGCACTCTGTGGACTCCCTTGTAACCTTTAATCAAGGTTGTGTTAAATGATCAGCTGCAGGTTTGGTTATTTGATACTTTCTCCTACTGTGCTGTAAACTTTGAGGATGGGTAGTGTGGCCCCATCTGGCTTGTTTATGACAGTGTCCTGGAACCTCCCTCAGGCCCCTAAGCAGAACCCACAACATTTGTTGAAAATACACCAGTGAATATAATGGGAAGACGAATGGGGTAGGAGGCTGTTGTGGTTGAAATTAGGATGGAGCCTTTGGTTGAAGCAGGAATGTGGGGTCTAGGATACTTCCCACTAAGCCTGCCCCTTCCCCTCCACAGGGGTCCTGGAGGCACAGAGTGGAAAACACTCTGAAAAGCACTGTTGGAGATGATGGGATGCTCTGACTAATAAAAGGCTTTGTTATTTGGCTTTGGCCTAGAGAAGACTGTTATTCTCTTGGCCCAAGGAAACTTTCTTTTGCTTCATAGGAATGATCAAAGTAGCTTTGCGTAGACAGGAAGCATATTTCATTCATTTATTTCAACATCTTGTCTTTCTTGGGTAAGGAATGACTGTAAAAGACATCTGCAGGATGGTCAGATTGTATTATTTTGTGCAAGACTAGATGTAGAGTAGACATTTCTTTGGAAAGTCATCCTGGCCTCGGCCCAGACCGTCAGGAAGATTGCCTCCAAACTCTGTGGATCCATGCACACACGGCCCCCTTCCTGGGTCTGGAATCATGTGACACAGTGCAGATCATGTGACTCTAATACTCCTTCAGTGTGGTCAGCTATAATAGAGTCAAGGAATCCCTATATTTGTTAAATAGGGTGAATGGAAGTGAAAATTACCTTTTGACTGAGTAGCATTGCTGAGGAAAATCAATAGAAGTAGCCCAAGATCCTTTCGCATTGTCTCAGTTTTAAATGTTGTAAACTTTCAAATTACTGAAACTCTGGGTTTCAGTATCCAACCCCTTCAAGGCCAGCTGAAAATCAACAACAGAGTGGGTTAAAATAAAAGAAGCATGTCTGTGCAATCCCAAATTAAAGCGAAAATATGTGCTGGCCAAAAGTAAGTCATTTTTCAACCTCAAAGTATTTTTTCCAAATTCTAAGATCCTGCATTTGACATGTTTAAGAGGGAGATATAACAGCTGAAGTTGTCTTTGTTCAGAATGTAGGAGACAGTTTTGTCTAGACTTTCAGGAAAGATATAGAATGACATTTTCAGAACAAATCAAAATATATTTTTAAATTCCTTTTTCCCCTTCACAAAGAGGATCTGACATGTTTCTGTGATTTGAATTTGGTTGCTCTATAAATGGCCTCAATAGTTTAACATGAAAAGTAGATTAAAATGAACCATTGAGAAAAGTTATTAAAATACTATTAGTTCACTCTCTTACCTTCCCAATAACCTTACCACCAAAAACAATTTAGTAACTAATATTGAGTGGAGTGGTTTCTAGGTATGTGTTAATCTCTTGACATACATTTTCCAACTTAGTTCTCACCACAACCCCATAAAGCAGATATTGCTGTTATGTTAATTTTCTCATGAAGAAACGGAGACACAGACAGTTGGGATGACTCACTCAAAGCCACAAAGCCAAGCAGGGACTGTCTGACTGATCCCCCAAACCTGCCTTCCTGCCCTCCTCACCACCATGCTTCTGTCTTCTTTCTCCACAGGGCCAGCATCGTACAAAAACGCATTATTTATTTTCAAGATGAGGGCTCTCTGACCAAGAAACTTTGTGAACAAGGTAAGACCCTGTGGGGCGGGGCAGGGGTGGCGTGGCGGGTAGGCAGAGACATGGAAGGCAGCTCCTCCTGCACAAGCCTCCTGCTGCAGGAATTAAGGCCACTGGGCTTCATGAGTTCCTCTGGGTTCTGCTTCCTCACGTAGCTCCGATTTTTAATCTGACTGTGTGCTGTGGATAATTGGATCCGCCTTAAGCTCTAATTACTCAGCTTGATTCCCTGGGTAGGAGATAATGTACCTTATATTGGTGTCGTCGTCTTATTTTTGTGAAACAGTGATTATTCTGAAGAGGTTCCTTGGAATAATTCACAGGACTTAATTAAGGAATGCACAATTGTGTGCCTTTAAAAAGTCTATAAGGGTTCTTTGAGAAAAAATATCATGAGCAAGATCTTGCGTGGCACCAAGACAATGTGGGAGGATTTTCTCCAGAGAAGACCAGCAGGGGATGGGGATGCCAAGGGAGTGTTGACCTTGTGATATCACCACATTCAAGGATCTAGTCCTTACATTTGCAAACTCATCAACCTCCTCTCCTTAGGTTGAAGGTATTCTAACAAAGCTCATGGAGACTGACTAGACTTGGGGGATAAAGCAGAGGCCTGAGTTTAGATCAGGCCAAGGTTTGAATCTGCCTCTGCCCCTTCTAGCCATGTGACTTAAATAGATAAAATAGTACAGTACCTTCTTGCACATAGTAAATTTATCTATAGAATAGATAGCTCTTGTTATCTATATCTGAAAGCTTATTCATTAATCTGCAAAACAAATTCACCTTAAACATCTGAATGTTTTAAAAGTTATTAGATAGCTAAATAAAATAAAAAATGTTCCACGTTTATACAGCATAACTGTCTCATTTCTATTTATTTTGCAGAATTTTATTTGCATTTAGAGCAATTAGTCTTTTGAGAAGAAATAATCCTCTCCAACTATAGCAAAGTATAAGCTACTAAGAAAAAGAAAAGTTGATAAAGGTCTTCTGGGAAAACAATAATAATAGCTAATATGTTTGGGGTGCTTTGCTACATGCCAAAAACTATTTTAAGCACTTCATATGCATTAATTTTGTAATCTGCACAAAACCCCTATATGGTAAAGATTATTATTATATTTTTATGGATGAGGAACCTGACACAAAAAAATTAAATAGCTTTCTCAGCATCATATCGTCATGGTGGAAGGCAGGGTTTGAAGTCAGGAGCCGGTGCCCTTAACCATTGCTTTCTATCAAAGCAACTTCTTCCCAGTTCAGTAGTTCTTTTCATTGCCTTTGACAGATCAATGCATTGTCCCCCGTGGATGAGCTGAGCAGAAACTAGGTCCCCTGTTTGGGATTGCTTGGAGAACATGGCAATAGCAAAGGAGAGTCGGATACCTTACATGAGGGTCATACCTCCCAGAAGGGCTGAAGAGCTGGAATCTGTAGTCCAGAGAGCCCTGGACAGTTTCCAGATGGGCACCACCACATGTGTCTTCTGAGGCTTTTCTTTTTTGTATTCAACTGCCTGCAGGTTCACTCAGCCTTTCTCTAAACAGGGAGCATCTCCACTTATTAAGCTCTTGGTTCCTCAATGACAATCCCATCCCTGCTGTACCTCCCTGTGATGAGATCCAGGTGCTGTGGTGGACTTGTGGGTGTTTTGGATCACACCTTTACAAGACACCTCTTGTAATGCCTTAAGACAAGGTTTCACATAACATCAGGATTGAGACTTTGGGAAGTGCATGTTAGTTAATGATTGATGTCAGTACATGAGGGTGTCAGTGAAGTATCTCCTAAGAACCCTCAGCTCCTGAAAATAAGGCTGTCCTCCCACAGTCAAACTAACAAAACCACACCACAGTGCCTGTGGGAGAAGACCTAGAGCTGCACAGATGAAAAGCAAAGGCAATCAATACTTTTAAAAAGCAAGAGAAACAGTAGATTACTTCCAATTAAGAACAGAGAAACAAAATATTCAAAAAAGTGACCTATAACAAATATATGCATACACATACTTTATTTTTTATTTTTTAATTTTTTTGAGACAGAGTTTCACTGTGTCGCACAGGCTGAAGTGCAGTGGCACAGTCTCAGCTCACTGCAACCTACCCCTCCCGGGTTCAGGCGATTCTCCTGCCTCAGCCTCCTGAGTAGCTGGGATTACAGGAACGTACCACCATGCCCATTTTTGTAATTTTAGTAGAGATGGGGTTTCATCTCTGCTAAAGATGAAAAGATCTCTGTCTCACAAGTAAGAACTAAATAGAGATTTGCCATGTTGGCCAGGCTGGTCTCGAATTCCTGACCTCAAGTGATCCACTTATCTCTGCCTCCCAAAGTGTGGAATTACAGGCATGAGCTGCTGTGCCCGACCCTGCATACACATGCTTTAATACCATGTCACAAACAATTAAAGAAAAGAGACCAAAAAAAAAGGCAAAATGAAGGGAAACACAGAAAAAAGAGGGAAATGTCAACAGAAAAGGGATAATGAGAAAAGGAAGAAAAAGGGAAGAGGAACAAAGAATTCGGGAAGAGAGTTACAAAGGAAGTCAGTGGATTTAGAGTAGAAATGGAGAGAGAGGGCAGCTCTGGAGATGCTCTATAGCCTGAAATTACCCATGGTTGGCAGGCCCTGCTGTGGTTAGAAGAGGAGTAAGTGGACGATTCTTATCACTGCCCTTTGAAAGCCTGATTCATTTTCAATAGGCTTTTCCTCAGTAGGAAAACAGTATATCTGTTTTATTTTCAAACTTAAAATTTATTTTCAAATGGAAGCTTAAAATGTATTTTTCAAATGGAAGCTTATTTTCCTTTGAAAATCCAAAAGGTTTATTATGCATCCCTTTGAACTCACCTCAGAATTATCTTTAAGCTTACCACCTATATCTGAAAGCCCTTTTGATAAGGCAAAGCTACCAGTTGGCCTTCTTTTGGTTTTTGTAGAGACTATTGCTGCCTCATTTAATAGCCCCCAGTAGTTACAATTGAAACCTCAGCATGTATCTCTGATTTAGAAACCCTAGAGCTATGTAGGAAGGCATTTTTTTTTTTAAGTGCATCTTTCTTCATTTGGAAAAAACAACACAGAAACAATAAAAAAGTTTTCTCTCTTTGCTATCTATGCAGACCTATCCAGATGAGGTCTTTCCTGGAGTAATGTAGTGCAGAGATTAAGGACATGAGTTCTGGACCCAAAAAGACCTGGCCTCCAGTTCTGCCTGCCGTGTTCACTAACCCTGTGACCTTGAACAGGTTACTTAATCTGCCTCAATTTACTGATCTGTAAAATGGGAATAGAAAAAGTACTTACCTCCTAGCATTGTTAGGATTAAATGAGACAATATATGGAAAGAAAACAGCACATGAAAGGACTCAGTATTTTGTAGTTATTGTTATGATGTCTCATGCTTTCATCTCCACCCTAGAACCTAGAATTCACTTCTATCCATCATGGATTTTATATATTTAAACCAAATCAACCCAGTAAATTCCAAAAGGAAGTCTTATAAAATGCTCTTCCTAACACTCACAATGATTTTAACATTCTTTGTTACTACTCTTTGTATAATATTTAAGAATAAATGTCCAACTGCAAAGAAAAAAAACCATTTATGTTAATACTACTAGAGGAAGTGAAAAAAAGCAACTGAAGCAAGTTACATCTGTAGTCATTGTTTTCATCTTGCAGGAAGCAGAACAGACTAAAAGCAACAATGTGCAGCTAGAGATGTGGGTTTGACAATCAGAGATACTGAATTTATTCATGTAATCTCTCTTTCCCCACTTATCAGCTATTCACAGCTAAAAATGAGGGCCAAGAGGGAATCAAGTTTTTCCTGGCTGCTTCTATACCCAGAAGTACAGTAAACCTGAGCTTATGAACACATTTCCACCTCCCACCCCTCCCAGTGAAGTCTCTGAAAGCATGATAAGAAGTGACGTGAGGCCAGGCGCGGTGGCTCAAGCCTGTAATCCCAGCACTTTGGGAGGCCGAGACAGGCGGATCACGAGGTCAGGAGATCGAGACCATCCTGGCTAACACGGTGAAACCCCGTCTCTACTAAAAAATACAAAAAACTAGCCGGGCGAGGTGGCGGGCGCCTGTAGTCCCAGCTACTCGGGAGGCTGAGGCGGGAGAATGGCGTGAACCCGGGAGGCGGAGCTTGCAGTGAGCT